>NW_028277098.1:38350000-38725000 GCF_059951505.1 Python bivittatus
GCTGTTCAAAGTCATGAATTTGAGATGGGAGGCCATATAAATTGGAACAAAATAAATAACTATTCTGTTCTGGTCATCATACACGTTCTTCAGTAGACAGATGAGGTGACCTAGTACACCAATGTTTTGCACAGCAAAATGCCTTTGTATAATCAATAAACAAAAAACTCCCTTGTTTTTTTCATTATCCACTGGACATTAGCTATATGATGTTAGGTGCCTCTGCTCTTCTGAATTCAGTCTGTACCTCTGACAGTTCTCATTCCATGTTTTGTTGAAGTCTGGAACAAAAATTTTTTAGCACTATCTTACCAGCATGTGAGCTATGTGCAATTGCTCAATAGTCTGAGCACTGTTTAACACTGCCCTTTTGGTTATTGGAATAAAAATGGTTATTGGAATACTAACTCTAACTCTGTTAGAGGAGTTAGAGGTTTGGCTATTGGAATACAAATGGATCTTGCCCATTGCTGTGATTTTCATGCCTACTAAAAAAATCACATGGAGCACTAATTGCACTATTTACAAGATTTTAAACAGTTCTGCTGGTATTCCATCAACTCAACTTCACTATTAATAATAATTTCTAGGGCCCATTTAAGTTCACTTGCCAGAATGTCTCACTGCAGTGATAAAATCCTCCACACACTACATCACGCTACAACAGCTACTCAGGATGTAACTAGATCCACTTTCCTTATATGGGGTCACATTGGTGTATTTGTTAAAGGTTACAATAATTGACAGCCACTGATGCCATTTTTAATTCCACTGATGATGCCAAGTCCAGAAGAACTCCTAAGATGTGAATTTGGATCTCTCAAGGATGGTACAAACCTGCCCAGAAGTGGTTGCACACTTCAATCCAGATATAATTAGCACCATAATTCTTCTGTCTTATCTAGGTGAATTTCAACTTCTCTGCCATCAACCAACTACTAATTGCCTCAAAAAGCTATTTAGGATATTTACAGCTTCCTTGGAATTCATAGATGGAAAAGGCAAAACTGCACATCACTCACATGTAGACATTACTTGCACTCAAACTTAAGTATCAATAGTAGTAGTTTCATATAAATATAAAAAGATATAGGAGATGAGAAAGAATCCTGAGGTACCTCCCAAAAACAAACACTCACTATAATTCCATACCCGAACTCACTACTACTACAGTACCATACTGTGACAGTACATTATTACAGTAAACTTAAGGATTTTAAATTAATGATTCCATAAAAGTACAGAAAACTATCAGGCAAACAATCATAGAATTATCTTAGTTTCAATTAATTTACCCAGTACATTCTATCAAAGCAGAGGCCCTCTCAAACTAACTGGCCAGACAACATTCTTAATTTGAAAACAAGGCACTTACATTGCCCTTTGTATGATTCAGACAACTGAGGGTCATTCAGTTGGTTTCCTATATGTTTATATCATAGTAGAGACAAAACTTCTGGTATTAAAGAGGAACTGGAAAGAGTGCAGAGAAGAGGGATAAAGATGGATGATGGACTTGGAGGACTATGAAGATGGTTAAAGGAAGTAGGTATGATTAGCTTTAAAAACAGAAGACTAAGGGAAGACATGAATACCTTTGAATATCTGAAAGGCTGTCATGGGAAGGGAGGGTTGGATTTATTCTCCACAGCTTGTAAGGGTAAGATGAGAATCAATGAGTGGAAGGTTTACAGAGCGAAATCCAAACTCAAAATAAAGAGGAACTTCCCAACTATGAATGCTATTAAGCAGTTAAACTGCCTGCCTCCTGGAGTCATCAGTACTCCATCACTGGAAATTTTCAAAAAAGGTTGAAATTGTTTTCAAGCCATTTGTCTGGAATAATATGAAGTTCTGGGTAGGGGGTTGGACCAGAAAACCTACAAGGTCCCTTCCAAAACTCTGATTCTATGATTCTAAACATGGTCAGCAGTGCAGCCGAACTGGATCTTGGAACCAACAGCCATGTCAGTTCTAGAAGTCTTAGCAAGAATTAAGCGTCACAACTGATGATGGGAAAACGTTGTGATACTTAATTGCCTTGTTCTTCTGTTACTTCCTAAGCTATGTAGTCCATGCTTATTTTTTGCTTCTTGCTCCTTGTTAGCAATTTTCTTGCTTGATTCTGTACAATGTATTCTAAATTAACAATGCACTATAAAGATAATGAACATGGTACACAACCATACTAAATATGCAGCATCTTGATAAGCATATCTACAAAATTACTGAATAGGTTACATACTGACAAAGTTGTAGATGGTTATGGCAAAATAAAAGATAAAGGTGAAGTCTCTTGGCTAGAATCAAGAACCATCCAGAGCCAGAATTTAAACTAATATAAATTCAGTACTAATTATTTAAAACAGCTATAGTTGACCTTGATAGTCTTTACAAGGTTGCTTGAACAATTCTAGAGTATTGTACATAAATATAAACATTTTATACAGAATCTGAAGAATACAGGTAGCCCTCGGTTAGTGAACACAATTGGGACCAGTAACTCCATCACTAAGCGCCACGGTTGCTAAGTGGAAAATCAACTGACCACAACAGACTTAAGATATCACATCCCATTTGGTTGTTAGGCAAGTCACCATGGTTGTTAAGCAAAACATCACATGACCGCAATGTGTGAGTTTACTGCCGGCTTCTCCGTTAACTCTGCTTGTTGCAAGCCAGTTGGGAAGCACACAAATGGTGATCATGTGTCCATGGGACACTGCAATGGTTGTAAATGTGTGCTGGTTGAGAAGTGCCTGAATAGTGATCAAGTGACCGCAGACCAGTTGTAAATGCAAGGATTGGTCACAAAGCTGTTTTTTTTACACCATTGTAACTTCGAATGGTTGCTAAATCAGCCAGTAAGCGAGGGCTACCTGTATTTTCAAAGTTAATTTCTGCTACTATAATAGGAAACAAAATGTCACTTGCAATTGCATGGTTCTCCTTGATTCCCTATGTCTGTGGCCACTTGTGGTAAAGGCCCCGTTCCTAACATGGTCTGAAGCAACATAGCTGGAGGCTCTCCAAGCAAACTTGGTTTCTGCAAAGAAAAAGTATTATAGATTACTTTTTAAATTGTATTTTATTAAAATTGATCCAAAGATTTTCGGTGCATATACTTTCTCTTACCATATTAGCTGATCACAGAAGACAAAGAAAAAGGAAATAATACTAGTACTATTATTATTGGCAACAAAAAATATGGACTAGAAGATATTTCCACTTTCTATTTTATCCAGGACTCTGGCCTAAATTGTAAGTACAGGACTTTTTAAATTATTTAACTCACACTATTAGCTTGTATATTCTCAATCTTTGCTAGCTGTGCCAGATGTAGATGTGATAAATTTTGTAGCAACAAATTAGATGCATTTCCAAAAACAGAACCCTGTAAGATTGAAAGAAAAAGGAAGAATTATGTATGAGTTACATACATATGGAACAAATATTATTCCAAGCAAGAGAAAGACATAAAGAGAAATTTATTTCATACATCTGTCACCAGCTATATGATTCAGTCTTCAAAATTCAGAGTTCCTTTCATCATTAAGGATGTGTCAGATATTTGTGAAATGACAACTACTGGTATAGGTCACTGCATATCTCTTTGGGCTATCTATTATTTTCATACTGAGAACTGGTAAACATACCCTTATTTTTCAATTTACTTCTCTAAAAGATGGTAAATGTGTAACCTATAAGTAACAGATTAAAAAATGTAAATATGTTCCTCTTAAGGAAAACAATGGTTTTTACCTCTAATGGGTTTTAGTTTTTCACTGAAAATTTGGTCTTGATTATTTTACAATATTGGGAAGAAGTAATATCATAACCTTCCTATTTCAAAGAATGGATATAAATATAAATAACTAAACATTAAAACTAGCTATTTTTCAACAAGAGGCAGCAACTAACCTTGTCTGGGGTAAGAAGTTAAGTAGGATCAGTCCTAGTTTTTATCTGGATGGGAGACCACCAGTAAATACTAGGTCTTTAGGTTAGACTGGGAAGTTGAAAAAACACCCCCGAAGGTGGCCAGGTGGCCATGGCAAACCACTTCTGCATTATTGCTAAGAAAATTACATGGGCATAATTTGAGGGAAACTACTTTTTAAGCTAGCTGCACCATGTACAGTGGTACCTCGGGTTACGAACTTAATCCGTTCCGTGACTCTGGTCACAACCCGATTTGGTCACAACCCGAAGCAAATTTTCCCATAAGGTTCAATGTAATTACCGTTAATCCGTTCCGGCGTCTGCGGACCACGTGTCAGGGGTGGAAAAAAGGCCGCGGACCATGCAGCAGGGCGGAAAAACGGCCGTGGACCATGCGGCAGGGGCAGAAAAATGGCCGCGGACCATGCAGCAGGGCGGAAAAACAGCCGCGGACCACGCAGCAGGGCGGAAAAACGGCCGCGGACCACGCAGCAGGGTGGAAAAACGGCCGCGGACCATGTGGAACGGGCGGAAAAACGGCCGTGGACCATGCGGCACGGGCGGAAAAATGGCCACGGACCACGCGGCAAGGCGGAAAAACGGCCACGGACCACACGGCAGGGCGGAAAAACGGCCGCGGACCACGCGGCAGGGCGGAAAAACGGCCGCGGATCACGTGGAACGGGCGGAAAATGGCTGCGGACCACATGGCACGGGCGGAAAAATGGCCGCAGACCATGTGGAATGGGTGGAAAATGGCCGCGGACCACGCAGCACGGGCGGAAAAATGGCCGCGGACCACGCGGCAAGGCAGAAAAACGGCCACGGACCACACTGCAGGGCGGAAAAACGGCCGCGGACCACGCGGCAGGGCGGAAAAACGGCCGCAGATCACGTGGAACGGGCGGAAAATGGCTGCAGACCACGTGGAACGGGCGGAAAAATGGCCGCGGACCACATGGCACGGGCGGAAAAATGGCCACGGACCACGTGGAACGGGCGGAAAATGGCCGCGGATCCAGTTCGTAATCCGAGGTAAATTTTCGCAGCCGGAGCTGGTTGCAACCCGAAAAGTTCGTTAGCAGAGGCGTTCGTAACCCGAGGTACCACTGTATTTCCAAATATATGCAACTAACAAACAAACGATTCAAGCCATTATTTAAAATCATCACAGAAATCCCTATTATGTAAGTTTAACATAGGGCAACTCCTTATAGGTCAGAAACTGCAACTTCCAACCCATTAATAGGCCCCTTATGGCTTTCTGGTGCTGTGACGACATTACCAGAAGGGGCAGGGCAAAAGGTTTTTGATTCTTTTCAATGGATTTAAAGGTTTTAAGAGTTTAAGAATTGCATGGGGAACATTTCAGTTCCCAGAGACCTTGGGATCCCATTCTCTCTCTCTCTCCCTCCCTCCCTCCCTCCCTCCCTCCCTCCTTCCTTTCTTTCTCTTGAAGTTTTTAATCCCCAAAACATGGTGCCAGGATAAAACAACTTTGCTGCCAAATTTCAGCAAGACAAACTTTGGGCTGGTGCCTACATGCAGCCTACAGATGGCTCTTTCCAAGTTTAAGGAAAGATATCTTCTACATTACTAAACAAGTACATTATGTGCTATGTCACTATATAATCTTGAAAATAAGGTTTAATATTCCACATCTTTATTAATAAGGATTAACAAAATCGATTTTCTCCATTATTAACTGATGACCCTTTCCAATATTTACCATCTAAATCAACCATTTTGATTCTCAAACATTTAAATTTGTTTTCCTTCTATGTCTATTCTTTTCAAAACAACAGTGAAACAGTGAGTGTGAAAACTTGAGCCTGCTGGCTGGGGCTGATAGGAGTTGGATTCCAACACCGTCTGAAGGGGCTGTAGATTTCCCATGCGTAGCTGAAATACATTTTAAAGCAAACTAACATTGGGGCAGAGCACTTATTTGGCCAATTACAGGGGGTCACTGTGTTCCAAGGAAACGTTAGCAACAATTTTCCAGTATTTAAGTATAAAAACAAAATATTCCTCTGAAGATATCACAATTGCGCTCTGATAGAATATAGCCAATGACATGATAGCTAACTTCAGTTTTTAGGTCTCTTTAACGCCAGAAACCTTCCTTTTTACTGTTCTACTGCAAAGGGGAAAAAAAGTTTGTTTGTGGTATAAGGCATGTCAAGCCCAAGTAAGCTGCTGAAATAATAACTTTAGCAGTAAGATTTCTATTGTGTACAAAGTATTTCCCTTCAAGCTAGAAAGACCACAAACAGAACCCAGAGATGAACCAATGATCCAGTTCAGCTGAAAACAACTTTTTACATGTTCCTTATATTTGTTAGTTTAATAAGGAAATCAAGATCATGTTCTGCCTCCTTGCTCTCTGAAGAACAAATTCTGGAAACTAACTTTTAGAATACATAGAACAGATATTTCAATTAAGAAGTCAAGATAAATGCTATATTAATTTAGCATTTTATATTGGAGCATCTAATTATATCTTACTGCTATTATTATTATAATGCACTAAAATCTGAACTCTTATTGTTCATCTGCTTCACTAATACATTATAAATTATCTATAAACATACCTGATGAACTTTATTCAAATGCAAAAAGGCTGGGCTGACTGATGAACTTACAAGGTGAGGCACATTCATGGGAGCTCCTAGGACTGTTTCAGAGAAAAAATGTTACCAAATTTATCATAAATTTACTTATAATGCCTATGTTAAGACAACATATGAATAGCTAAACATTATTTTAAAGGACTTATATTTTCTGTATAATAACTGATCATCAGCGCAGTTGCTTGAGACTGTTTTCGCCTGTGAAGGCAGACTGGCAGCCATTATAATTTCTCTTATGGAAACCCTCCTGTCAGTCTTCACTGCTTCTATGGCAATGCAAAATTGATGCACACAGCAATGCCAAAATAATGAACATGAACTTTTATACAGAACTTTTGTACCACTTAGGATTAGCTTTTGCCAATGAGATAATATGAGTATCACCTTTTTATATATTCCCAAATCTGCAAGGGTGCACATCTTAACAACTAGAAAGATGGATTTCAATATGCACTTTTTATTGCTTCCCTTCCTCCCCAAAGAGGCAAAAAGACTTTATGAAACTGAAACAAAAAACATGAACTTTGCAAGCTTTGCTCATATTTTTAACTTCAGCAACATATGTGACAATTTGCCTTCTGCACCTATATAGCTAATTTCTAAGGACCAATTGATAGCTTCATTTTTAAATTTCAAACTTTATAAAAGTGTATTATTTCCATGTAGTTTCTTATTCGAATACAGGAACAACTTAGAACCTCACACAACCTTTGGAGGAAGCTTCAGTAGGGTGCCAATGAGATAAGGGATGTTCACTCCTTCTTTAGGGCAAAAAACAGGGTTCAGCTCTGCCTATACTTCACCTGAAGTACCCCGTAAATCCTACAATATCATCTGAGATGAGTTTGAATTTTCCACACTTAGTGGGAATGCACTCTGAAACTCCAAAAGTGATTTAAAATCAATGCTAAATATATACATTTTTAAAAAATGGAAAGAGTAAATGTGTGTAATTGCTCTGGCTCCTTCCCACCCAAAGCTGCTGTTTTATTAAATCAACATACAATGGAAATTCCACATAATTTCAGAGTACGTATATCAAACCTTACCAAGTTTATTAGCACATCCATGCATCTGATGCTGTAACAATATCTGCCACATGGCTGGAGTATTTAAGCTTTTCATGATTTGCACAGCATTTGGTTCTGGAAGTAACCCTTTTCTGTTGTTTTTCATCTTGAATAAAGGAAATTAAAAGAAAACTGAATTTCACAGTAAAATAAAGATATAAAATATCTATCCATTTCAAGTGGTTTCATTGTGTACAAACAGCAAGAATAGCTATGTTAGCAATGATAACATCCAAAATCAGCAGTGGCAAAATCTTCATTAGGATAGCTGAAGCTTTAGAGAATCATTGAAGCTTTCGAGTTTCAACATTTCATCAGGCAAACTGGTTAGAAAAAAAGGGAAACAAATACGACTGATCTTGGAGCTATACCTGTACTAAGTTCTTTTTATATGAAGTAGCAGCTTTTAGACATACAAATTGGATGCAAAGCACATTAGGAGTTGTGGTAGGGCACTTTCAAAATTGTTGGGAAGAAGAAAGAGGCAAATATTTTTAAACTGTTTGATGGTGGGTGTGTGTGTTAGTTATCTTCTATGGTTCTATGTACAATCTGATGTGGTTCTTTTAAAAACAAAAAAAACAAATACAGGTAGTCCTCATTTAGCAACAGCCTCATTTAGTGACCATTCAGTTACAACAGTGATGAAAAAGTAACTTTATGACCAGTCCTTGCATTTATGACATTTGAAGGTCTGTAAAGCAAAGGGAAGCTGAAGTAAGTTCAGAAGCAGAGTCATGGTTTCACTTAGTGACCACTTTGCTTAACGACTGAGTTGCCAGTCCCAATTGTGATCGCTAAACAAGGACTACCTGTACCTAAACATTATCATGGTTGTGGAGGAAATACAGGATTTCTTCACTAAGATTAGAACCCAAAGTTCCTGTTCCCTGCTCAACTAATCACTATATTGTTACTCCTTACTACTTACCTGGCAATTTCGTTTCTTGCATTTCTTCACATTACTATTTTAACTATTGAAAATAAAACCAAAACTGGGAGAGAAATGAGTAGAAGTATATCCTAAAGCACTTTGGGGAAACATAGTTTTATTCTGTTCTGTTCTATTCTATTCATAATATATAGAGAGCTTTATTATTAAGCTCTATCCAACAAGGATAACTTTGTATCTTTATGATTTGATTTGATTTGATTTATAGAGTCACCCATCTCACAGCAGTGATTCTGGGTGAGGTGCAAAGATTAAAACCACCGCAACATCATGTAACCCATGTTGTCCTGGTTAAAACAACAAACCCCAAAACAAAAAGCAATATCAGCAGCAGAGCTCACTTAATCTCCTGAGCCAAATGCATTACATGTGGAATAGCCAGATCTTCAGAGCCTTACAAAAGTTTCAGGGCCATCTGGATCTCGGGGGGTGGGGGGGCGGTGAGGTGCTGTTCCACAGGGCAGGCACAGCCACAGAAAAGGCATGACTCCAAGGTCCAACAAGATGGCATTGTTTGATGGAAGGAACCCAGAGCATGCCCTTCCTGCTAGACTGGTGGGACAGGCAGGAACAATCGGGAATAGGTGGTTTTGCAAATAGGCTGGTCCTACACCATGTAGGGTTTTATTGGTGGTAACTAACACCCTGAATTAGACCCAGAATTCTATTGGAAGCTAGTGCAGCTTGCAGAACAGCAGTGTTATATGAATGCATCAAGAGATGCCAAAAACTGCCTTCTCTTCTGCATTCTGGACCAGTTGCAGCTTTCAAATGTTCTTCAAGGGCAGTCCCATGTATAGCGTGTTACAGTTATCCAAGCAGGAGGTGACCACAGCATGAGTCACCGTAAGCAACCCTCCTGATCCAGGAATGGGCCTAATTGGTGCACAAGACAAACCTGTGCAAAGGCCCCCCAAGCCAGGAGTTGGAGATATGAGTCCAGGAGGATCCACACCAGCTCTGACTAGGGAAGGGCACTCTCAGGAAGAGTTAAAGATAGAAAATCTCTGGAGCTGGATGTTATGGAGATCATAAGAGCTCTATTCTTAAATTAGACATGAAATTAAGCCAACCCCATTTTATTGTTGGTATGATATTTACAGTACTTCTTTTCTTTATATGATATAGTGACACCTCAATTTAACAGATCAATTGGGAGGAAAAGATGTTCATTTTTTTCAGGTATGTCAGAAGCAAAAGGAAAGCCAAGGAGATAGTATGTCTTCTGCAGAGAGAGAAAGGCAGAACTTCTCATCTCCTATTTTGCATCTGCTTTCTCTCAGAAGGTAAACAAACCCTTGGCTGGTTCTTACTCTGCCACTGGGGTGGGAAGTGAACTGAAGCTCAAGATAAGCAAAGAGCAAATGAAGGAATTCCTAGCTAATCTAAATGAGTTAAAGTCTCCAGGGCCAGATGAATTACACACTAAAGTATTGAAGGAACAAGCAGGGGTAAATGCAGAACCATTCTCTGTAATCTTTGCAAAGTCCTGGAGAAAGGCAAGATTCCAGAAGACTGGAGAAGGGCTAACGTTCCTATTTTCAAAAAGGGGAAGAAGTAGGACCTGGACTTGTGAGCTTGACATAGGCATTGGGCAAGGTCCTTAGCAGATTATCAAACAGCATATCTGTTAGCTCTTAGATAGGAAGTCATTAATTAACAGGAACCAACATGGATTTATGCCAAACAAGTCACACGAGACTAACTTGATCTCCTTTTATGATAGAGTTACTAGACTGGTTGATCAAGGAAATGCTCTGGATATATCTTGACTTTAACAAGGCTTTAAACAAAGTCTCTCATAGCATCTTTGTCAACAAAATGGTCCAATATGGGTTTGACAATTCAGCCATTAGGTGGATCCACAACTGACTCAATGACAGTACTCAAATGCTAAGTTATAAATGGCATATCTACCTGGAGAATATCTTGAATGGGGTTCCACAGGACTCTGTCCTGGGCCCAGCACTGTTCAATGTTTTTATAAATGATATGGATGAGAGAGTTGAGGGAATGCTTACCAAATTTGCAAATGATGCAAAGCTAGGAGGAGTAGCTAATACTTGGGTGGAGGGAGAAAAAAATTCAAAAAAGATAGGCTAGAACAGTGGGCAGAAACAAATACAATGAAATTTAACAAGGAGAAATGTAAAGTCATGCCTCTAGGTAAGAAATAGGAAAGAGACATGTACATAATGGAGAAAATCTGGCTCAAGAGGAGTACACATGAAAAGGACTTGGGCATATTAGAGGTTCACAAGGTCAACATGTCCCAACAGCGTAATACAGTTGCAAAGAAGGCCAACATCTTGAAGAGCATCAAGCAGAGCAAAGAGTCCAGATTGCAGGAAGTAATTTTCCTGCTCTACTCTGCCTTGGTCTGGCCTCACTTGGAATAATTTGTTTGGTTCTCCACACCCCAGTTTAAAAAGGACATTGATAAACTGCAGCAAGCCTAGAGAAGGGTGGTGAAAGACTGGAAATGAAGCAGTTTCAGTCCTATTGAAGCAGTCCTACAAGGAGCAGTTAAAGACCTAGGTATGTTTAGCTTGCAGAAGAGGGTGAGAGGAGACATGATAGCTGTCTTCAAATACAGTATCTGAAGTGGACTTACTCTCACTTCCTCCAGAGGGTAAGACTAGAACTAATGGGATGAAACTTCAAGGATGTTGATTCAGATTAGACATCAGGAGAACTTTTTGACAGTAAGAGTTGTCAATCAGTGGAATAGGTTATCGCATCAAGTGGTTTCTTCTCCTTCACTGGAGGTTTTCAAATAGAGACTGGACAGTCATTTATCAGGGATACCGTAGTGAGTCCTGCAGCAGGCAGGGGGTGGAATTGACCGACTGTCCATTAAATAACACAGTATACATTCATGGTGACATTACATAAATAGAGCATAACACCTTGTGTCATTTTATGTCATTACATAAGGACGTCATTAAGCAAATTATGGAAATTGATGCAAGATGACATACTCTGCTTCATTTGCATGATGCTATTACACATGATATAATTACATCTTTACACAAAGTACATAAAATAAAATAAAATCTTTGTTATGGTCATAGACCAGCTTATATAAAATAATGTAAACATGCTAGATATCCAAAGTCCATTGCATTGAGGTACTCTAAATCAAGGCTTCATTTTATTTACTACATATGCCCATTAGCACAACTTTTTTTTAAAAGTGACATAGCTTCTTCTTATTTAAAAAAAAAAAACTTTGTCAAAATTGGTTAATTACAGCTCTTTCTGGTCTGTTTCCTTTTTTCTCATCTATTTTTATATTATTGTTGGTTGCACAGTCAGCCAGATGTTTAGACTGGATCTGCATTTTTATCTACCTATCGAGTCTTCCCAAGGACCTGGGACAGGCAGATGTTGTTTGATGATGTTAAAGATATTGTTGCAGGATATAAGCTGTTCCAAGTAAAGCTGCCTTTTGTAATTGACTGATGGTGATTTTGTCAATGCTAATGGTATTTAAGTGGTGCTCTAGATATTTTGGGATTGCATCCAAGGCGCCTATTACTATTGGTACTATTTTTGCTTTCTTTCGCCATAGTTGTTCTATTTCTATTTGCAGGTCTTTATATTTTGTGATTTTCTCCAGTTCTTTCTCTTCTATTCTGCTATCTCAGGTATTGCAATGTCCACTATTCAGGCTTTTTTGTCTTTCTATCAACAATTGTTAAGTCTGGGTTGTGTGGCAGGTGCTTGTCTGTTTGAATTCTAAAGTTGCAGAGCACATCAGCTTCTTAATTTTCTATTACTTTGTCTGTTTTGTGGTCCCTCCAGTTCTTGCTTGCAGGCAAATGCTATTTCTCACAGATATTCTAGTGCACCATTGTTGCTACTTTGTCATGCCACTGTTTGTAGTCAGTCCGCCTGATCTTCTCGCAGCAGCTAACTAGGTGGTCCACTGTTGCTTCAGCTTCTTTGCAGAGGCGGCATTTGCTGTCTGTTGTTGTTGTTATTTCACCTTTTTTATAGGCAGCAAATATACCTAATACTCTACCTCCTATTTTTCCCACAACAACCCTGTGAGGTGGGTTGGACTGAGAGAGAGTGACTGGCCCAAAGTCACCCAGCCGGCTTTCATGCCTAAGGGAGACCTAGAACTCATAGTCTCCTGGTTTCTAGGCCAGCACCTTCACCAGTACATCAAACTGGCTCTCATATGGACAAAATATGATGATACCTCTGCAGCTAAACTTAGTCCAGAAAGGCAAACATTGTCAGGACACAGATAGATGCCTTTGACTCAAATTTCAATTTGCGATTTATAGTTTTGACTCAGAAGAAAACTGGGCAAAAAAAAATAATGTTATGTACACACTGAGCAAATCTTATATTCAGAGAGACCATGAAACAGAGAATAGCCACAAGTCTACATGGAAAATTAATCTGAATCATAGATCTATTAACTTTGGGCTCTACGTAAACATGGTAATATTCATATGTAATTAATGTAATAAATGTTCTGTATTTTCTTTTAACAGTAGAAACATTTTTACCATTCGTTGTGCTGCTATAAGTGTAGCAAGAGTACTGCGGCCTGGAGCTCCAGGAGCACAATAAGACACGTGGACTCTTTTTTCCTTGATAGTCAAACCATCTGTGCCTTGCTGTACTTCCTCTGCTTGTTCTGCTGTTTCATACTCAATTACTCCAAAGCCACCAACAGAGCTGTCTTCATCCTGAGCAAGCTGTAAGGATATTTCACAACATAGTAAAAAAAAGTCTATCCTGTTCCAACTGTTCCAAAAAGCATTGCATTATTCCAACTCTGTAATATGAACATCTTACACAAGATAAATTAACTTGTAGATCATTCCTCATACAAGCTTAATTTAATACACAATATCTGCTGCTGATCTATACTCCCAATCTCATGAAGAACCTGAGCTATAAATGTTTTTGGCAGTTATCTTACAGAGCATTAAGAAACAGAATCACATTTGGAAATAATTTTTAATCACGAGCACATTTTTCTTAGAAATTTCATTCCTACTATGAAATGCATACTAGTGACTTTTAACTGCAATTTTTTAGTATTGATACGCTTTCTTATTTTAAAACATGAAATGCAATTACATTTTACTTGATTAGTTTTTATATCTAGATGTATTTTTATGCAAGATACAAGTTTTGTTTGTTTCTTTTATAGCATTACAATAGAACTATCTCCCCAACAGATACCAGAATCTAAATACCCACATTCTAAAAGCTGTTTGCATTCAGCAGGAAATTTATCTTACTGGAGAACAATAGTTTTATACAGAGCAAATGTTTCACTGGAGGTGGTGCCTGGATACATCGCTAGGTGATCATGTCCAACTGCCATCCTTTTAAGATCAGCCTCATGTGCATCTGTTTTATGAACTTTGAAATGAACACAGCATGACTGAATAGTTTGATGTTTATGTTCTCATTTTATTTTTATTTATTTTACTGGGATTATAGACCATTCCAGTTACAAATGACTTTGAGTTACATATATTCCAATTTATCTTACTGAGGCTAAAACAGTACAGTTAAAACAAAGCCTGTCAATACATACATACATACTGAGAACATTAAACAAGTTAATCAATTCAGTCAGCCAAAAAAGAAACCTTCCACTGCCAGAAGCAACAAGCTTACAATTTTAGAACCTCCAAGGTTTAATGGAATAACCACATTTTAATGGCCTCCAGAAAAACCGATAGGGAAAAGGCCATTCAGGTGCCTGGGGGAACGCTCTTCCACAGAAGGTCAGCAGCAATTGAGAAAGCTTGCTTCTATGGTCTCTGGAGGGGTCATTCTCTGAATAAAGGGAACTGGAGGGACCGCATGCTACCAGATCTTATTGGACCAGCAGATACCACTGGAGTCAGAAGTCCGATAGATATTCCTGTTGGTTCTATGGCTAGTTAAGCAGCAGAATCACAGCTGCCTGAATGAGCAAGTGTCCTACCTATTGGTTACTGCAGGTCCACAGAAGAGGTAAAGTAGAGCACAAGCAAGGAAATAGCAGGTATAGCTTTTTGGCGGAAACAAGATAGTGAAAACAAGTCAGATTCTTTGCGGTTATGTGGTCAGTTTCTTGGCAGTCTATAGCTGCAGTCCTTCCTCTTGCTCCCCTCCCCATCTAAAGTCAGCCCGTGTTGATAAGACACGTAAGACTGATTAAAAAAACTGGTACACTTTTGTTACTGAGCCATGAGGGAAAACTAAGAAAGCAAGGACTGGTGGATACTCACACTTCCTGTTCTCTCACAGCACTGAGGATAATTTCCCTCCTTGTCAAAGACCAGGAGTAAGTTGCAGTAAGACTGCAAATGTACATTCTGTTCTCTGGATGTAAATCTCACTGAACTAGACACTGCACTATTGAACTCTTTCATATTTTCTCTATGTCTGTGTGCAAGACATGCATACACATATCTGTAGTCAAAGAAAATATACTGTATTTCACATATCTTTTTCAAAGTGAAAAAGAAAGACTAAATAATATCTAAGAAAAGTGGCCATGAGTAGTACACACATCCCTTTTTCCCTTCTGTCGTTTTCCCATCATTTCGTATTCACCTCACTGCTCTTTGTTGATGCTTTCATTTTTTTCACTGGAAATCTCCACACTTGAAAATAGTTAGAATTTAAGTCTGCCTCTGATCCCTACGTGCAGGAAAGAGTGGAAATGCCAAAGAAACAAGCCATGCACATTTATCCTCCCAATTCCCTCTCCCTCTCTATTCTTTGATGTTTAAATATGCTCGCTTTGGTAGTTCAATTCTTGAAGCCCCATAATCTTCCACTTGGAAGAAAGTCAGATCAATCTAAAAATGAACAGGAGAAGACAAACCAAAAAGCTCTTTGAGGTTCATTTAGGATAAAGAATCATAATAAAAAAGAATATGGTTCTTGAGAAATTGCCCATCATTGTCAGATAGCACCTTGACAGCAGGCTGTATCTCAAGCAGTTACTTTTCACTGCTATAATGGCTGTTTTGTATTTATATGTAAATATATAAATACATTTGCAACATGCATATAGATTAGTATACTTAATTTCTCCTCGTGGGAAGGTGCAAATCCTTTTTTGGACTTTTCTATACCATTCCACAAGAAAAGCATGAATGGCATTGTTTTATGTAATTAACTAATTAAAGGCAGATATTGTTCAAAGTGTGCTCCCCCTCATGTTTCAGTATTTAGGAAGAGATTTAACACGCTTAATAAAAAGAGCCATAAAAATTGAAAAGTGTCAATATTTATATTGATATTGCCAGTCCATAATTAATAATGACATAGCAATTTATTTCTCCATCACTTTCAAAAGATCTTAAAGAGTCTTCATCTGCTCAACCCCCACAGGACATATGGAGCTCAGCAGTACTCATTTCATGCCAACTGAGAACTTTTGCCCTTTGATAAACAAGCAGCAGCTGTTCATTCTGTCCTATAAACTCTCTCTAGAACAATATAAAAACATAAATAGGTATAATCCACCTGTGCAAACCTTGTCAAAGTGGATGAAAGTTCCCAGAAAACAATGCTAGCCACTAGGATCGTTCCAAAATAGATCCATAGCAAAATATTAATGGAAAAAATGCAAAATATATCTTCGAATAATAACATTCTGCCACAGAACAAAACACAGTGTATAAACAAAATTAAGATAATGTTTAGAAAAATAACAACTGTGACTTAACACAGCCTGCAGCTGAAAGGACAGTTATGATAGATATATTTCCAACATGCCAAAAGAGGAGCAAAGACAGCTGGATCAAATGAAAGTCTATCTAGTCCAGTATTTTGTTCCCACAGTTGCCAAGTAGATGTCTCTGGAGAGAACACAAGCAGAACATGAGTGCAGGGACATCTTTCTACACTTGTTCCCCAACAATTGGCACTAAGAGGTACACTGCCTCCACTTCTGGAGGCAATATATGGCCATCAAAACTAGCAGCTTTCAATACCTTTTCTTCCATGAATATTTCTATCACTATGCCTTGTAATTGTGAATTTCACTGTTTTAATCTTACCCTGATCAAGACACCCTTCTCTATATTTGTCCTGAATTTCCTAGCTTTCAGCTTTCAATGAAGCATTCAGTTTCATTGGACAACACTAGTTTATTGTATGATGAAGGGACAAAAACTCCTTACCCTTTTTTCTCCAGAGTGCACATAATTTCATATATTTCTGTCATACCCCACTCTTTATTTCTTATGCTTAACACTTGGCCTCTTTCTATAACTTTTTAGATTTTTGAAGAAAAGTTTCTGAGACATGGTGATAGAACTCTATGTGGTATTCCAAGCACAGTCATACAGTAAATGTATATAATAGCATTTCTTTTCTGGTCAATCAGGGCCAATTCACATCCAACCTGCTTATAAATGTGAGTTGGATTTGTTGCTTTACTTGTTAAGCCTTAATACTGAACTGCAATTACCAGTTTAATATCTGTATCTCTAATTCAAATTGTTTGCCCATAACCAGATAATTTATGAAGAAAACAAATAGTACCAGGCCCAATACTAAATTATTCTATTGTGAGAATGATAAAATATTAGATATGTCTTTAAACACATTGGAAAAAACTGGCTATATGTAGGAACTGCCTTAAAGGGAGATAAACCATTGGTTTTTCTAATCTAGCATTTTGCTTCACTCAGGTTTTAGATGGAAAAACTTCCAGCTATGATTTCCAGTAGCTTTTTAATGGAGATGCATACTCTGTTACTTCATCTTAAGAAAGGGGTCGATAACTTTTTCAGGCAGAAGGCACCATTGCACAATTTTGTACAATGTTGTGGGTGCCAAAAATAAATTTAAAAAATCAAATATTAAAATTTAAGAACCATTTTTGAAACAAAATGTAAACGAAAATTCTGCAAATGTAATATTTTGATATAATGAAGGAGCTTTATTTTTCTTACTTCATCCCCCAGAACATTAGAGATCCTAGATTTAATTTTTAAAAACTCCCAAAGTTTCTCTTGAATAGCAATTTTATATACTTTGACATAAGTTACCGTTATGTCAACAGCATGTTGGCTGAGACAGACATTTATGTAATTTCCAGGTGACTTACAGATGGCAATCATTGTCAAATCCAATAAATATTGCATACAGCTACAAATATATAACCACTCATTAATATGAACATATTAAGCTGCAAATCAAATCAAGGAAAGTCCATGCAGTGTCATTAAATCATAAAATTTGCGAAGAGAGCTTTCACTTTTAAAGACAAAGCATTTTACTTACTTGGTAGAACACAGGTTTATAATTAGTTGAGAAAGTTTGCAAGAGATCATCTCCAACAGTACAGTCTATAGGAAGGTTTTCCACACAAAGGCACTTTGAATGTACGAGTTCTGGAGTTATTTGATTAGCATCCATCCACTGGGCAAAAAGGACATTTCCACCTAATTGTTTCCCAAGAAGGTCCAACCTAGCCTTTGCTGCAGAATCCTTTTTCATGTATTCCACAAAACCATAGCCCTTGGAATAGCCAGTGACTTCACTGTATACCAAGAAGTGTCTCTCAACATTCCCATAAGGTCGCACCAGCTCTTCAAACTCTTGCAATGTATAGAGAGGGGGCAAATTGGTAATGCAGATCAGGGCATCAGTTGGCTGAAGCTGTACTGATATTTCTTTTCCTCGAAGGGAATGTTGGTGAAACAGCCGTATTGCATTCTGAGCTTGCTCCCCATTCAGTAGAGTAACAAAAGCTGAAAGACAGCAAATCAGGCAAAATGTTTATGTAAACTCTGTGACAGGGCTGGGCAGATTTTAAGCTCATGGGATCTACTAAAACCCTGTGATTTCTAAGCCCAGGGATATGCTTTGAGTCCTGAAACTGATATTACTTCACAATCCTTCCACACAAAAGTCCATTCCGCTGCTTTCTCCATTTCAGCAATTATCACCTAGGATGGGAGGTGTCATTTTGTTCTGCCTTTTACCCACAGCTGTGCTGCCACAATGAACTTTGAGCAAAACCTTTTGTTTGCTCAATGAGTCTTAGACCAAGAAAAGCACAAAAAATCCTTACAAAATAGTTGATTAACTTTTGTGATATTCCAACAGGAATATGTACAGAAGGCATAACATGTAAATCTGAAATAGTGTATCTTTTTTCTTAATTTAAAATGAATATTACAAATTCATGTATTAGCCATCTTCTCTCACCAAAAAGTAGAAATTTGGCTCAAGTGGATTCTGTCCATTGGATTTTTCAGGATTTGCTATACTACCAATCTTTTCCTGTGGATCCACCTCAATAACAAGTTCATTCAGTATACATGGGATGGGAGGCTGGGGGAACACAGTATGGAAGAAGGAAAGGAAATCTGTTTATATGACTGCTGCACTGGATATATCCCAAGATGCCATCTTGTTAAGCCAATAATATACAATTTCCAGTTTTATAACATGACATTTTACGATCATAGTATAAGCAGTGCTGATATATAAAATAAAATTATATTCATATGTTTTAATACTATCAGGTAAACTCTGGGAATAAACCAAATTCTAATCTAACATCAATGTCTGTTCATTCTCATCAGCTATTCTTTCCTCCTTATTATGTTTTGTTAAAAATTGGCATGATGTCATTGGCAGGTGAAAGTGTCGCCTGGCACAAATAACCTTTTAAAGTTATTGCCGATATATCATATTCCGATAGACTTTTCCTGAAATTCAATTCCAGGAAGCTCTGGTCGCAAGATTACTGTTTAAAACCAAAAACATATTTTATTCCAGTACGCCTATTAATCATCTGTTTTTACTGAACACCAAAACTTAAGTGGAAACGAAATAGAATGGTAAGACAACACCGCTGAGAATCAGGAATGTTAACATCTTCTTTCAAGCCTGAATAATCAAAGGTTATACTATCCTCAAGTCTACTCAAGAGGTTTACTAAATAAAATATAAATGCAAGTCTCATAGAAAAACTGGTTTGAATGAAAGGCAAATTACTTATATCAGGGGTGTGCAACCAACCCCTCTAAGTCCTTTCAAAGTTATAGCTGAAATGACTTCTGAATATAGCATAAGAACATTTCAAAAACATAGGAAGTAATTCTTTTAATAAAGACTCATAACAGCTACATGGGCATACCCATTTAATTTTTTTGACAGCAATACAGGATTCATTCAGCTTCCTAGTCAAGTTTACTGCCTTTGAATTCCTGGAGGTTTCCTATCTAAGTTAAAACCAGGTCTTAATGTTTCAAGATCAGCCAACAAGCAATCATATTAATGGTACTTAATAAATCTAATTTAATTTTTTCATCTTATTCTCACTCTTATTGGAATGCAATCCTCAATATGCCAGTCAAATACCAAACACAATCTTTATCCTGAAAAAGTTTTATTTATATACAATCCTGATTTATTTGATATAAAGAGAAACTCTAGCTAATAGGAATGCAATGGGATTGAAGAATCACTCCAAATCAGGCAGCGTATCTTTGGATTGTAGGCAAGGTTCTCAGTGTGAAACTATTCTCCATTTCCATTACATCCTTGTAAAATACAGCCCTTGATATCCATTAGGTCCTCTGGAGAGGAGTGAAAGGATCTGTGATGATATGATGATGAGAGGAGGAGGAGGAGGAGGAGGAGGAGGACCACTCAGTGCAGAAGTTGACCTTGACACTGAATACCATTCTATACAAATAGATTCCAATAAATACTTATTTTTTTTACTCATACAGAAAACATGCACAAGGGCCATTTACAAAAATAGTATCAGTTAATTTTGATGGTTAAGTTACCCACTGTAATTGTCCAACTGTAATAAGAGTAGGCAGTATGTTGCACTTCAGAAGTTCTGAACTACAACTTCAAGAAATTTCAACTAGTTGTTGCCTCCAAACTATGAAAGGCCTACACAATTTTGCCATCATTAAATAAATTCTATTCCTATGTATCAATAATGCAGAAGCACTTTAAAAATGGATTGTCACTCATTAATTTTTTAAACAAAGATTATAATTGATTGATGGTACATACCAATAGCCTAGTAATTACAAAATTCAACGTGACATCAATTTAGAGGAAAGATTTGTCAGTAGCATTTTCTCTTCAGTGGCCACCTTGCATATTCAAGCTATCAATATTGAACAATTAAATTATGAATATACATTTCCAAACTGATCCCTAGAAGAATAAATACTATAGACTGAAAATTTGTTCCTAAATGCAAAAATCTAGGGTTTCCAAGATTTCCTAATGCCTTTCAAGTCCAAAATAAAAAATGGTATTTATAAATCTCACTATTTTAATGTTAATATGTAAGAGTATAACTTCAGATTTAATCATATTAGGCTGAATCAAATACAATTTTTAAAAACCATGTTCTGATGACATGAAAACAAATATTTGAACATATTTTCCTTTCATGTACTTTAATTCCCATACACCTCTTTTTTGGCTTACCATTTGTTTGTTATTCAAATAAACTAGTACAGTATGATTTGAGCATCCTAAGAAAAGAATCAGTGTGCAGGAAAGAAACATGAGAAAAACATGAGCTTGATACATACACATGTACACACACACACACACACTAGCACATTGAAGCAACAATTTAATGTTGTTATTAAATTGTGATAAAAAAAATTAATCAAAATAGTCAAATCTATTATCATAAATATTATATTGCAAGTTTTTACCTGTTCTTTTATGTTTGTCCACATAACAATACTTCAGTTCAAAGTCTTTTAATAAATCATGGATTTCCTAAAAGAAAAACAATGCATCAATAAATACCAACTCAGTGGAATTATTCTTTTTATTTCAGCTTAGAGATCTGAAACTGGTCCAAGTAAAAAATTATTCTCAAGACATGCTGCCAAGCAAATATTAGTTAAGTATCAGTATGAGCATGATGCAGTTCAACAGCAAACAGGACTCTCTAAACAGCAGAGTTCACAATATCTTATTTTAAAAATGTCAAAATTTGCCAAAGGTTCGATTGTAAGCAAAATTCTGAAGATGAAAGGCATTTCCTCACAGTGACATTTTCTATTCAGCTACATCACCATGTTCTTTGTAGAAAGAGAATACCAGAAATGCAGTCTTGAATCTAAACTTAACCAGTCATGTTTTCATGAAATGCATGAAATTAAACACCAGGCCAATTAGCTGCAACAATATCTATGGTTACAGGGCAACCCCATCTGCTATCAGAATTCTACATCTTGCATGACGCATTAACATTAAATTCTGAAAGCACGCTTTTCATTATTGTGAATCAAGACTGCACAGAAGTAGAGAAATTTCCCCCCATTTCTATTAACGTTCTCTTCTGCTATGAAGCATTTTTCATCTTCTATGATTAGGTAGTATTGTGCAAATCCTCATGGAATACAATGACTAGCATCTGCATCCTGTTCCTCTAGAGTATTGATAAGAAAAAGATCAGCAAAGAAAAACATTTAAATGCTGTGGCATACAGGGCTGGGCTCCCAGCTAAATATTAATTTTATGCTTACTGAGTCCATAATTCAAATAAATCACACTGATACTGTTATGAATTAGCACTGTTATTCTTATACAGGCCCACTGATATTTATGCATTTTATGTTTGTCTTAACTAGATAAAGTGTACTTGTTGCAATTCATGTAATTATCATAGTCATGTTGGTAATATCAAGTTAATTTGAGAAGGAACATTATTTTTTTAAAATTGTGTTTTTATTAGAGTTATATTTTGCCTTTCCTCCAGACACTGAACGTGCTTTATGGGGCAGCTGGGGAATGCTCTTTCATTTTATCTCCATTACAACAAGCCTCTGAAGATTGGGCTAATAGAGAATGATCAGCACAAAGTCACTGGGTGAGTTCCCATGGTTTAGGGTGGTTTTGCTTCTCCTCAGTCCTTATCTAACACCTTAACCATTATATCATCTGGCTCTTTTATGCTGGGTGGGCCAGAGCTTTGGAGTCTTTGATTGACAGATTATGTGCCATCAAGTCAGTGTCAACTTTTAGCAACCACATAGATTTTCTTCATGATGAGCTGTCCCTAACCTGGTTCTTCAAATTCATCCATAGCGTACCCACTGGCACCTTAACCGAGTCCATCCAGTGAATCTCAAATATAAGAGGTAGAGAACAGTCAGATCTCCTATCTGAAGAAAAATCTGACTTTGCTACTCTATGCCTCAGCTTCCACTAAAGTGGAAGAAAGAGCACTCTCACTGTATTCCAGCAAGAATACAACATTTCAAATGTTACAGTAATTTCAAAATCTTTACCCTTCTGACAATTGTTAACTTATATGATTATGAATTGGATGAGATTTAACATATATCTAAAGTCCAGGGAAAAAAAGATGGTAAACTGTGGAGCAGCCTCATCTGATACGTTAATTACACCATCATCTAAATAATCTGGACCTCATCCTTTAGTTACAATAAACTGCTACGTGCTTAGATTTTATTACATGTCATCAGAGATGTAAGGGATTGGAAATTTTGCTTCTTATTCTATTTATGTTATTAAATTACACTGCTGAAAACTGTTGCATTTGCCACTAAATGCTTACAGTGCAATCTGTGGGTATTCTGGGTGCTACAAAATGGGAGCTGGGGAATTTCATGTTGCTTGTGTGTCTGCTGATTGTCACCTCCTTGTAAACACCTTGTAGGTTGGCTTTACTGAATGAAGATTTAATGTTATGTATTCTGCTTTTACAGAAGTCAATACACAAATGGTCCAGTTGATAAATGATTGTTTATTTTTGTAAAATAGTATATTAAGCCACTCAGTGTTCTTCATTTGATGAAATTCTGTCAGAATAAATTAAAATTATTGTTACCCAGATGAGTCTCCTGCTAACAGACAATGTAAGTTATTTGATACTCCATTTTCTTGATTTGTTTTAACAGCTAGAAACCCTAAAGTCAAAGTTGCTATGCAGTTGTGGTTTCTTGATATTATACGTCATTTTGGTCATATTTGCTTTTGTAGATTGTATAGATTCACTTGACTGAAGTGGCACAGAAGCACCTGTAAAAAATGATTGAGTAAATATGTGGTGATGTTAAGGTTGAGAGAAAACAAGGGCTGTACATCTTATACTTAAGATAGGTCATTTGAAAAAGCTGGGGAACTTTCTGGGGAAAAGTTGGGGAACAATTTCCAGAAAATAAATTAATAGACAATTAGGAACTGTCTATTTAAAAGGCTTAGGAGATATCTGGTCAACAGTAGTGGCAGTTCACAGAATATAAATAGACTAATTTGCTTTCTTATCCAGCAGTGTTAGCAAATCTAACACAATTTGGGTAAGATTTGATTTAGACTGAATTAGATTAGATTAGGATACCTGAGCTGAGATTAGGTTTTTGCATGCAAATATATGAGTGTGTGTGGAAACTGTGATATAATACTGAAGTAAAAGAATGGGCAGATTAAGAAACACATTTTAAATTGTCTCAAATGCAAGTGTTATGCTAGATTTCTATTGTTAGGATTTTTTAACATGGGATGTTTTTAAAAAATGTCCCCCTTATGGTCTGTACTATATGTATGTATAGTTTTATTTACTTATTTATTTCACTTATTATTAATTTTATACCCTGCCTTTTTTCTTATATAAGCACTCAAGGCAGTTTTACAACAATTAAAAAACATATGTCAGTGAAATCAATACAATCCAAATTAAAAGCAATACTATCGATAACAAAAGGTTGATGAAAGAGATAAATTTATGCCATTTAACCATTTCCCTAAATACTGGGAGTATAGGGGCTAAACACATCTCTCTGGAGAGAACATTCTATAGCTTGGGAGCCATAGAGGATATGTATAGCCAGTAGCTGAGATTCTGGATATGGGGGCATCTTCAGGAGGGCCTCTCCTGCTAATCTAAGTAACTGGGCAGGTTCCTAACAAGAAATAATCAGGTGCTAAGTCATTTAAAAAATAATAATAATTAATCAACTAAATAAACAAGCAAAGAGGTTCATATATTTTGAGATTCTTTGCCTGCAAAAATAAGCCAAATACTGACTACAGTTTCTAATTTGAATAACAATCCAAACTTTGGGCAGAATTATACAAATGTCCACCTGTGAGAGTTGGAGAAACTTAGTCATGCTGCAGGGAAGGCCAAAAGACATTGGGAAAATGCTCAATCTCAGATGGTAACTAAAAAAAGATCACATCAGCACTTGGACTAGCTATATTTTTCCTGCCCTGCTCTCAACCCATTATGAGACTGTCTGGCAGTATCAACAAATTATGATTGGGTTAATGCACTGCATTAACCAATGGTTTGTTTACCCATGAGTTACTGAATAAGCCACAACTGACTAGGTTTACACAGATTTAACTAGTCTATACAACACTTAAAAACAATACCAAATAAAACACATTATGTCTGAATAAGTTGCATGATTTAGCTTGTATCTTGTTACGGATCAAGTGCAGAGTGAAAAGCTGAAGCCCTAATCAAAAGAGCTGTTTACGGTATAAAAACACATATAAAGAAGTATATAAAGAAATATTATATATTTCTTTTCTTTTTGTTTACTATAAAAGAGCTGCTTATGCTCAGTCCAGCATAAAAAAAATACACATTTTTCTGCATATCACAGACTCCATACAGAGTTCACATCAGGCAAAATGGGAATGAGACAAGCTGTATACTGCCTGTCAAAGAGCAATCCAAAAGTTAGTATTCACACCTCAGTATACAATTCTGGAGGAAAATAATAGCTTTATGTTGTTATTTGAAAGGAAAACTTGTTTGTGCAACCAAAATAATAATTTATCTACTTTTCATGTACCACATCCTAGTAAAGATTGGGCTCTTATATCCTGCATGGCCAGTTTTACGTATATTAGCTAAAAGCACTTTTAATGCCAACTGTGGTATGGTACACACATATGTACATCTTCAAGGTCATATGCATGTGCTCCAGATACAGCTGTAGTAAATGAAGTACCTGAGTCCAAGATGACAATGCACTCCTGTTTTGCCATCTGCTAATTCAATATATATAGTTTAATGGCAGGATCAAGTATCTTCTTTTTAGTCAAATTGAACACTAGTCTCTTATTTCCTCGGTTAACAGCTGTCAAATGCTATATTAATAAAACATGATGCTGCTTTCTGGAGGATCTACAGAGTGATATTGTGTTACTGCTGTTATTCAGTAATCAACCAGACCTGCCCAATTTTCTGTGAGAGAGCAGAATTGTAAAAGAGAAAGGGAAATCTTATTCATAAGGACATGAGTGAAAAGTGCTTTCCATTAATGGCCATTACAGAAAAGCTTCTTTGGCTATAGATGAACTATTTACCATTTAAAGACATTGTAGAAAGCATGCCTCAAACTTGCATACCAAACTACTTTTGTTACCATGCACCATTCTTCTGAGGATAGTCCATCAAATAAATAATATCCCGCTGACATCTATAAAATCAAATTTTAAAAAGTGATTTACGCAATACACTAGCTGATCTGCTAAGTTTATTTTTAGATCATGGAAAATATGCTATGCTATCCAGCAACTCACAGTGTAGCTAAACCATGTTGTACAGCTTGGTAGTCATTGTGTTTTTACAAATACAGCTGTCAGAGTCTCCAACTCTTGAACTGCAGATTGCAACTGTTATTTCAACAGTTCCAAATAAGGGACCATAAGCAATCAGGAATTATGTCTCAATCTGATATTAAAGTAATAAAACAATGGAGTTGGTGGGTTTGTTTCTACCCTTTTTATATTATGTCTCTTTTAGTCCATGTCTGTTGCTTCACTCTCTCTTCCCCACCTGTATATATTTGTTGGACTTGCATGACATTTTTCCTCCAGGAGTTCAACCTGGCATAGATATCATTTCTTCCTCCATTTTTTCACCCTAATAAACTTGTAAGACTGATTGAGCTAAGATTGGGCCAAAGTCACCCAGAGTGTTTGAGAGATGAAGATGGATGTGAGTCCCCCCAATCCTAGCCCAACATCTTAAGCACTAAGCACACCAGTTCTCCCACACAGCTGTCATGTCCCTGCGCCCTTCCATCTATTAACATTCCGTGCCACTGTGTCCTTAAGGGGCTTCTGGAAAGTTCTCTCCACAGGAATTCTTTTCTGTATATCTGTATTTTGAGATTTGTCTGCTAATGCCTCCCCCTTGTGCATGAGTGGACCTATTTTCACTAAAGGATAGGAAGTCTTGAATCAAAAACATATACAAAACCACCACAAAGCATATCTGTAGTATTTCCTTAAAACAAGATTGCATCAGAATTCAGTTTAATCCGATGCACACCTACTTGAATTGTCATGATTTCAGTAGGACTGTCTTATTTGTATGTGTGCAATGGGATTATAGTTTTAGATTTCACTCCATCTGGTAAAGAAATATATATTTCCTTGCTAGATCAAAAACTGCCAAAGGGAAATGAACCCATAGTCTTGCAACATGCACAAAAGGAAGCACATTTCCATCTTGCCTTAATATGTAAATTCTTTACACATACAACTCCATCAGTTATTTTGGGGCGGCATATTCTCACAATATTTAATTGTGACTGGCTTCCTCTAGCTTTACACACACACACACACAAATATATATATAATGATTTAATATGATGGACTAAAATATCCATCCATCACAGTAACAGGAAGCCATGGGATGTATTGTGTATTTGTTGTAATTATCACCTGAAGTGGTGCATTAATAGTGCAAAACTTATTTTGCTACCTATTATTTGATCTTATTCCTATGTAAGCCAGTGTTTCTATCCATATTCAGGAAAACAACTGTGATAAAGAATACACTACTGTATGAATGTTTTCAGATCCCACAGCTAATAAAAATGGAAACATCTGGCAATTAACTCTTCTCTTCTTACAATCTACAATCTAAATCCTATTCCACAGGAAGACTGATGCTGTCAAATTATATTTTAACACATCTATTAAGTAGCCCCACCTAATAAAGAAATTCTGCTTCAACCCTGGATGCAACAAGTGTTTTTCATGGGCCACAGAGATTTAGCCACATCCTTTCCCTTCCCATCAGCTCTGCTGAGGATTTCTGCCTTCTCCCTACCATTAGCAGAAGAAAAACAAGGATTGTAAGGAGGACCCTTGGAAGAAATATGGGTTCACTGCTTCCCCTTCTCAAGCTCACTTAGGTTCTCACTGTTAATCACAGTAGGAAAGCAGTGATGCTGAACAGATTCTTTGGAAGTGGAAGCCTTGCCCTCCTCTTTCCAAGTGATTGTTCTAAAAATATGCAGATTTTTAATTGCCATTATTTTTCATCATCAAGTATCTGATCAGCTGGGCTTTGAGAGGAAGCACCAGAGTACTCTGGTTCATATCAACGGTGGCTAGGGGTTTTATGCAGCCAAAGGACCATAGGTTATTATTATTATTATTATTATTAGATTTTTATCCTGCCTTTTTTTTTAATTTGGTCAACTCAAAGCAGTGAACATACTTAATATTCCTGCCCCCTATTTTTCCACTACAACAACCCTGTGAGGTGGGTTGGGCTGAGAGAGAGTGACTGGCCCAAAGTCACCCAGCCAGGTTTTATGCCTAAGGGAGGCCAAAAACTCACAATCTTTTGGTTTCTAGGTCAGTATCTTTACCACAACACCAAACTGGCTCTCTCATTGGTTTCCATCTCTGAACTAGTAATTTGGAACTGTTTTCCTGTAAGTGTCAACAGTAATAAAGCAGAAAGTGTAAAACTTTAAAGTCATACCTAGGTTGCTTTAACGTCCCAGTTTGCTTCATGGAGCCAAATCACACAAGATCAGCAGGGAATTGCGTGCTTCCTCTTCAGAATATGCAAGTTTGCCATTCTACATAAGGCTAAAAATGAAGTTTATTCAAATTCTTCTAAGTAAACTAAATCTAACTGACCAACTTCGGTAGCACCAGCATCTACATTTTACTAAATAATGACTAAACTATACTGACCATGAGATGAGGGAATACAGAAGTGTTTATTGTGATACAAAATTTTGAACTGAAGTTTTAAAATTCAAAATAAGATACTTTTATAATTATTTTTACCAATATTAAAAACTCAGGCAAAAGACCTAATGAAACTAGTGTTCACAACAAATGAAGGGCATTGGAAATATCTCTTAGTGGAGCATTTCCCACTCTACAGATATACTGGAGTTGGCACTTAATGGAATAGAACATTACTAAGTGATCATTAGCCTTATATCCACAATCTCCATCCTGGGTGCTTGCAGTGTCTCCTTCACAATAAAACATAGTATTATGCAAGGAATAGAGGCATAAGGGTCTGGGGAAAATGAAGAGAATTAGCTGCAACATTTACCTTAATTAGCCTTCACCCTACATCTTATTTATTAAAACCAGAATTCTTTCTTCACCTTCGTCATGGATATCCTGCACAACTAGTTCCACATTTCAGGCTTAAGTTTCTTAAATTGTAATCCTCCCACAGTCTCTTCAAAAACAAGAGATTTTTAAAAGCCATTTGTTATATGGGACAAAAGTTTGCAAAAATTAAATATCATTCTTGAGGTTTTGGCTGTACAAGCACTTCATATTATGAAGAAAACATTGTGGATTTTTAGTATAACCTACATGCACTATTTCTAAAAGCAAAAGCAAAACTAGATTTGCAAGTAGCCAATTGCCCAATTGCTCATGGAGACTATGAATCTTTCCTAAACATAAGACAAATATTTTTTTGTACATTTGAGAAGATGAACCAGCAATTACAAATATATGTTTAGGTACATGGAGAGGGTAGCAGAATGTTTGTCCATCAGTAATTTAAGGAAATTTATAGGGAAAAATAATATATTAATGCCAAGATTTTCTGCAATCTTAATTGTTAGTTATAACAGGACTTAGAAGAGAATTACAGTATTTCAAATTGTAATATGATAGCACCTGTCAACTCTAAAATTCTTTTACATAGATGGGCCCCATAGGTTTGAATATTTTTCTATTACCAGTATATTTTATAATCATATATAAGTAAAATGACAGTAGAAACATGATCAGTGTTAGCAATGGGAAGTTATTGGAAGTTTATAAATTCACTCATGTAAAATAAAATAAAACTCTTGAGAACTTGTATTTCTAACGTGAATTAGAAAAAAGAGGATATTATCTCAGAGACAGTATAAATAATGCTTTATTTGGAGAGAAAGAGAACATGCAAGATGCATTTCCAAAGACTCAATAAGATAAAGTCCAGATATTGAAAAGAGGATACATCTGCTATCCAGGCAAGAGAACAGAAGTATTTTCCTTTGCTTCTTTTTTACTATTCTAGCAGTCATAAATCTTGACTGCACTTCCATTTATGGATGTCTGTCTTAATCTAAAGAGCGGAAACTCATATTTGTATTATTCAACAAAATATAGAGCATAATCCCCCAAATACAGAGAAATAATAATAATAATAGTAATAGTAAAAAAAACATTTGGAGCACCTCTTGAACGCCATCAGCATTGACAAAATCACCGTCAGTCAATTCCAAAAGGCAGCTTTACTTGGAACAGCTTATATCCTGTCACAATACCTATAACACTATCAAACAACATCTGCCTAACCCAGGTCCTCGGGAAGAACTCGATAGGTAGATAAAAATGCCAAATCCAGTCTAAACATCTGGCTGACTGTGCGACCAACCATAATAATAATAACCTGGAGACAGCAGAAGAGAAAGAACTGGAGAAAATCACAAAATATAAAGACCTGCAAATAGAAGTAGAACGACTGTGGCAAAAGAAAGCAAAGATAGTACCAATAGTAATAGGTGCCTTGGGTGCAATTCCAAAACATCTGGAGCACCACTTGAATACCATTGGCACTGACAAAATCATGATCAGTCAACTGCAAAAGGCAGCTTTACTTGGAACAGCTTATATCCTGTCATGATACCTTTAATGTTATTAAACAATATCATTTGCCTAACCCAGGTCCTTGGGAAGGACTCGATAAGTGGACAAAAATGCCAAATCCAGTCTAAACATCTGGCTGACTGTGCGACCAACCATAATAATAATAATGGTTCACACTTGCTGTTTTATTTCCAGAGAACTCTATAGTTACTGAGAAAGCTGGAAAGAGCTTTGCATATTTCACTGCCACTAAAGCCAGTGATAGTTTCTTTGGCATACTGCATCCTACAACAAAAACTGCAAGTGTGGCCAACCTACTTTTCCATATCTATGACTTTCAGGGTTGGTATCTTTTCCTAACTGATCTCTTCTCCCCCAAGAGAGATTCCTACTCACACGGCTACCTAAACGGGATCGCCCCTTATCTTCTCCTCCAGAGATTCAAAAACTTACTCCTCTCCTTGTAGGAACTTGGGCACTCATGCCCCTTCCTCTATGGGGGGCAGTTGCCCAACTGACTATCTTGTTTTAACAGGGCTCAAAGAACTCTCTTCGCTAACCTATGGGAAGCTGGATGACATCTATCTCCACAGACAAGGCTCCCTTCCCGACTGAGCATGGAAAGCCCTCAAAGTTTCTTTTCCCACACTGGGACGGTCCCGATCTTTGGGCTACCAGTCCAATAATCCCCAAACGTCAAGTACCATAGCGGGAACTTAAGGGAATTGTAGTGCAAAACATTCGGAGGGCACCAAGTTGTCTCCGCTTGCCTTAAGAGGTCCCCGTCGCTGTTCCCACCACCCCTCCGGCTCCCGAGCCTCATCTCCCCCATCTCCGGGGCTCTGTGCCCTGCGCCGCCCTGCCCCGACTTCTGCCGCCCCGCTTCGCCACCCACCTGGCTGCTGCTTTCGGCGGGCAGGTTCCTCAGCAGAATCTTGCGCCTGTTGCTCAGTTCCCGCCTTGTGCTCTGCAGCCTGTGGGCGATCTCCTCCGGGGACAGAGGACGAGGCGACCCGCCCGCCTCCACGGCGGACTCCCCCAGAGCCCCGAGCAAGTCGGGGCCGGACCCCGCAGCTGCCGCCATCTTGCCGGCCCAGATGCGAACACGCTCTCCCTACGCCAGGGGAAGCCGGTGGGCGGGAGGGGAGCCAGGGCGGGCGGGCTGGAGAGCGGGAGGGGCGAGGAGAGCGCAGCAGCCGGCTGTGGTTCGCCGCGGCTGCCTGGGACACAAAGAAAGCGGCGGGCGGGCTCGCGCGCCTCTTTCCCCGGCAGCCGATGCCCCCGGGCGCCGAAGCTCCTCGCTGCGCTCGCGCTCGCTCCTCGCCAGAGGATGCCTGCAGGGCGAAGAACCCAGCGCGCCGTGGTTTTTGCTCGGTCGCCTGCGGAAAGGATGAAGCACAAAGGCAGTCGCCTTCCGCGTCTGTTTGGAAATCCTGCTAGGCAACTCTTCGGTTAGCCAGTTGCTTTTGATACGTTATAAATAGAGAGATGCACCCATCGGCAGAGCAATAGCTTGCGGGCTTTCTATCGTTAAGAGCTGCGTGTCAGAGCAATTAAGGGAAGTGGCAATCGAGATGCCACGATAAGGGAAAACGTTGCCTGTTGAATGGCGTGGAGCCCAAAAAGGGAGGCTGGCAACTTGAAGCGAAAGTGGATTAATGTTTCACCAGAACTAGGATGTTACACAGGGATCTTCTTAAGTTTTTTTTTTACGCACTGGAGTTTAACACTTCAGAAGGGCGGAGTGTTTTAAACAAGGAACAAACTTTCTCGCACTTAAAGACCTTGACCTTCCCTCTCCTTTCTGTTATTTTACTGTGGGAAAAAAAGATGAAGTTTCTGGGGGAATCGAAATAGGTTTCCGGACGTGCACATGTAGCACGTAAAAGATTGGAGATAAAAGGCGTTTCTCCACCCTCTTTGTAAAGTAATGTTGGATTTTATATTAACTCTCTAGAGTTCCCTCTGCTTGCGTTGTTAGGTTCTACTGTAACAACAAAAACACGTTAGAACTTCTAGGTAATATCGGGTGACAGGCTGAATTAACGCTGACCTTAAACATAATCCCATTATTCATAATAACTAATGAAATCCTCTTGTATTACAACAGTTCTCCTAGGAGAGGATTGAAATAAAAGAGATGGAGGCAAACAAGCATTTTCACTGGTTGGATTCACATATGACCCAAAGGGCCTCTCACCACTTGCCTCTAGCCGTGAGGTAAATATGCCTTGGCTTCTCTTTTCTTTTGTGTCCCTGTGACTCTGTCTTCGCCTCATTCCTAGTCCATGAGTGAGAGTTAAATTGTCCTTAGCCTAACAGGTGGTAAAATAGTATTTTTCTCCCTTGTTTCAACAACAGCCAAAGGCAGCCTCAAACTATTTAAAATCCGTTATGCTTTGTCACCATCACCTTGGAGGAAGATAGGCGATTGCAGTGACTTGAGAGATCAGCAGTGTACGGTTTCTGCCAGCTCAGAGTTGGGTGTATAGTATTTCAACTCAGCAAGAGTCATAAGGCACAGTTGGTTGACTGGCTTTTGGTTTAGTATGTTGTGTGAACCCAGGCACTTATTTAACAAACTGTGGTTAAAACAAACCATGACTTAGCCATTTGTATCGCACTGTTCAACATAGCTTTGTAGTTAAGATCGGGTTAAATAAAATTGGATCCCTTTGATGTACCAAGATGCACGTTGGTAACTAACATTAATATTTGGGATTGTCCATTGGTGCTGGTATTTTTTGGGAAGTCATTAGTCAGAGGCTGAGTGTGGCTGCATCAGCTAAAGGCTGCTGCTGAATCCTTTCTACTGGAATTGCTGTAATAAGCCTGACTGCACTGATCCATTCTGGGATCAAATAGAGTAGAATCTGTAACATCCCTAAATAAACAGCCTCCATGCCTAATTGGTTTATTTACCACAGCTGCAAATTGTACATGGCCTGTATTCTTATAGATCTGCAATTATCTTAGTATTCCTTCAATTTAGACGAGCATGTTTTCAAATATTATTTATTCAAGTCTGAAGCATCTGAAATATGAGATGTTGCACATAGCATGATTGGCTAAACCAGGATATAAGTCTGCCATGGCTTAGTTCAGGGTTCTTCAAAGTGGTATCAACCCCAAAGGGTCAAAGGGACTATCCATTGTTGTTGTTGTATTATGTGTAGTACTATTAGTTAAAGTACTATTTGTTATTTTCATATAACAAATGTTTGGGGGTTGATGAAGAATCTGGAACTTCATGAAAGGGTCAATGAGCTGAAAAGTTTGGGGACCCCTGGTTTAGTTAATACTTCTGTATGATTTCTGCTGAAGCAGATTCTGTCACACAGGACAGATAAAGCAGAAGAAAATCTTCTCCACCAACTATGAGATTTTTCCGATACATCCAATGTGCTTTCCCACCACCCTCAAGATAGGAAGAAAGTACACTGCTTTGAAAATGTGGTTGTTGGTCACAATAAGGGAAATGCAGAGCAAATGGCAAATGCAGCAATGGTTAAGGAGCAGGGAGGGTGAAGGATCCCTGTCTCCCTGTCTTTTTCCTCTTCCCCACCCATGCGAGGTAGGTTGGGCTGAGAAACAGGCCCAAACTCACCCAGAGAGCTTCCATGGCTGAGGAAGTCCAACACCTTAACTACTGTGCCACATACAGATACATTATTGCTAGGTTGGGCTTCAACATAACAGGAATGCAAAATTAATTATTCATTATCAGCAAGAACTTATATATCCCAATCATAAGAACTAGCATGATGGAAAAATAATTAGGACCAACATGAACCAATAACTGTTACAGGTGACCAAAACATTCTGTACAGAAATGTCCCACGCACAGAATTGCTTGTGTTGGGTGCTCCATGCCCAAACTATTTCACATGCTTTGGTCCATATCAGGAACAAAACTGGTATAGACTGAACCATTATTTGGGGCAGAAGCAATTTGAGAAGGGGTAAGAGTGGAAAAAAGCCACATCTGAAGGGTTTCCTGGGTAACTTGCCTTATTCTCTCCATAGAATAGCAGAGATTCTTCTGGAATTTGTTTCAGCTAAAATTTCAAATACACAAAATGCTCCAGGTTTTGCTTCTGCCAAGCTCTGATGATCTAAAATGGTTCAGCATAACTTCCATTAGCTTCTGCTTTGAAACAGAATGTATATTCCATTTAGTACACATCCCTAGTTTTTAGTTTCTTTTTTATAAGAATTAATATGGATTCTCTTGGACTCACAGTTCTTGCTTGAACAGCAGATGGAGGCTGTGGCCAGGAAGGCCTCCATAAAATTACATCTTATGTACCATTTGTGGCCATTTATATAACAGGAAGTGTTGTTCTCAGCCACTGATACCCTTTGCAATTTGCTCTACGTTAGGCTGCACTTGAAGTCCATTCAGAAACTTTAGCTGGTTCAGCATGCAGCAGTCCAAATAGTTACGGAAGTACCTTGGTTCACCCATGTTACACCAGTACTATGGGAGCGGCATTGGCTGGCAGCTTCAGGGTGCAATTCTAGTTACATGGCTAGGTTCTCAGTAACTTGGAGACCTCTTTTTCTGAATTGAATCTGCCCAACCAGTGAGATCTAGTACAGAAGGCTTTCTGAGGGTCCCAATGTTGAGAACGTCATCTACAGTGACCCCATGTTTAAGCCTTTCCACTGTGGTCCCTGCTTCTAGAACACTTACCTCCACATATTTGGACTACCAGCTCCCAATTATATTTTCAGTCTAGGAAACACAGCTCTTCAGGCAGGCATTTTGAGATGCTTGAAGAACCTGCTGCCTGAACCATGACACATCAGGGCCTTGCTGTTTATATTACTTTGCCATTGTTAGTTATTAACAAGTCTTGGTAATTATTGTTAATTAATAATTGTTAATATCTTTGTAATTGTTTGTATTTTACATTGTTTGTAAGCTGCTTGAAGCTTTTGGAAATGGAACAGCATATAAGCCAAAGTAATATACATATACATACATTTTTTAACTATATAAAATCAACTGCTGGCTTGGGTCGCTCATCACATGAAGCCACTATTTGTTATTCTTGCTAAACTGGAAAAGGCTGATAGGAATCGACAGGATGGCACATGGGGCAGATGGGGCAATGGATACTTTAAACCCTAACTCCACCAAATTAAAATGAATTACTTTAAAATTTTAAAAAGGTCAACATTTGGCAAATGTTTGTGATTTGAGATTTTAGCTGGGTCTGCAAACATGCCGAGTCCTGTACTAAAACTATTTTTATTTATTTATACCTTGCCATTCTACTCAAGTGAACACTCAACAATCTACGTTACAGTTAGTCTGTTGCATGAATAGGGCCACTATTTTACTTTAGGTGTTATTGTACAGTAAATTGCTTCTTTTGACCATGAAGCAATGAGCAACCCATGTATATGGAAACAGCATTTACCTTTGGATATAATAAATAATGCTTAACCAAGAGAACAGGCCAGTATCCAGAATGTATAGGAACTTATGTCTATGAGCTCAAACCATTTTTTTAAAAATTCAGCCTTTAGTACATCTTGTTATTCCAAAAGTTCTGTAAATAGTTCTGCTTACAAGGTGTGGCTAGGTACAAGGAGAGTAGACCTGTGTCAAACAAACTCTGTTACAGTACATCACAAGAATTTTGGAATAATTCATCCTGGCCACCCAACACATCAAAAGCAGTATTAACTCAAACATTGCCTATCCCTCCTAACTGTAAAAGATCATCAGTTAAAGGCCATTCATCACGGACAATTAAAAAGACCTAACTCTCCATTACAACAGGGAAATAGGAAGAGAATCAGGCAGGATGTCAACAATAACAGCAACAAAGGATAGAAGATTTTGGAAATACAGTCCATTGCCAATCTTGGCAGGTCCAGCATCAGCATTCAACAGCTTAGTTGGGGGTGACAGCAGCAACTAGCCATTAACATTTCATACAAAATCCTGGAGCTACACTCTGTTGCAACATTTGAGAACAGCAGGGAATTAAAATGGTAACTGGAACAAGATATGTAGTATCAGAGATACTTTGGAAAATTCAAAGGTTTGCCACTGCTGTCACTTTGAAAGTCAGAAACCTATCAATCACAGAGGGTCTGTAGGGTAAATAACCAGAAAACACTTTACCAAAGACCTGGACTTTCATGTAGAGACCGTAAGTATAATATCCAAAATATATTTGAGTTAAGAATCTATTCCTTTCCATATTTAAATGTGACATGCTGGAGCTTCAAGTCCTAGTCCCACCTTAGGCGTGAAAGCCGGCTGGGTGACTTTGGGCCAGTCACTCTCTCTCAGCCAAGGCTGGTTTGAGCGACAAGCTACTCGGTCAATTCCTGTTGCAACCAACGGATCAACATTTGGTTGATCCGAAAAAAGCGGACCCTGCACACATGGGAAAAACGCTAGGAAGAGAAAAAAAAAATGGTGGAGTTTTGAGTACAAAACCCATTACATGTAAGTAAAAAGAATGTGAATGATACACAAAGTAGTTGATAGTATTGATAAACACATAATTCATTAAGCATTACTGGCAAGTGGAAGAGCATCTAGATAAAGAAAAAAATGGTGAATTAAGTGCTTGCTGTTTTAAATAGCATTATTTTTCTCAAGTAACCTTGAGAAATATAGTCATTTATTCAGACATTTTGGCTCTTGGAGGAAGTTGACTTAAAACAACTTTCTTTTGAGCGCAATGAGAGTTAAATTCCTAAGATCCTGTGTGGAAGTGTTTCTCTTTTTCAAAACCTCTTTTTTCCTTCGATAACAGACTGAGATGTTTGAGTGAATATTGGCAGAGCAACTTAGATCTTTCTTCCTTGGGACTGCTTCTTGCTAGGCATGCATATGGAAATGGTAGTTCATTAACTTTTTAGGGAAAGACCAACCTCGGGTGCCTTCACGTCTTGACTCCTGGCGATTGTCTGGACAAATGCATGCAGATTTCTTGGTAACTTTTTCACATTACTTTCTTTTTTTTAGGGCTGAGAGAAACTGGCCCAAAGAAACCCAGCTAGTTTCCAGGTCTAAGGCAAGAGAGTTTCCTGATTTCCAGTTCCAGTGCCTTTAACCACTACACAAAACTAGCCCTCAAGAAAGACCACGCGGGCAGAATATTAGAGTTCTATTCGTTTGGGGAGATGCCTTTAAAATCCAAATGAAAATAGTAACACAGTATGTTTAGGATGCAAACATTTTACAACTATTTCATTTAACAGAAAACGTTCCAGGGGTTACTTCTAGATTGGGTATATTATTAAAAAATATATATTCAAGGTCAGTAAAAGTGTGTTATTAATGTAGGCATTTCCATTTATGCATTTTAAAATGAAATTACAAATTAAAATCTTTGAAATCCATATTATCCACTTCCCATTTATACAGATACAGTCCATTTTCCATTGTGGTTACTTTCAGCCATTATAAAATCCTAGGAATTTTAACAGTTTCCCAGTATCTGATTAACACAGTTTTCTGCAGCAACTGAAACTGAAAATTATCAATTTTTTAAGTATCATAACACAGCAACTGGAATTATTATAAAAGTGTGCTCATGCGGTGTTTGGACTCTTGGAGTGTTTTGTTTAATTCTAAGTACTAACAATCAAATGACAACATCAAAACCACATGGGAAGAGAAGCTTTCTAATCAATTCCATAAAGGCCATATCCTGTTCACACAAAGATTCCTACAGTGAGCACAGATTGTGTCTCAGCTCATATCAGAAAACTCTGGAATTCACATGCAGTTCCCCACTGCTATTCTCAAAATATCTGAGAGTCTGAATATTTGGAAATAAAGATGACAGCTGGGAAAGAATACCTAATGCTGAAGAATTTATATAACTGAGTTCCAAGTTAATATAAAACATTTTATGCCAAATTATGTTTAGACCTGTCAAAAGTAATCCATAAATCCATACTTTACATAATTTTATTCCACTAGAAATTGTGATTTTATACATAGTATAAAGGGAATCATGATAGCACACATATACTTTACTTTACTATACTGTTAAAGAACCATTTTACATAACTATTAAGTACCCTATTATTAAAGCAATATTCAGTTATCTTTTTAAAAACTACATATAAATGAATGTTTATCATATGCACAGTGCAAAAATGTGTTCATAATATTTTAGTCACTTTAAACAAAACACTGTGATTTAAAACTAGCTTAAAATTATATGGCCCATGTGTCATCAAGTCAGATGTTATTCATCTCCTATGAAGAACTAAAACAGTGTTAAATTCAAGATAAATGGGAGAGCAGTTTTATCATTACATCCTGATAATAAACTTTTCAGTGATCAAAAGTTTAAAATGTATTCAATTAATCTCGCAATATTTTTTAATTTTTCCATCATGGGAAAAGGGAACAATTAGTATTTTCAGTTTATCATTCATGAATGGTACTGAACACCGTGTTACTATATTAAATGGAATCTTGCCCCCAAGCTGGAAGATAAGATGGAGGGATTCTTCAGTGCTTTAGCCAGGAGTCTTAGTATTGGTATCACTCTTCATATATATAAATATATATATATTTGTGAAGAAGGGTGATATATATAAACACAACATGAACAAGCCATGTTTATAGTGTACAAAATGACCATGGAAACGAACCCTTAATTATGTAAACAAATCAGCACACAATTTCTTCATTTTCCCTTTATAGCATGGTGATGGAGGGGGTTGAATATCAAGTCTCTTAAGAACCACAGTGTCACCAACACAAATAAAACTTTAGGCTGTATTCACGGAAAGTCTGTGATGCCTTTACTCCCTCCCTTTCCTTTCTCTCAGAGTTCATGAGTGTTTTGAGTTCAATAAATAGTACAAAAATAATCCTTTATTTAAAAATCTCCAGATGCATTGTCCTAGATCCTATACAGCAATTTGTAAGAGCAATGAACTTTTTTTTTTAAGGAGCCCAAACAAATGGAAACCCTGTGGCAATGGCTATTTTTGGATCCAGCACCTTCCTTGTCTCTGGCTGCAATTTCTGTTCTTCCCGTTAAGGAAAGCAAACGTCTTCCTCGCCTTCATCTGAGCAGACTCTTTTCTTGGCTCAGATTAACAGAGTTCAAAAGGCTCAGCTTATTGTGTAAACCTTTCTTCTTGTGTTTGGAGGGCGAACATTCCTACTATTCCATTTAACTGAATGTTATGGCAGGTTCATTCATCACATTAACATCTCCACTTCAGAGCCAGCTTTACATTTTAGAAAGAGAACGTTTTCATCCGAAACAAATCTTGTGATTTTCACCAAAACCATGCCTGGTATAAAGGATGAACGTGAGTTGGCCCCTTGTTGCTTGTCTCACTAGCTGCATTTCCCCCCCAAGGTCAAAGTCATTAGCATTCTGCATCTACTGTGTGTACCGTCACTGCAGCCTGTAAGTGGTGACTATGATGGGGGGCTGGATGGTGCAACCGGTAGTGATGGAACTTGTGACTCAAAAGGGCAGCAGTCTGAGGAGGCGTCTCCAGGTCTAAATCTTCGTCATGATTTCCGACATCTACGCCAGCTGATAATGGATCATTATTGCAGGGAGGGTTTTCACTGTCTTCCTGAGGACTCATGGTACTGTAGCCTGAAAAATAAAGCCACGTGGATCAGGAGGGATGCGTTTGAACAAAAAAGTTCATAATGCTTAGAAATAATCATTCACATTCCTAATTCAACACACTGCAGGAGGGAAAAATCATCACTCAGCTGTGCTGACTGATGCAGGAGTGTTATGTTATTCTAACAGAGTTTAATTTCTTTTCCTTCATATTTTTCTTTGAAATTTCTGATTCTGTACAAAAAAAAAATGTCAGAGCACTCTGGCAAGATTCAAAAGGCAAACTCTGTTATATACTTATTAATTCCTTTGCCTGTGATCATTTGACTGAACTAACATAACTCATTAAGTTTTGAACTAGATATACATTCAGTCAACCTCCTCCATGTTGAAAATGATCACCATAAAACATACCAAATACTTGTCTACAGTGTTTAATATTTCATGTTTTGATTAGCTAAATAAAGGCTTCAATTAACTTCCTATATGGCTGCACAAATATGTTACCTTCAACAGCTTCATTTACTGTAGAAATGATGTAGGTAAGATTTATTTGAGTAACATCCTCAATTTACTGGATTTCAATTTGGTGGATTTCAAGCCACAGCGAAGAGAATCCGTTCACCATTTTATCTACATATAAACACCATTTACACCTGCATAACATCCTATTTGCTATTTAAAAGGCATTTGGGTCTAATGGAAATTCCATCCTCCTGTTAGTTCACAAAACTGAAGATTTACTTTATTCAAAAAAACCCTTATGCATAAATGAATTCCTGCTTCAATACTCCGATGAGTGTACCTCAAACTGTTAGTTTTTTTCTGAAAGTGTATTTATCTTCTCTACCAACTTAGATTTTCAATGGCTTTAGTCAGATTTTTTTAGTTTTAAGTTAATGAGTTTAGAAATAAAATAACCAATATGTTATAGCATGTGTCATACCACTAAAAATATACTTTTTTTCCATTATGAAAGGAATTCTTTGGTATATGCAGTTGCCTGGTCCTAAAAAGCTGCAGGAATTTCAAACTCAACACTATCATGGTAAACATATTTTAAGCAATACAACTATACTAAAAGTGTATACAGTAAGTTTCAGTTGTAAAGTTATCCATAGTTAATTTGGAGTAAAGCCTGTTGCTTAGTGAAATTCACTTTCAAGTGAAATATGCACAAAATTGGGTTGTCCATGTTTACTATTATAGTTTGGACTTTTCTATCTTTCATGTACAAAGTTTTAGTCCATCATCAGCCATGGAAGCTCACTGGGTGACTTTGGGCCAGTCACTCTCAGCCCAATAACTCCCCTTATTGTTGCAGAGAAAAACAGGAGTGGGAGCTTCTGAATCAAAGATAGGTTCTAAAACTAAGAAATAAACAATAAATATCTTACTTCAAATGCATGATGAAAGATAACCTAACATACAGGAAAATTCCTTTGGAAATTATGCCACAGTAAATCGGACATGCCACCACTGAAGTCAGGCTTAGAAGTTCACATGCTCAGGAGACCAATGACAGAGTAGGAAATGACTGCAGGTAGTCGTCGACTTACAACCATTCGTTTAGCGACCATTCAAAGTTATGCTGGTACTGAAAAAAGTGATTTACGACCAGTCCTTGCACTTACAACCGTTACAGCATCCCCGCAGTCACATGATCAAAATTCGGGTGCTTGGTATTTATGATAGTTTCAGCATCCTGGGGGTCACATGATCGGCATTTGTGACCTCCCCAGCTGGCTTCCACAAGCAAAATCAATGGGGAACCATGTGATTCACTTAACGACCACCTGATTTGCTTAACCATGTGATTCGCTTAATGACCACAGTGATTCACTTAACCACCACAAAAATGTTGTAAAATGAGGTGCAGTTACGTAATGCCTCACTTAATGACTGCACTGCTTATCAATGAATTTTCCGGTCCCTATTGTGGTCATAAGTCGAGGACTACCTGTAGTCTGCCTGATCATCTGGGAAAGCCAGAAAAGTACAAATAAGTAAGTCAGTGGGGAAGCCAGCAGAGAAGGTTGCAAGTTGCTGGGGTAAGTCTCCCCCACCCACACACCCTCCCTAGCCTATCTGTGCTCGTGCCATACTGGCCACTCGCACACCCCCACGCACCCTCTCCAACCCACGCAGCACCTCTTGTGCACCCTCGCACACACCCCTCACTCCCTCCCCCACCTGGCAGCAGCCACTTACCTTCCCGCCAACCTGGGACTTGCAACTTCCTGCTGGCTTTTCTACTGTCTGGTTGTGGGAAGCCAGCAGGAAGTTGCCTCACCTAACGACCGTGAATTTCAGTTAATGATGGCAACCAGGACTGCAGGGATTGCTGTCACTAAGCGATACGGTCACAATTTACGATCGCAACGCTTAGTGATGGAAATTCCGGTCCCAATTGTTGTCGTAAGTCGAGGACTACCTGTAGTTTTGATACAGTCATACAGAGTGGGGCTACTCTAAATCGGATAGATGATTGAGTTGCAACAAGCAAAATCAGAACCAGAAATAGACAAACAGTAATCCTCATCAATTTAGCATCATATTAACAATCCTAACCTGGCTTCTCTTCTGAACTTTGCACTTAACAATCTATGATAAAGAAGCCACATTGGAACATACTATAATATATAGCAATCTGAATCAATATAATGAACAGAATTTCTCTTTGATAAGAGAAATTGTTCTGCATCTGCTGAACAATTTCTTCAATACTGTAATTGAGACAGTAGTGTTATCACAGAGAAAACAAAACCAAAATAAATAGCAATTTAAATCCCCTAGGGGAACTCATTTGAGCTTCCTTTCATCTAAGCTGATACTGTAAAGCCTTCATGTGTCTTTAGTTATTGGTAATATTGACTGGAAACAACGCCATTAAGATCCAGAATTCTAGAGTGCATTTCAGCCCATTTACTTGTACTTTGCAACTTTTGAAGTCCCCCTGCAAAGAGTGCAAAAAATAAATGCCCCAAATATGTAAAATTCAGAAAGTTCCTGTCATACGGAACTGCCACCATAAGATGTATGAGTAAAATTGCATATTTAGTAAAATTAACAAAGGGTAAATAGATTTTCAAAGTAAAGTAAGAAAAATAAAAATCACATTGTGAAAAAATGTTACAAATGCCATCTTAGAAGTCTAAAAAATTTAATTGAATATGTGGTTAGGGTTAGGGTTAGGTTAACTGAATTGCATTAGTGCAGCAAATTTATAAGTGTAGGAAAACACAGTCTCCTTTATTAAATATATGCAATTCACCTGTGAAAATACTGTGATTCCATCATATTTTTAGAAATAGTTTTGGGGATTATTTAAGGGTAAGTTAATATAAAAGGTTTGTTTGAGCTAAAGTAGACTCCTGGAGATTTCACAGACATGTCCATGTAGTTTTCTTGGCAACAATACAGAAATGGTTTGCTTTTGCCTTCTTTCAGGATGTTTTTTAACATCACATCTAGCAGGTAGCCCTAGATCAGGGGGCCCTTTAGACAGTCACTCATGCTCTGGTCACCTCACAGCTTGAGTACTGCAATGTGCCCTACATGTGGCTATCCTTGAAGACCACCCAGAAACTTCTACTGTTCCAGCATGTAGCAGTGTGAGCAGAGATGGGCATGCCTCAGTCTGCCCATATAACTCCTATGCTTCGTGAACTGCAATGGTTGCCAGTTTGCTTCCGGGTATGATTCAAGGTGCTGGTTGTTACCTATAAAGCCCTTCATGGCACAGGGCCTGGTTACCTGAGGGACTGCCTTTCTCCCATAGTATCTGCCTGGCCAATCGATCTGGCAAGGCTGGCACACTCCAAGTTCCTTCAATTAAGCAATGCCATCTCTCAGGACTCTGGAAGTGTGCCTTCTCTGTAGCGGTGCCTGACATCTGGAATGAGGTTCCCCGAGATCCAAATGGCCCCTAACCTGCTAGTGTTTCAAAGGACCTTGAAGACTTGGCTCTTCACCCAGGCCTTTGGTGAGGATGACTGAATCCTCCTTTTAACCAGGGTTGTTTTCCTTTGTTCCCATCTGGTTTTGGCATCCTGCCATCTTTACCCTTCTTTTTGTTTCTTGTTGCTTTAAATGTTTTAAACAATTTGAAAACTGCCCAGAGTCACTGGGAGTCGGGTGACATATAAACTTAATAAATCATCAGCATCAGCCTCTGGTGATCTTCCATCTAACTACTACTCAAGCCTGACCCTTTTTAGCTTCCAGATCCACACAGGGTTGGCCAGGTAATGCTACCTGCTTAGACTTGAAGAACAGAACCACATATCAGTAACAGTGGGATACTACTATACTGCTGGTTCAAATGGTTCTTGCTCTTGAAGCCATGTTAGCTATCTTCAGATGTGTTTGCTGTACATGTGAGGGGTGGAAGGTGGCAAGACAGGATGAATATGTCATCCCCACCCCTATTTTTTCTGCCTTTCATGTGTTCAGACTAGTAGTCAAACATGAATACAGTTCCCCATAACCCTGCTTTATTAGAGCTTAGAATTAACAGGGAATTGCAGTCCAGTTAATGCAACTAGCAGTCTTCATACATATATGCAGACATGGAGATTGGACAAAGTAAAGTTGGGACTATCCTCTGCATGCTTTCAAGACCTCATAGGTTCAGGTGGACATCTGAAGAAGGCTAATATTACTGATCAGGCCATTCAGAAAAGGAGAAGCCAGTGGGCGCAGGGCTAGTTAGGAACAGATTTCCTTTAATAGAGGGTCACTTTTGCAAAACTGAGAAACTCCTTCTTACTTCTATATTTATGCTTTCCTGATTTTACATGATTTATGATGACCCTTATTTATTTTTCATCTGCATGTTCTAGTGCAGTGTTTTTCAAAATTGGCAATTTTAAGATGTGTGGACTTCAACTCCCAGAATTTCCCTGCCCGCGTGTTGTTTTCCCATTATTAGCTATATTTACTTTTATGCAATAAAACTCTTTCCAGCTGTTGCCTCTAGATTTAATTCTTTGTTCCTCCCCCCAATGCCAACAAATATGTGTAATATTTTAAATAGCATTGAAGGAAAACAATTCCTTCATTATACACAAAGTTCATTCAACATATTTTTTGAAACTATTTCATACATATCAGGTTATTAAATGCAATTTAATTATGGTAGAGCAGAGAGGAGGACCTTAATTCTAGTAAAAGCAGCTAATGAACATGTTAGCCTCTAATCTTCTGCCATCCTCTGAAAGTAAAAGGAAGTAAGCAAAAGGAAAAGAATTGCAATCCAACTGTTCCGAGAGGCATTCAAAGAGACATTCCAATGGTGGCACAATCAGAATTACTGGCTATTGTTTAAACTCACTGCTCTCTATGTTGCTTCTAGGGAAGTACCGAGGAAAGGAAATTATGCAATGCATTAGGCTATTTCAAATATTAATTTTACAATCACATGTAGCGTACAGGAAAATTTGTCAAGGAAGTATTATTGTCTAAGCTCCCTGTCAGAAGTGTATGTTGGAAACAAACCAAGGTTTGATCTCTTAGTTATTAGGGACCAACTAAATCATGCCATGTAATTTAGTTTTCTCATATACTCATATGGCCTAAAACTTGATATTTTTTATAAACAGTACTTAATGTTGCCACAGAAATATAGCATAGCATTTACATTTTTTAATTTTAATTTTTAATGGTACTAAAGAATACAATTCTGTATCTGAAGAATACATGAAAGCATCTAATCTGGCTTGGGTAGGGCTGCCATTTTTCTTTTTAAAATTATGAAACTTGTCATGGAGTACTTTAAAAATACATTATTTATTTTTACCAGGGTATTTGTTGCAAAGATTTTTACATGTATGCGTTGCAAGGATTTTCTACTTTCTGCCTTTTCGATGTAGTGTTTGTATTAACTAGAAATATCACAGGGTTTGCAGTCATATGAAAGACACAAGGGCCTGCATGTTTCAATCAGTGATTACTGTCACATACTGAGGGAACATCTAGAAACATTCAAGGACTCCAAGAAATCAAATACAAAGTCCTCATCCTGCCCTTGCAGCACATTTAGTATATCATACTGTATTTATAGTGAAAGTGATATGAAGATACAGCTGATAGCCCTGGCAAAAAAAATATGCCAACCTGACATTAATCCTCTTAGTGGACTCATCAACTTGATACAAGATGGAAGGTTTAGCAACAACTGTCCAGCCTTACTGGTGATTGCTCAATTATGTGGCAAAAATCATAGTTAGTGACGGAGGAAATGTCACAAAAGCCCAAATCCTATTTCTTTAATCATTTTATTTTTATGTTAACCAAAGGAGAACTGTGTTTGCAGTAATTCTATGCATCACAAATCTTCTTATGAATCATAATGCATACCAGTAAACCAAGAAGACATTCAACCTTTTAAAATTTAACCCAGGCTTGATTTAACCTAGCAACAAGAAATAAACTCTTGGTACTCTTGGCTTAAAAGTAAACACTGTTTTATATAAAAAAGAAAAGAAAGAAATCATGTTATTTCTTATCGAATAACCCAAAGTTAATGGTATAAGTATTAAAATACATTTCAAATTGACCATAGGAGGAAAAGAGAGGATATAATTTCTGTAATACTTTACTTTTTGTAAGGGTGCAGATTCATATAACAGTGTTGATGCATCAGTGACTAAGATGCTAAGTGGAGAGTGAAACAAAAATAGCTTCAAAGCTGGCAAAGTGCCTTGCTCTGGAATGGAAAGCATCAAATTTGTTTTAAGTGAAAAACAGCACTGGGATTGCTTTCTTAGAAAATGTGTTGTATTGCCAAGTAGCACATGCAAGATGAGTGAGCTCTGTGATCTTACCGTGATCACTTTCTGTTCCTGATCGTCCCCAATAACGGCGTCTACGCTCAGGACTGTGTGCGTGCCGTTCAATAACTGCTGCTATAAACCGAGTGTTACTGACTACAGTGAGCAGAAGAAAGAAAAAAAGAAAAAAAGGATAACCCCATATACTCATCAAGCAGTTCACTTTTAAGACATTATAAAATAGCTTTTTATTACATTGTTGTCAAATTCCAAAACTGGTCAACCTTCTAAACCATAGTATTAAAGAATAATAACTGGTTTTGATTCCCAGACTGCACTGTAAATTATTGAGAATCAATCTGATAACAAACTGCATCTAGAACTCTCTTTAAAGTGTATTAAAATACAATACTTTTGCAAAACTGCAGGATGTGTTAGTGGTAGTTAAAACCTGGTAAGGAAAACATAGGAACATATATAGAATGACAGCTGTGGATTCCATCTGCTACATTTTCATATAGTTTTCAAACCAGTCGTTTATTCGCAAGGGGTGGGTGGGTGGATCTTACTTAACACAGGACATTACATGGTTCTTGAAAGCAAAATGAGGAAATCAGCAACTCAAGGCAACTAGATTTCATGAATTGTCATCTAAGAATTGACTAAGCCTGGAAGGCAAGTGTATGTTCTATAGCATATTTGGTCTATAGAAGAAAATATTAAGATAGCAAGTGGTGGAGCAAAATAACGGACACAGGGATAAAGCCCTGCTCATAAATCACTGAGGTAGGAACTCAGTGAATTGGGTGTGAGCAAGTCAATAATTTTTTATAGTTATGTTCAGTCTGTAGAAAGGCAGCAATGTATAGCCTCCCTTCAAAATTCCTGTCAGAATGACTGGGGCCAAAACTGTAAAGCACTTTGCCCTCTTGAAATGATTACAGAGGTGAATAATGCTACATGTTTGTAGTAGGAAAGGCTGCAGGAAAAAAAATGCACGCAGCCTCTCCCCACATTTTCCTGCCCAACTCCAACCAGAATGGGATTGCTAAATACTCACTGATTCCTCTGTCTTCATGACTGTCCTCATCCCTTTCATCTCTCTCATTCTCCAGGTTGGACATGCGGACTGACATTTCTACACACCGTTACAAACAGAAAAATGCAACTATTAAAGAGAAAGAAGTTGCATTAGCCTGTAAGAGTGCAATGTTTTGGAAATGGCCCTGGGTTGCCCCTTTTCGAAAGACAAGGTAGCAGAGGCCTAGAAACCGTATAGCAAGCTATTTGAATATTTTAGTTGAGGCTAAGGCATGAAGCTGTTAGCTTCTCTACCTCTCTCTGTCTCCCTTTTTTGAGCCAGCAATATAAATGTACCACTTAACTGTAAAATATACATGACTCGGCAATATTCATAAAATTTTGTGAAATAGCAGCTCTGGAGTCCTTGATGCTCTCTGAGCCTGGTTGGGTGCTTGCAGACGTTTCATTATCCAACCAGGTAACATCATCAGTGCATAACCAGTGCAATAACCAAGTTCAGAGAGCACCAAGGACTCCACAGTTCAACCCTGAGCTACATATATTCTCTTCTATGGGAAATAATACCTCTTTTAGAAATGTTGGAAAGTGATGGCCACGATTAAACATTTTTCCTTCCACTTACAGCAACACTTTCAGAACTCCTGTCTGTATTTCCCAATTACTTGTACAACATCAATTAATGTTTTTATGGAACTACATAGATCAATGCTAGAAAACGGTTAGAATTATAATCAGCAGTAATGTGCTCTCTTCTGAGTTTTATTATTAAGAAGGCAAAATGCTAAACAGTGAACACTGCAATGTGTTTATATAAAAGGATATGCCTAGAAAATGTTATTTGGTCTTCTGTTCAACTGGAGTAAAACAATGGATTTAGAACTTTTTAAAAATCACTACAGGTGACAGTGAAGAAAGTGGCAGCATAAGACATGCACATCTACCCTGAAAAACTAAAAACTATGCATATCTGATATACCCTAGAATCAGCTGAAGGAATAAATATTTACAAGATTCTAGGAGAGACTTAATGAGGTCAGTGCAACTTTACCTTCTATATCCAGCAGAGGGCAGTGCTGCCTATTCTACATTACCAGACCAGTGTGAATCATACATATATTGTAGGACACATGCTTATAAATCAACTTGAGATCATCAGAAGGAGTGCACCAAATCAAACAGTCAGGGCCAGAAAACTCTATAAGCAAAACATTCACTTAGCTTACCTTGTGCTGCAAGCGGAGACATGTGCTGGTGACTTCTGCGGTGGATCTGGTGACGATAGGCATAGACGGCGAGAACCAACACCATTATGCATCCCATAATACCTCCTGCTACAGGACCAACTGGAGCACTTTTTATCATGTTCAAAGCTATCACCTCATCTCCTTTCATTTCAGAGGGAGAAAAAAAAATGAAAGGACTGTGAAAATCTCCTAAAGAAGTTCAAATCCTATCAGAATAATCCAGATGCTGCCCAAAGCCTAATTTTGGTGACAAAAACACTTCTAAGAGGAAATCACGCCAGTTTTCAAAACAAGACATGTGTCCCTTCCACTGCTCCGTGTGTCTATTCCACGCTCATGTATTCTTACATAAGAATATATTAAAAATTGTTATGAATATACAAAATTCCTATCCTGATCAACACCATAATGGCACTTCATTTACAGACTGTATGGGCTAGAAACATCTCTTATACAGGATTAGTCCAATATATTCTGCTTCTCCAGCCCAAATTCTCTTCTGATACAACGATGCTGGGCCACAGCTTCACACCACATGCTTCTTCCCTGATCCCCATAAAAACACAGTTGGGGTTGTTTATATAAATTATCCTGACCGTATCTCAATGTGTAAAAAGATCCAAAGCCATCCTTACCAATGGATCCCAAGTCATCCGCATAGGGGCTTTTGGCACCCACAATACCACCAAAGCAGTCTTTCTGAAGAGCACAATAGGATTTATCAAGGTGGGTCTTTCCATCACTATCCACCATGCACCACTCACAGTCTAAAACACCAAAACAATCTCTGCAAGAAAAGGCAGTGAAAATTTACTTGTTACAAGATTAACAAACTTGAGACAAACACATTTGTGAAGTCAGTCTTAAAGTTTCCCAGGTTAAAGATCTTCTTTTCTTGAAAGTGGAACAAGACAATTTCTATTCTTGCTACCATTGCTATCCTGATTAAAATTTGAGACCCCGAGCGAGTTTCCATACTGTCCATCCAAGAATCCCCAAAGGAATTATTGTCTAGATCTCTTCAGGCTCTAGGTTAGGGCAAGCCGCTCTAATTTAATTTCCTCACTGTTGTACAGATCATTTTAAATGCTTTGTAACTTTCAGTGGGTAGAATCTGAAGCTGCAATGAAGAGGTGCAGTAAGTTTACTAGGTTAAATAAAGATAAATATAAATTCAACTGATTTTATGATAGTTTTTAAAAAAATTCTATATGCAGTTAAAAATACCTTCCTTGTTGATTCCTTTAAGGGGAAAAACAATGTAACTTACCCACTCTCCATTCTTTGATTACACTGTGTATTGATACACTGAGGAAGAGCATCCTGTAGGCTGGGATCCACAGCAGTAAAAGTTAGAGGTTCCTGATGGACTTCACAACTAGGGTTCCTAAAATTTGGAAAACAGTATGCAAAAATTAGATTTCCAAAATGCATTAAATGGTTATGTTACTTTATTATCTGAATGATTACCCTTAAAACATTGTAATTGTCCATCTAACAGCATAAACAATATATGTTAATGTAAAATTATTAATAAGTTGTTAGCTATACATACCTGCTTTCTGCATTGGTAAGGTTGCCCGTACATTCATTGACTTCTAAAGGACACTCACAAGGGCATTCACATTCATTCTGTTCCATTCTTCAGGAAGAAAATAAAGAATAAATATTTATTATCTCTCACTGCCTTTTTTAACTCCCTGTATGCTTTGCATGCTGGGCTACAAAACAACTTTAGCATCAAAGAGGACCTTCTATACTAATGAGTTTACAAAGATGCCTTATAATATATTCCCTTTTTTCAGTGTTGTTTAAGTTATATTGAGCTTATTACTAATGCAATTGCTGGAAATATATGTAAAGAGTCCTTTCCATATTTTACAAAGATTTCAAAATCCAAAATGATATCACCACAAAACACACAAAGAAGCCATAAGGACTATAACTCTCTCTCCTCTATCGCTCAGTAATACGGTAAAGTCATGCAAAGTAGCATGTAACTACTACAATTAGTAGTCATTAGTAGCCTCATTTTCAACAAATGTGGAAAATCCTCCTTAATACCTCAAGCAGGTGGTGGCAGCAAAATCCAGAGTTTAACTTAGCATTATCCACAATCAGTCATCATTCAGCTTCAGTGGATGTTGCTGGGTTTCGGTATAAAAGAAGGTGGAAATTCTCTGCATCCTGTTTCTTCTCACCAGGCCTGTTTTCATCATGGGCTTTTTAACTTTTTAACATTAAGCAACTCTAAAAGTAAAGTCTTTTCCATTCTTTTTTCTCTGCAACTCATTTTTGACACATGATGACCAAGGCTCACTGAAGTAGTACCCAGATATCTAGTACCACAGATTATAGATCATCTAGCCACAGTATATGAAGCATTTCCACTATACTGAGGGAAATGCATAAAGCTTCATCCTGAACCAGACTTAACCTGTACAGATTTAAACCAGACTAACTGAATTCACCCACTAGTTTATTCACTCAAAGATAATATATAGACCGAAAGCATCTCTAGCAGAGGTAGGCAGGAACTCCTCATGTGCTGACTGACAGGCTGTACTCCAGATTGTAAGAAATGTAAACCAGTAGTAAAGGAGAAGACATGGCTTCTGCTACACACAGCTGAGCCTTGCTCCAGAGAAGTGCAGCTCTAGCTTGGTGATCCAACAGTTACCTGACAAGCAGGTGAGGTTACATGATATACCTGCTCCTTCAATATTATAAAAGGGAGTACAGCCCTGTCTTCTAAGGCAGCTGCAGCAAAAAAGAAACCAGTCTGTTAACTATACAACAGCATATAGTCTGGAAGAAAGCGGGAGAATCTGCTGGATTTTGCAAATCAAATGTTTGGATGTCAAAATGACCAGGTATAGCTAGGAATGTTTTGGCTCTTCCTTACACAGAATATTGAGAAGTACACTACACAGTAAATAAACAATGTGCCTATGCATTTTGTAATAAGACTTAATATGCCTAGGAGTCACATGCTGTCACATTCAGCTACTATAAACCAAATGCACATTATCTGAGGCCCTGCCATCCCTCCATTTTAAACAAGTACAATCCAATCATCATGCCTCATTTCAAATGTTCTCTTACCTGTGACAGTTCAGACAGAGCCTGTCTACCATACTACAGGCACAGAAGGCAAGTGAGTCACAGGTTTCATTTACTATTCCAACAAAGGCATTGGTTCCAGGTATTCTTGTCAGCTTGTATTTAGAACAGTGGCTACCGTGCACAAGATTTGTCAGATCACCCTAGGGGGGAAGGAAAACGTATCAGGCATGTGGCAGAAAACATGCTTCCCAGTGAAGTGAATTGTTCTTGTTACCGCAAATATTATCTGCTAGACTATGGGCCTAGAGTGTCCCACTAAATGAATTCTCATCAACAGGACATCCAAATATTTTAACATACAGATTAGCCCAACCAGATAAAAACACAAATAAACTGTATGGAATAAATTGTTCTGACTAAAGCAATGTAAAGTCACTGGATGCCATATAGTTTTCTATGGGTGAGCAAACATGGAATATACATCTGTTATCTTACCTTTTGAAAACAACCTTTGTAAATCAAGAAAAAATCATGAGGCCCTATCATCACCTGGCTAGCAAGCTTCTGATTCAAAGAATAATGCTGAAATAACAATAATCTATTATGTAGTTCCTCCCACCTCTCCCAGTCATTAGAGAAGGAAGAATTAGATTCAGTAGCTGGGATACACTTCATTTCAGATGGAAACACAAATACTCACTTATGTTAACCTTGTTCATTAATGCACTCAAATCATAATACTATAATTACAGTGTCCCATGCTCCATTTCAGACATGTATCCAAGCACTCTGTTGGATCCCTGCAAAGGCTCATCTGATCCAGCACCCTGTTCTCCACAGTGGTCAACCCCTTGAGATGTTGACATAAGGTCTACAGCACCCTCCTGCTGCTGTTTTCTTGCAACAGGTTATTAGGAAAAGGTGCCTCTGATCCTGAAGTCTGCATGTAATCATCATAAGTAACTAGCACTTCTTTTCATTTCAGGTTAGAAAGTCCTCAGTGCCTTTTCTCATACAGAAACCATACCTGCCCTCTGATATTTTTAGATCCCATGCATTTCATTTTTTCTAGTTTTGCAACAGCCTTTGAAATGCAATCAGAACAACTGTGCACAATATTTTAAAAGCGGTTCCACCACAGATTCATATAGCTAATGATATCACATTTGCCGTAGGATACTACCTAAAGTATCAAATCTATGGTTTGCTCTGCACAGCTAAAGTAGTAACCTTTAGAACAACTTAATGCCACTTTCACAACTGAATGCCCTCTACATGAGTTTCATATTACCAGTCAGGTAGGCTATTATATGGAATGACATCATCAGATACAGTTTCCATGTTCCCAAAGGTGCATGGAAAGCATGCAGATGCATAACATTCTCAGGAACTTATACTGAGAACTACTGTTTTGGCAATATCCCTGTAGTGAAGAAAACATGTGTTTCAGCACTGAAGCTGCGGAGCCAGTGCAAATCAAAATTCACTGTAATTTGCTGATTGCATTTTTTAAAATTTTGGTCACAAAATTTTAGCAGCCTGCCTAAAAGTTCACCCATAACACCTAAGCATTTAAGATATCTACATAAACTGCTCCATGATCTACCAGACCACTGCTGCAAAATAGGTTGGCATACTGTGTCTAATACAAGCTAAACAATGTCCTATTCAGATATAAGCAGTTTAATGACTGGGTTATAGTAAATGAAAACAAACGTACCATCAGACTAGTATTAAATTTATAAAATCTCTGGACAGTTCTGTCACTGAAACTGTTACACAAATTTTTCTTCACAAAGTTTGGATGATTTAGGATATCATTTGCCACCAGAGGTTCCTATAAATAAAACATATAAGAATGTTAGCAGTTTCATAGTTTTACAAAGTATCAACAGTGTATGTCTCTTGTTAAATTAACAGTTATATCTGTATGCAGGTAGTCACTGGGTTACAATGGAAATTGAGACCAGAATTTCTGTCGCTAAGCAATGTGGTCAGAAAGCGCAACATCACGTGACTGCATCACTTAGCGACAGCAATCCCGGTAATCCCGGTTGCTGTCATAACCCCAGGACCACACGAGTCAAGTGGGAGGAGGCAGGGTGGTGGATGCCTGGGTGCCACGGGGGGCAGGGGGCACTGTGGGCAAGTGCTCCAGAGTGTGGGCGGGTGCTGTGGGGGGGTGGGAGGTACTGCAGGCAGGCACTATGGAAAGCGGGCAGGTGAAAAAGCGTCAGGAGCAACTTCCAACTTCCTGCTGGCTTCCCCATTCACTTTGCTTGTGGGAAGCTGGTAGGGTACATCGGAAATCACAATCACGTAACTGCAGCTTGTTGCAATGTCATAATTGCAAGCTGGGCACCGAGCACCTGGATTGCAATCACGAGGCTGCAGGGATGCTGCGACAGCTACAACTTCACAGACTGGTCACAAGTCCCCCTCATTCAGGGCCGTTGTAATTTTAAACAATTGCTGGACGAGTGGTCATAACTCGAGGACTACCTGTACATCAAAACATCATGATGCAGCCAAACCTTGTGTGTAATGTGTTGTTGTTCTACTGGAGCATGGCCTTTAGGATCAATAAGAGTTGGATGTGCCACAAGATATCCTCTATCTTCCATAATAAAGCACCTATCAAAAAGCAAACAGTAAAAGAAATCACAGATCAGAATACCTGTGTTCTTAGGCAGCAGGGTATATCTATAGTTTGCCAAACAAGTGTGTGTGTGTGTGTGTGCGCAAAAGGACATATATGTTTGTTTACTTATTTATTCATTCCATTTGGATGCCACCCAACTCCAACCAACTCTGGATGGCTCACAACAGCAGAATAACATAGGAACAACAAAATACAAAAAATAACCAGAGAAAGTCATTAGGGATATTAGGGATACATAAAAGGTTGCAAGTTCTAAACTTCTCAAGCTTAAAACAACTTTTCCAAATGTTCCAAATTTAAAACAAACATATTGTTTTGTTCTGAACTAAAACAAAACAGGGCCAATTTAAGCAGTAGAGCTTTGTGCATTTCAAGAGTCCTAAGATTGGCTTCTTATGAACTTAAGCTTTTTTAGAAGGCAATTTGTAAAATGCAGCGCACTGCCAAATTACGCTTGGGCTTTTCTTTCCTTTTCTTTTTTTTTTTTTACTCTTGCAGCCAAGGCTAGTTTCAACATGAAAAAAGTAGACACTACACTCATGCATTTGGAAGAAAGTTCTCCCAGCTCTACAGCCATACAGAAATATTATTTGAGGGAGGGGAGCTGTTGTTGTTCATTGGCTATATTAAACTTACTTTTAGCTGGATTAAGTGTTGTTTCATATTCCAATAGTTCCCTGTAGTGGAAATACTCAAGATATTTTGGGGTCTTGTTCTACTGGAACATACATCACTTGAGGTTTTTCAAATTTTATTCAGACAGAAGGTTCAGAATGGGGCTGCTTTTCACTAAGCTTGAAGCAAAATACTACTAAAGCATATGTAAATTATAGAATCTGGTGCCAAGCAAAAAAGGAATTTTCCAGCATGAGTTTCCAAGATTGACCCTCCAAGAGGAACTAAAGCTACCATAAAACCGTATTGACCAGGTTTCCAAGTAGCCTAGGAAGATATTAGTTTCAGTTGGGGTGAAAGTAGCTGAGAAGTCCAGTAATCACATCAACCCATCTTTTTGTCCAGTTACTAGTGAGTGTGGTATCACCAAAGTAGCCTCTGTCCCACAGCTAGGCCTAAAACCATACTGAAATGTATTGAAATGTTTTACTTTATCCAAAAACACCAGTGGTGAGATGAGTTACATCCTAAAATGTGTTAACTTTTCATTATCTTTAATTGAGGATGAAGGATAGGGGCAGAATCTTCTTTCTTTTTTCTATCAATTACCGGGCAACCGTAACTCATATAATTGTGGGAAAGATACAGAAAAGGTCTTTGTATCCTTTTTATGTTCCACAGTTTCATCAATAAAGCTGCAGTCTTATATACACTTATCCCAGAAACCAATGGTTAGTATTTCTAAGTAGAGCTGCACTGTAAGCATAATTTTGGGGTGTTTCGGAGGTTGGGGTTGAAGGGGGAAAGGGGAGCAGTTTGCTTCTCAAAGGTCTCTTGTTCCCATTTCTAATCTTACTTTGCAAAACAAAAAAATCATGCCATGATCAACAGCACAATCTTGAAGTGGCTGTGCTTAGAAAGACAGCAAATAGCCTGCAGGCTACCCCTCCCTACAGTATAGGTGCTTCTGGAGCACAAGAGATATAGTGCTTCATGTTCTTTCATTCTAGCTTTCTCTGCTAGATATTGCATTCTCCCTTTTTTTTTACTATCTGTCTTGTCTTCAGCAACTATTTCTTCTCATTGCTCAATCTAGTGCTGTGCTCCTAGAGACCAGATTTCCTTTCCTCCAGCTTGTTCTGAAGCTTAAGAATCAGATGACTGTCGGACAGAAGCAAGGAGCAGGCAACGTAGGTAATATGCCTATGGACAATAGGCTGGTGCAGAAGGAACTCTGACAGCGGTTAACGCTGATCATTTAATGCACTGAAGCAGGAGGAAAAGAGCCAGTCTCAGGTTGCCAGACTGGAAACCAAGCAATTCTTCAGATCTGAATAAGCATTACAGGTCATCCTGACATCATCAGTTTTTGTTCATTTATGCACGTAATTCTTCACTACTTAAGGCGTTTCCCCATGCTTTCATTCTCATGCAATATTCAATTTAGTCTTCCAGTTTTATATACCTATTAAATATACACCTTAATATATTCCATAAATCAAATAACCTCTTGGATTAGGAAAGCAAATATCATTGTGAACTAGTTAATTTCTAAATTGCATTGCAACCTATTGCCTTCTTGACACTAATTAAAAGACCTTCTTTCAGAGTTTAGATTTTTACTATTTTAATTCTTCTTCTAACCTAAAATTTCTCTCAGACGTAATGACTTTAAACTGTAATGTAGTGAATTGAAAAAAGTGGGTGTGTGTGAGTGTGCGTGTATGAAATTGTAAAGTAAGTATAACATTAAAGCAAAGAGACGGTATATAATCTTACCTTATTTTATTGCCTCCATCTTGGTTGCAAACTGGTAACAGGTCCATCAGTACTTTGTAGAAATATCTCAAAGTAAAATCAATGCCCATTACAGCAACAGAATGGCCAGAAGACATCTGTGAGCTACGAGCATAAGAAGCACAGGTAGATCTTTGAGAATTAAGAAATAGCCAAAATGCTGCTTATTTTGTGTCCACAGAATCATGAATTTAGATCAGTAAGGAATCTGCTCCCTGACTTCACAAATTATAGCCTATTAACCTTGGACTTTCACAAACAACAGGAGCAAGCATTCATAGCTTTATCTCAGCAGATTCTCCTTCAGGGAACAAAACAAACAAAAACATCAGAAACAGCTTTGTATGTGTCTACGTATGTGTACACGTGTCTGTATTTCCTGCCTTCTGCTGCATACCATTCCAAGTGGCAACCGATACAAAGCCAAAGCAATAAAATAAAATAAGGGAAAACCAAGAACAAGAAGAAAAAGTAATTGCATAAAAACAATATAGTAAAAAGCAGGCCAATACAACAGATGAGAGTCCTGCAATGCTTTGAATTTCCTGTAGAAGAGGTGCTTCAGAATATATAGCAGCAGGAACAATCAGCTTCTGTGGCTCATTAAAGCCTCTGTGTCTTTTTTCAGAATTATGTGGCTGCTGCAGGGAGGCTTTCACTGCAACTGCATGATGCCAAAAAAAGATGCAGCTGCTTTAAAGAGTTTTGGTCTGGTGCTGTAGTTGCCCTCCTATGCACTGTATTCTGAAACACCTCTTCCAAATCAAATCTGAAACAGTGCACAGTCCTACAATTGATAGCATACTTATATCAGCAGTAAGTAAATAGAAAGCTTTTAAGAAATCCATAAAAGGCCTCCAGGGATGATGCCAACCTTTGAAGCAGAGAATTCATCAATTTGGCTGCAGTGGTAACCAGTAGCTAATTTCACATGACAATCTAAGCCACCAATCTGTTTAAATGTATCTTCAATTAACTGGTTAATACATCATACTAGACTGTAAGCCTTAACATATTGTGGTAGTTTACCAACCATGTTATGCTAAGCCAAAATCAAACAAATAGCTTAGTGGGATGTGTGAATGCATATTTTTTTCATTAGAAATTATCATAGGATTCAACTGATGTGTCAGGATGGGAAAATAGTGAATTAATCAACTGATATGAAATAGTATTTGGCAGGGTGTCTTCACTTTTATTTCCTTCTTTCCAATCATATCAGAAAATATTACCTACATGAAAGAATCATGAGATATGTCACTAATTTTCTTTAAAACTGAATTAAAGTTTCACTTGGCCAAATATTTCTCAAGTCAATCAAGGTAACCCTTTTAGGATTAGTGAGGCCTGTCCTAATGCAAATTAGAATTTTACACCTCTCATCTCTTGAGCCTTATACATTAACAATACATCAGCATGTTGAGCAGAATACTGTTTTAATTTATCTTTTAATTGTTTTAATTTGTGCACTATATTTCTTAATCTGAACCAAATTCCCGGCCAACTTACTAGCACAGATAGGAAATGTCCAACTCACAGATTACCTAATGTGAATAAAAGGAAGACAGGACAAGACAAGGAAAGTTCTGATATAGTTCTAGGAATTCTCAGGAAACTATATAAGCATGTACTTTCCAGAACGTTTGCTACAGCTAAGTGAAGAGGTATGCAGGGGAAAAAGCAAAGCACATTTAATTTAATGGAAAACCCTGGTAAAAGAGGTTAAAGTTAAAAGACAAACCCAACCTTTGTATCTACCAGACTATCAGAATCCAACAGGAAAAGCAGTACCATAACACTTTTTTAAAAACTGCATTTTATCCGGTATTCCCTGCCGATGCCAGAACTCTCATCTCTCAGAAAACCTTGTTTTTCAGCATCCCTTATACTTTTGTATGAATAACTAGACACGTGAGAAGTAAAATACAATCTGTTTATAGCATTTTTTTAATCTGAAACCTGATCTTTGCCAAACCTTATAAAAATATAACACAACTGCTCTGTCAAAGTTGTAAGGGCAACTGACTTTTGCTTTTCTGAAATTGGTACTGGTCTTCATTAAAATATAATGATGCTAGATAAACTTTAAAAAAAAGAAGAGCTGAAATGTACACAAAAAACAAAGCCATAAGTAGAATCCCTGGGCTCATCACAGCCTTGAGGTCCCCCACAGCATTCTATCAGCTACAGAAATATAGCTTATATTCTACCTTATGTGGGTAGATGCTGTTTAAAGAATCAGATTCTTTTCAGCTTGTGGGGAACTGCCTGGCCTTCAGACCTTCTGCCTATTAAAATTCTTCACAGCTTTTCACTTCCTCCCATCATGAGAGAGGGAATATGAATTCCCTGCAAAGATACTAAAATTCCAAGTAGCTGAAAGGTCAAAAGCTTTGGTTTAGGAATGAATATGGACACCTAATTGCCCATCAAATTGGTCAGGAAATTTGGATTTAAACCTGAAATCAGCTTATATTCAAATGTTCCTTTAGGGGATAAAATTTGGCTGGTGGATAAAAGTATCTTTTCTGAAAAGATAATTGTATCAGGATTGCCTTGTCAAAGGGTTTTTTACTTTGCGGTAGAGATTAAGGATCCATGCAGGAATGTGAAAGGTAGGTCCTTTTCTGGCAAAAAAATCTAGTTTTTATATGTTACCCCAGAATGCTGTAACACAAATCTGATGCAGTATTATGCATCCAGTGTTCTCTCCTAAGCTACCTGGGGCGGGGGGGAACAAGTTGTAATTGAAACTTAAAGGAAATAAAACAGCAATATAGACAGAAGCATCCCTAAATCAGTGGGAAATAGTTATCCCAAGCAGAAACCTTTACAATCTTTATATAAGGCATACCTGAAATATAAAATGAATAACACACAAGAGACACACACACAGCGTAGCCAAAAATCCCGAGGAGTCTAGTAGCCCCTTTTCAGACTAACACATTTTATCAAAGGCATAAGCTTTTGTGATGCATCTGATGAAGTGAGCTGTAGCTCATGAAAGCTTAGGACTTTTGATAAAATGTGTTAGTCTGAACAGGGGCTATCAGACTCCTCCTGATTTTTGGCTACGTGGGCTAACAGGGCTCTCCTCCTATAACGTATATTCTCTGTGTGTGTGAGTATGTGTGAGTGTGTGTGTGTTTTCATCAACCATCGGTGGCATAGATTCCCACCAATTTAGCCTGTTTCTGAATTTGGATGACATGCATACCACACACAATTTCACTTTGTTGTGCATTCTGAGCCTCTCCTCCTTCCCACTGCCCCACCCACGGACAAAAGTCTATGGTAGAACATTTATCAAATTGGAGCCCAGGCAGAGAGTGGAAGCACAATAACCAAAGATTCTAGGAACTGAAGACTAGTTTATATATTCTTTTATTCTAGGTTCTCTGTATCATTATAGTGCTATTTTGTTTTTGTTTTTTTAATTAGGTAGGCTTTACATTGTATTTTTTCTCTATAAGCCACCATATTATTTAATTACAGTGGCACAGAAATATGTTAGATAAATGAATAAATTCCCTGCAGTGGGAGAAACACTTTCCTAAGGCCATTTTTATATGGCATCATTTTCATTCCCCAATCCTTCCAAGCATTTTGAAGCCACCCTTGTGATTATCTTCATTCCCACCAACTTCAGAAGATCAAGGATGGCATGGGAAATTTTGAGCCACACAGTTCCCTCCAGCCAACTAACAGAATAATGCAAAAACCATCATCAATCAGTATCCCATCCCCTGAGCTATAGCAGCCCCCAAGTAACAAAAATTCTCTAACAGAAAGGATAAATATTAAATTGCTAGTCTCCATTTTCAGTGCATTCAATGTGCATTTGTCTGACTGCCTGGCAAGAAATCTGAGTTGCTGTTACACAGAACAAGCTGCTTGCTCACTAAATGTCATTCTTCCTGCATACAAATTTCGACTGAAACAATGCTAGTTGTTTCAGAATTCCTAGTGACAATGCTAGGAATTCAAACCATACAGTTTTTTCGTAATGTGAAATTGAGTAGAAACTATCAGAAGATTAAAACCTGGACCCCTATAAAATTGCCTAGGCAAGCTACTAGAGTTCAGGCAATGGGAGGAGTGATGAGACCATTCCCATGAGACCCACCTCCAAACCCCATGAATCTCCAGCACTGCTAGTATTACCAGAAGGAGATGCCCCAGGAAGGCATCATAGGAACACAGAAGTACAATATCCATGGTGATTGGCATAAATGCCATGTGTGGAAGGCTCTTAGGATTCATCCCATTTCAACTGTATCTAACAAATCAGCCTTTCTCAACTTGTGTCAGTCTTACGAGGTAGTACAGACAAGAAGCATGCCCAGATGAACTAATTCTACTTTATTGTTAGGTTATATTAACAGAATCTTGCAAATCTGAAAGTACATCTCTCCCCCCGCCCTCACCTTTACAGTCCAAGAAACTAAGGAGGATCCCTTCTAAGACATTTGCCGTACCCACATTCCTGCTGCGGGCTTATCCGACCATTCTCTTGGCTGCAGCTCTTCCTCGTCTTCCAAGATCATTCCCACATACCATTACATTTTGCTACCCCCAGATGTGATTGATTATTCCCACTTAACATTTTTATATTTTCATGAATAAGACTCCCTACCCACCCAACTACTAAACTAGGCACATCATGACAATCTAATCAAGCCATAGCCATACACAAGCCCAACAATTTAAACTGGAGGCACAGGTCCTTAAAGATACTGGGCATACGTTCTGTATACTGAAACTTAAAAGATGCAGGAGTAGCAACAGCAGCTGTGAATAAATGATAATATCTTGCCCAGACGTGGAGGTCTGTTGATACCCATATTTTACTCCATAGCTCAAGATTGCATATTGTTGCCTTAGCAACTGACACATGAAAGGGCCATAAAAGACTGTCTTCGAAAGCCTATACTTGCATGTATTTACAACAATGTGCAGAAGGAAAAAAAAATCCACCCTCAGTCATCTGCTACTAGTATAGTACCTGTACCATTCTGATGAAAGTATATAGGAGTACACTGCTGAAGGCTTCTCTCCAATATGCTTGCAGATAATCACATTTTCACAATAAACCATTTAGGGCAAGAGCAACACTCCCTTTGAAATCCTCTGATTTTGGCATTTTGGCATTGAAATGCAGGAGACTGGAACCATGCCCTTTTTTGCATGCAAAGCCCAGATACAGACTTTTTTTCACACCCAGACAAAAGGCCCCTCCCTCTAACCTGAAATTTGCTTAAACATTCCAGATTCCACTTCACCAGCAATCACATCAGATGGACACCAAATTCCACACCTTCCACAAGAGCCAACAGTAGTTAAACATGGTACTAATTTTACTTATCCAAATGAAGTTCAGGGTGGCACACAGGAACAGGCCCAATTAGCCAATCTAGCCTCCAGATGTTTTGGACTATAACTCCTGTCGCTCTCAGCTATCGTACTCAAAGATCAGAGACTACAGGAGTATATAGTCTGAAAGATTTGGAAGGCTACAACTGTATGCTATATTTTCTGAAGATATCATATGCCAGCCCTCTAGTACCTAGTCCCCTCCAGAGGTGTTAGCACTACAGCTCCCAGAAATCCTGGCCAATCAAGTCAGAATCTGCAAGGGAGCAGTTTGGGAAAAATGATCGTATGAAATTCAACATTCCCAATCTTTCTGCTGCCTCCCAAAGGTTGGGACCCACTGATCTAATTGACCTTGACATAAATGGCTAGGTGGGCTAATTTATTTGGAGATCAAGATATGATCATCATCTCCAAGTACAAATTTTACCTTGAGGAATGCACGGTATGACTGATGGTAACCACATAGCCTGCTCCTCCAACATCTAAATATGGCCCAGTGAAGGTAATTAATCCTGGATTGGCCACTGCATGGAGGTACCTATCAGAAAACAAAATAATCACCTTTAATGTAATAGAATAATTTCACATGACATAAAGAATCTTGCAATATATGAGCTAGACCTCCGGAATACAGAAAATTGCATAAATCCATACATGTGCTGGCAATGATTAAAATCAGTTGAAGTCACTTATCCCTTTGGAACCCCATGTTCCATTTCAAATCTGTATCCTGCATTTCATTTTTTTTAAATGCCAGATGTTTTTAGGATTGGTATATGTCAATAATATTATGATGAATCTATAATTCCTGAAAGGTACTGGTGAGGATCATTTTAGAGAATCATCCTAATAAACAGTTGCACTGAAAATATGAATGGCATTTTTCCTGTTTCAAGAATCATTTCTGGAAGTATTTAGAGCCTTGATATTTCTTGCTACTGTTGGGACAACCCTTCCATTACCCCACCCCACCCCCTTCTGAACAGGGTGGCTGTAACTACCTTGTTATAATTGGGCATGTTGAAATACCTGAACTCTAAAGAAATGGCTATTTCAATTCTCCTACACTTTGCTGTTTCAGAAGATAAAAACAAGGAAGAAGTGGATTGACAGGATTGGCAGAAGTGACTGACAACATGAGAACATGAGAATTTTGCATTAGGTTAAATTCATTGGCTTCTGCTTTCATTAGCAGAATGGATTAGTTCTCACAGAGAATGTGGAATGGAACACATTTAGGAGTTTCCTCATGGTTATTATCTCATTTACAGTGTATACAAAACATTTTCTTAAGCCAAGCTTGTGCATAATTAATAGACGACTTAAAGGATTACAGCATAGGAAATCTACACTAACAGAAAACTGTTTCTCAAAATAATAGAAGAAGCAACAACACCATGAGGATCTGAAATTCATAAAGAGAACCACATAAGATAAGTGATAATGCATTTTGTAAATAACAGATTTTAATGTCCACCTGTATTTTTCTTTATTTGCTGCTGCACCAAAGGGCAAAGAAACAGAATTTGCCTTTTAAAAAGCAAGCAGCTAATCAGAATTTAAAACAGTAACACATGCTATATTATCTCACTTGAAGATATTTCATCCGTCAGGGATTTTTTTTCTATAAATCCATCACGGAATATTCACTCTCATTCAATATTATCAGCCTCAATGGTTTTCTTAAACCTTTCATAATGGGATCCTAAAACTCACCATTGTCTCCTAGTGGGATCAAATGCTTTGTCCATGAGGGAACCAGGATAAATTCTGAGCACCCCATTGGGCGTTGCTATGTAACGGCGGACAATGTAACTGTTCAAGCTACTCATTTCCATTTGTGTCATCCATTCATCTGTGACGTGACTGGTAGCCATTACTTCATTTCTGACAGAGAACTGCAAAACAAAGACAGACCTAGCAGGGTTCCTTTAAAACTTGACTGAAAAGATAATAAGCTGCTTGCAGAGTTTCTTACAGATTCATCGGAGATAATCTAAACCCAATTACTACTTTAAAATCTTCTCTCACCAGATGGATCTAGCAAATTTTAATTTTTTTTAAAGTAAATCCTAACACTAATGAAATACTGTTGCCAGTATTCACAACATTTAATGTTTTACTTTTAGTGAATCTAAACCCTTATTGTACTTTTAATTTTCTATACTTTTAGAAATGAAGAGCATTTGGCTTTTTTCAGTGTTTGTAACACCAACCCGATCTTCTTATTGTTCACACTGCTATGTCAAAGCTTTTTTCCCCCTGCTGTTTGTTTTACTTAGATAAACAATTTGGGAGCATGATCCTAAATCATTAATTTGGAAATCCATTTTGAAATATAGTGGCTTAGATTCTTTTTTTAAAAATGCCTTAGTCAATATTGTTCTTTCTAATTCAAGCAAGAAATATTCCAACTTTAAATGTACTAATTTTTTCATGTTGCCAAGAACGAAGTACTCCTGACTTCAACAATTAATAAAAAACAGAACAAAGAACAAAAAAAGAGGTACAATCCCAAAGAACTATAATAAAATCCGCTATCTGATCAAACAAGAATCCAAAAACCTAGCCAAATATTCATGAGAGGTCCTCAAAGTTTCTCCTTTCAACTCTCACATCAAAGAGTCTCAACGAGTAGCATGAAATGTCTAAGGAGGAAAGCATCATAAAAGTATGGAAGGCAAATAGGCAAAAAAATCATACTTTCAGCCCAGGGTTGGCAATGAGGCGGGTGTTGTCACTGAGATATGCTGTATAGTGTTCCACCATCCTCTTGGTCTCGGGCTGACTTAGATGTTCATATGGAGAAGAAAAACCACCTGCAGACAACATCACTGTAGGGCTTTCTGGAAAGACAGCACAGATAAATGGTTTAAATCACAAAATGTCCTCTAGAACACAGCCATAGCAAACCTCTGTTACAGAACCTAGTTGGAGCCCCCCAGCAGAATTGCAATATATGAGCATTTGCAATTTAAGAAAAAGTTCTCAAATGGAATGCTATTGTGCTAGTCACCACCAGGGTGCATTGTTGTAGCAATACTGTACTGTACTGTTTAACATTCTCTTAATTCCCTACCATTTCTACACAACAAGAAGACGAAACAGAAGAAACACCTATCATGCTTCAGGATGTTATAGGAAGATGGAGCAGCTGGGGGGGCCAGAGGGGGGAGGATGGCAGACGGCTACCTCGACTGTAATAATGTGAAGTCCCTTCAAGTCATTCTCAGCTCCTGCTGACTTAGGGAGCTTGTCCATTCAATTTTCTTGATAACAGTGTGAAACTGGTTCGCCTTTGACTTCTTTTGGAATATGAGTTTTGATTTCCTTGGCCAGCCTCAAGTTCTGGAATTCCCAGAGGGTATCCCACCCAAATATTAACTACATCATGCTTAGCACACAAACCCAGAAAAGGTCACCCAGATATTACCACTTGCTGAGGTGGTATTAGTGTAGACATAAGAAGATCAGCTTATTTCAGGCCCCTTCCACAACCTGTCCACCTTAAAGTAGTAGTAAATATTTACAATGTATCCATTCATGGAAAAACAGCTGTCAAAAGCCAATTGGATGGTCAGAAATAAGCCTGGATCTACACTGTAGAATGTTAGTTCTGGTATACTGAAAATGCCAGCAAATTCTCACCGGTCTCTGATTGCCAACTGATGTAGAGGGAAGTCAGTGCTGATCAGCTAAGAACAATAGAGATGGTAGCCTGGCAGATACTGTGATTTTTCAGTGTATGCATCAACATTCCCCAATCTAGTGAAATCCAGATGCCTTGGAATTCTGCTCCCATGATTCTCAGCTAGCATCTGGAAGCCACCAAGTAGGAAAGTACTGGTGTACACACTGTATTTAAGGCAACATGTTTAATGGAAAAAATAAGCTGACAATGTTTTTTCCTCATCTTCATACTGTTTATTAATCTTCCTCAGTCCTTTAAATGTACAGAAATAATTTTAGCACTGAAGATGGTACCTAGCCGGGTAATGAAACGTTTGCAAGAAAAGAACCAAGCTCAGAGAACCCCAAGGACTCCATAAAAATAATCATTACAATAAACTATTTTTGCAAGTAGTTTTCAAACAAGCATTTTAATTATGCATGTTTAAGGGATAACAGGAAAGAGGGTGAGAAAGTCTTTACAAAAGGAATTAAAATGTAAGAAAAATGTAAAATTCTATGGTGAAAAACCTTTGTTTCAAAAACAATTTATTATTTCTACAAGTTTAAATTTCCTATTTCAGCATGACCTGGAGCAAACTTCTAAATTGAATGTGTCTGGTTTTACTGTATAAATCTATTCTGATTTCTTAAAAAAAAAAAAAAAAGACAATGCTCCACTGAATTAAAAAGTTTTAAACAGTTTTTAATGTCTCTGAACTTGCCAATTAAAAATATTTCAAAGTCTATTCTCTCCAGAGTTCTGGCTTCTTTTTAGAAGGATTGACAGTATTAAATATTTATAGCTAGGAATAAAATCTGCATAATTCCAAAATTACTAGGATACACCATGACTGGCATAGACTTCAACGTTTTCATGTTATTGCTAATGATTTATTTGACAGCCAGGAGAATCAAGCTCAGCTTTGAAATAGTGTAGCAACACTACTCATACTTAACACATTCTGTTTTCTGGAAGGTAAGTTATGCAGCTGTCTGTTTCCAAGGTATATTTATTTTACAGCTTCTTAAAAACAAAGAAATAGACAATCCCAAGACACTTCATTTCACTCGTACATTTAACCAATTTGCAGCCGAGTCCATTTGACCAATAGCTGCTAGAATTTGCTAAAATATGGTGACTGAAAGGAAGACAAACCTTATACTGAATTAGACCCTTTGGCCTTCTGGCTTAGTGTTCTTGATACTGACTGCCAGCAGTTTCCCAAGGTTTCCAGCTAGTTTTTCTAACCCTCACTGAAGATGCCAAGGACTGAACCTAAGGTCTTCTGCATACAAAAGAATGTTATGATTCTCCCTGTTACTCTATTATCCATTAAGAACATTTAATTATATGCCAGAGTAAGGCAATCCTACTGAAAACAGAGCACGAAGTCAAATAGTAGGATTAGAAGAAAAAGATGTATCAAGATAAAATGTGCAGGACTAAAGTCTGATCTGTTTATTTCCATTTCTTGCTGATGGGGAAAAAAAATCACTTTTCTATATGCTTTCATCTTGACATCTCCCAAAGCCTAATTCTCTGGCTCCTGAGCTCTGTAATCTTTGAGTTAGCTGGGAAGCTCAGCAATGCTATTTCTGTGTTTGTCTGAGTAAAATTGTGGAAATTCTCCCAACCAGACTGAATTAAAACTTTGACAATCTCTCTTCATTGTCCATAAATTTCCACTGGCCTCCTATGATTGGTAACAATTCTGCCCTAATGCATAAACTAATAATTCCAACATGTGGTCCCCAAATGTTGCTGAAATTCAACTCCCACCAATCCAAACCAGTGGATGTCAGAAATGATGGGTGCTATGGTCTGGGGACAGAAGTTCGAGAAGGTTATTGGCTTAGTATTAGCTCAACTGAGCTGGCAATTTCTCCAAAACTATGTAACAGAAGCTCATAGGATTGATGGTTTCCTTGTCCCCAGTATTAACTAAGAGATGGATACTTCCCTCAATACGTTTTAATAGTTAGCCTTCAGAGGTCTACAGGATTAATGTCTAAGACTGGGACAAAAATCCTGGGATTAGTGCTCAAGATTTGATTAAAAGGCAAGGAGATGCTTATTATATATTGCACAAGGACCAAAGAGACAGAAGGAACAATTGGTCTCTACTGTTAAAAGAGAGGCCAAAGTGATAGTCTTTTGGCTAAGATCAAGGGTTGTATTTATTTATTTGTCACATTTATATAGCCACCCATTTCACACAAAGTGGGTATTAAGTGTGTGTAACATGAGCTCAGTTCAGAAAAGTTTGGGATTATGAAGTCGTATTTCATTTCTTTAAGGCTCTTTGTGAAAATTATAATATAATTTATACTTTTAAAAGCTACCTGGAAGGTAATCTAAAAGACGGTCCTGGAATAATTGTTATCCTAAAATTATTGAAAACATACCTGAAAGGATTTCAAAAATGGATAAACAGGGATTCTGATCATTTATCAGAGCTACTTGAACTTACATAACAATGGATGGGATAGATTTTAAAGAAAAAAATGCTTTACCTAAGGTTGCCAGTTGTTTGAAATGCAGACAAGCATTGGGCTGACCTAAGAGATCCAGACGATGATAAAGGAGTTTACTACTGGGTATGGTGTTGAGATTTTTAAGTTGTCTAACAGGTATTTCTGGTTGAATTACAACTATACACAAAATGAAGGATGTATCTTGAACCTAAAATATAAACAAGTGTGATTTAATAAGGAAAGCATTCTATTTGAAATTAAGAAGCAAATCTGAAAGGTTTATAAACATTTTAAGTAAGTAAACATTTCTGAATCACATTTTAAAAGACTCACACTTTCTTTAGACATTCCTTTTTCTTAGGCTTTTTAAGATTTGTGACTTCCAATTATAAGACTGTAAGTTATACAATATTCCAGATCAATTCTCCAAATTAATTCATCTTATTAAATTTATAAAGGATTTACACACATGTTGACTATCAAATCATGACTAATACAGGCTTGACATTCTTTTATCTGAGAATCAATTGAAATCTTCCAAATTAACATGATCAATCCTTGCAGCAATCTTTCTTCACAGGAATGGATCACATTAATTTCTGAAGATTGGATGACACAGCAGTTATAAACAGGCACAACTATAAGCAGTTTTCATTTTTTAAAATGTACATGGTACTTAAGAATTTATCAAGATACAACTCTCAGACACAGCAAGCACCAGACTTAAATCCTGATGCTGAATGGCCTGGAGGTATGTAATAGACTCCAATTGCTTGGAAATCTAAGAAAAAGAATGCCTGTTTTGCTGCAATTAAAAAATGCCTTTAGCTTCAATATATTATCATATCTTCAAGTGTCACTTACCATTTTCCAGGCATAACTCACATTGTAGGCATCTTTCCCAATTTCACGCAATTTGTTGACATGCCAAGACAGTGACGAATTCACCGGGACTGTAATAAGTTGACTGCCGAGGGGGAGGCTAAATTGGCAACAAATAACATCCATCAACTACTTAAAATGGGAAACAAACTCAGTACTGGTTTTTACTTTAAAGTGAGATCACTCAGGGAAGGGCTGCATGGAATTTATTTTTAATTAAAATAGAAATAGACTGCTTTGCTACACCCTATTTACTGTTCATACTCAAAGCCAGAATGCTGGCTCTGATCATATGAATTGGTTGCAGATGAAAAATTTCAATGCCAATATAAGGGGAACGAAACCACCAAAGCCACTGGTTGTAGCAGAAATGGTACAGTTGGTTCCCTAGTTATTCACGTGGCCAAATGACAATACTTCACCTCATCTGATAGATAATGAACTCCTTCAAGGGAAAGAAAGACCCAAGCACAAGCAGGGCTGTCCTTCTTCATGCTGAAAAGCAGGGCATTTCCACCAGCCAAACTCCATTCACATTAAAGGGACTGAAGTAGGTCCACAAACGTTAGAGCCTGCAATCTACTCAAGGCTGACAGAGGCCACTGTTCATTCTGCAACAGTCCACTGTCTCTCTCTGCTGGATACAGGGGGGTGATGGAATCTTCCTCCTCTCCTCCACCAATCACTTCACTCGCCTGCATGCATTACTTTACCACTAATGCTTAAAATGCAAGGCAGGAGTGTAGTGTCCCCTCTACAGTCAAAAGAATATTGAACTTTATTGTTCTTGCCTTCCTCAGGCTTCAAGTGCCAGGAAAGACACTTGCAGTCACAATCTGCAATACGTGACCAAGACAGATGGTGTACTGATGTCTTTTTCAGCAGAGATGGAGGGAAGAGCAGCAGCATTATTAAGAAATAATAGAAGACCAAAATTTGCAAGACTCAACAGTAGTATCTAGATCTATGCAGCTTGAAACGTCTTGATGCCCTTGTTTTGTTTTGTTTTTACAACCAATCATTTTCACGTTATTTTAGGGCATGTGGTTTTATTCTGTATGTGTGAAGCAGAAGATAAAGCCAATAACGCAAGATGCTATACAGCAGCAAAGACAGAAATTATGGAAATTATGAATTGCTCATCACATTAGGCATTTAGGATCCCACACCACAAATGGGTCTAAACAAGTAGCTTGACTTGAGCCTACAAACTATCTACAGAAATGTAGTTCCTGCCAAAGAAGCAACATGAGCTTGGGCTTGTTTATACCCTGACAGGCTATACCATTTTTAAGGCTCCTTTAAAGAACAGCACCACAATATTCCATGCAGAGGGAATTATAAGCATTCAGTTGTCCAGGGAATTTATTGATGTGGTTCTAGAACTCTTCCAGATATTAGGACCTGAGGAGCTACCTTTCAATCATTCGTACAGAGTTTTCTAAAACATAATTTATCTCATTCTCCCAAAAGACTTATCGCGGCAGTACAGTTGTTCTACTGTAAATCTTATTGGTAAAGTTAAATGGTTGGTAGGTTTACAGCTTTGTAACTGAAACATTACTGTATTACTGTATTACTTTCACTGTGATGACAAACAGCAATAAACCAGGGAGGCCAAGACAGGATAAAAAACACCTACTTGGTATTGTAAGACATCATAGAATAGCCCACTGTTTCTTTTTATGTAAAACTCCAAAGGAGATAAAGGCTTTATTTATATTTTTTATACGGTGATTGTACAGATAGAAGTTGAACTATTTTTTCCCAGGCCCAAACACCATTATTTTTATAAATCTACATCTAAAGCCAAGGAGCTATGAAGGAAGAAGACTTCCCTTTAGTTTTCTGCACTAAATTCAATAATCTTATGCCTTGTCTTTTGTGACTGCAGCGAAGGAAACATTTCAGCTTTTGGCACCTCAACATTAGAGATAGCTTAAATTAGCCCAATGAACTGCTGAGAAAAACTATGAAGAACGTAGTTTATTAAGTAAGCATACACTAAGTTTGTATAAAGCATCAACTCAAAATCTTACCTGAGGATATTCTGTCGAACCAGTTCAAATTTTGGAATATTTTCATAATGTATTATATCTGTGTGAAGCGGTGGTTCAGAAAGTAAGTAGGGTCTGGTAAGAGAGGGATGCATAAGAGTATACCCTAAAAATAAAAAGAGAAATTGTCATACATGTTGTTTTGCATACATTATATTTATGTGATATTGGAAGGATAGAAAATGTCAAATTAAAAGTTAATAGTTACTCCTACAATGAAACTGCATTATCTTTCTATGCAATAAGAATTATACTATTACCTTACCTTTATCATCAATCAGAAATGTGTACGAAGCCAAAGAATCTTGGTAATAGGTAACATCTTCCAAAATATAGGCCAGATTAACATCAACTCCAACAATTCCTAACAGTAGGTTTCCAAAGTAACATGGTTTGCTGACAGTCATTATCAGACCTGTTTAAAAAAAAAAAGAAGCACAGACCAAACATTAATAATAGGAAATCTAGAGCACTTGAGAACAAGCAGCTTATGATCCAGCAGGACTTCCAAAATAACTACGTGTAAGATTTCAGCCTTAATGGCTGGGGAAGTCCACCAATCCCTTTCAGTAACATGACCCGCAATCCAGCACCATTTGTCAGTCTTGTTTCAGGACTGGCAATGAGGGGTGCTCAGCTTCCAAGAGCAAGCTTTTTGGCTGCTTCAAGGACTGACAGACTATGCGTGAACTCGACCATTAGGAATAGGCCTTCAGAATGTGAGCCTAAGGTTGCAGCCTAAATACCATAGTTTTTTTCTAAAATAATTTTAGCCATTTTAGTTATCAGTTTGATTGTAATTTTCATGCCAATTGGGATGGTGGGGCTGGGGTGGGTGGGTGCGGAGAGTTGGCCATGTCGTGGGCTAATCTGGTTCAATCCATTCTGTCATCACATAATTACGCATATCAACAGAATTAGAGTAAACATTTACATTTCTAAACAAAAGGGAAGCTGTATTTTCTCAAAAGAATTGGATGAAAGGAGTAATGCAATATTTTTAAACCGCTAAAAGATGGGCATAATTCATTTTACAGTAAGCTGAGGAATCATGGCCACTGCATTCAAATGAAAGTTCAAAACAGCCAAGAATTAGTATTATTTGGAGGAAAAATACTGTATAAGGATTTGCATTGCAAATGAATATTCACTTTCTCTGGGTATTCCTGCATATTCCCCTATTCCCTTCCAAAACAACACTGATACTTCACTTCCCAAATGACAGCAACAATTCTGAATAATATATTGTACTATACATAAGGGTATTATAAGAAAGGAAACTATAATAAATAATTATATGTATATATTTACACACACACACCCTTCATCTCAGGTAGATCAAGACAGCATGCACAGGAGTCCCAGACTAATCCAGGCACTCCCTGAACACATCTAAACCTGTTTAGCTTCAATAAAATCATTGCATCACATCTCCAGTTTTTGGAAAACAGGCTGCTTCATTACATTCTTTTTGACAAAGTAAATCCCAGTATAGCAACTGATATGAAACTGTAAAATAGAAGCATACCAAAATTTTGGAAGGTCTTGGAGCTTAAAGCTCTGGAAAGTATCTACTATTTTCTAAACCTTTGCCAGTTAAGATTGCCACAGTCCAGATGGCATAGAAGAGTTCTCCAGAATATTCTCCCTAATCTGTTCTGCTGCCACATCAGAAAAATATCTGGAAGCAAGCTGCCATTTCTGATAGTACTTCAATCTTCATAGCAAAAAAACTAATTATACTCAATAAATAGCATACAGGTTTGAGTGAAGTTGCATATATCCAGAAGTGACTTCAAAATTCCTGCTTACATTTACGTACCCTCTTTCGTGCACACACTTAAGGCATGCATATCCAGTAACGTTAATAAACAAACGGTACAAAACGTATCTTCCACTATTATATACAGCAGTGATTCTGACTTTGTGGTCCATGCTGTGCACTACAGCCATCTATATTTCCCAACTAGAGCCTGTTTGCTAGCTCAGATCCTGCCTCCCTGTGTCCAGAGCAAAGCCATTTTCACTTCTACTCAGTCCCACTGATGTCATACAGCTCGTCCAGAGCAACAACATACAACTTACACTCTGTCAAAAGATACCTCTCTCTGGAGATCTCTCTCTCACTGATATGAAATACCTATCACTCAAGGATTTCAATCTAAGAACATTATAGACCAGCAAGTTTGTGTTAAGAGCTATCATTAGTATATGGCTATTATTCCATGTGGTAAATGGTAAATACATTGTTTTAGATTTAAAATGTCTGTGTAAAATTACCAAGTGCAACTGTACAAAATTACCAAATGCAACTGTAATTATCTCATTCACTGAAAAGCATACAGTCCCATGTTCTTAAAACTGAAAGCATAGGGAAGAGGTCTTTGCTTGCTTATTTATTTATGAAGGCTTCAATGCCACTAAATTCCCATAGGCTCTGAGAAGGTTGCAGAATGCCACAAGGCTGAAACTACAAATAAAAAAACTCCAACACATAACACTTCACAACACATGACAGTGTCATCTTGCAGGGACAGACTAAATCACCACATCCTGAAATGTCTTCTGAAAAACCTATGCCTTTACAGGTATTTGGAAAGAAGACTGGATATCTGGAGGTAAGCTGTTCCAAAGGACAGCCAAGATGGCTTGCCCTCAGGGTACTCTTTGAAAGAAAAGACCCTCAGCAAGCCCTCTCTTCCTCATCTCACTGGGTGGTCAGATTCAATCCGGAGAAGGCAGTCTCATAAGTATCCAGGCCCCAAGCCATGAAGAGCTTTAATGGTGACAATCAGCACTTTGAATAGCATCCAGGTTTAACAGGGAGGTTCCCGCATTTTCTGAATGTTTATTCAGGGATCCAGGAGTGCAAAAGGTTTGAGAAACATAGACATACAGCCTTTGAAAGTTAAGCCTTGCCATTTAAAACCTGTATATTCTGCATTTCCAAAGTTTTAACATGCTTTCAACAGTCTAAAAACAGCAGCCATGAAAAATCAACACAAAAACATCAATAGCTCCAGAAACATTAAGCAATCCAGAAGAGATATGTTTTACACCCTTTCTTTAAGCTACAGATCTGAAGCAATCTCACCATCATTACATAGACTATTGTACAACTTTGATACAACTAAGATACAGGCCTTCCTCTCTTAACATTTTCACTGTTACTTCACTGTTATGATGGCACATAGAACAGGGACCACATCTATCTGAGGTCCAAGTACATTAAAACACATAATATTGCTGATTAATATTATGGGCATGTTCCTACATTCTAATATCTGTTAAAAGTCAAGAAGCAATGATGGAAAGGAAGAAATTATTTAATTTCCCCATCTTGTGTGCTATACATCCCTGATCTGGATCAGGAATCCTCCTGACTTACTTTTGAATAAAGCACAACTACACAGAGCTACATACTGCAAATTTAACGTAGCATGTAGTTTGACTTTAAGTTATCCTCATGGTGTCATCAAATATAAAGTTATAGTAGTCTGTACAAGAAGTAATAAAAGTCTGGCTCAAAATAACAATAAGCTTATTTTTTAAAAAAGGGGGAATAGTTTATATATCATGGCTGGTGTGGGTCTTCCGGGCTGTGTGGCCGTGGTCTTGAAGTTTTGTTTCCTAATGTTTCGCCAGCACCTGTGACCGGCATCTTCAGAGTGCAGGAGCACAGACAGGAGCAGTTCTCTCTGTGCCCAGGGTGATGTGACCCTTCTGTGGGTATTTACAGAGATCTGGGGGGAAGGGGGGATTGGGGGTGTGCCTTCGACAATACAAGTTTATATATCAGTTAAAGTTAATAAAAGAAGCTTCCACCCCCTATTGTCACTTGCAGGAACTTGTAGCAACCTGAACCTCATAATATGCTTACCACAGGAAAAATGTATCTTGCATAATTTTAGGAATGGATATTATCACCATCCTTTCTGAGCTGAACTTCATCTGGTTTGAGCCACTCAGTAGATTTAACACTGATTAAGAACCAAAGTGGCTATTTTTAGGTTGCTGACTGATAACCTCTAATACCATCAGTCTAGATAAGCCTCTGAGTACCATATTAAAAACATCAATGAGGAATCCAGAGGAATACAAGCTCAGCACTACACATAATTTCATGGCTGCATTTTGAGTAAGACAGCAGTGAGATCCACCTCCAATGTTAGATATCCAAGCCCTATTATTAGAATTACATTATTTTGGTATAATGAGAGGCCCAAAAATAATTTGTTAAGTTTTAAACATAGGAAGATATGGATGTAGATCAGCTGAGTGAGTATTCTAACAAAATAAGAGACAATGTTCTGTGATCAAGTAATCACAGTGGCTGCTTAAATTTCTTTCCTGACATCATTTCTCTCCTGGATCTCCCTTCCCATAAACTAGGTTTCTGCTACACACGTTTCTCATACATTTATCCACATAAATCTATGTCTAACATTCCACAAAGGTGAGCCGTACAACAAAAAAAGAAACACGCTATCATGACCATTAGTAACTTTCAATGCACAGAAATAGTCCAAGCTATTTCTGCAGGGCCAAAAAAAAAGTGTTTCACATTCACAACTGTCCAGAGAACATAACTTTATTATCATCGCTCATTTGGAGGACAAACCCCCAGATGAATTTCCACCTCCTTAGCCTCACTAAAATCAAACAACTCCTTATTCTTACTGCCTACAGAAAGCTTCATTTGGCCTAGGTCTCATACTGACTTCATACTGAAAGCTCTTAATTCATAAGGCATGTACAAACACTACATGTGCCTTTCCACTGTTTTTTTTTTAAGGATGAAGCTCTTACCATCTCCCATTTCATCAGAAAAGGGCAAACTGAAGACTGCTTCATCAATCATGTGGTTTGGGAGATTTGTATAAAACCGTCCTACTGTTGTTTCCAAATTGCTCAGCTGGTTCAGGACCATCATACTGCCCTTAGTTACAGGAAAAGCTGTTCGATCTGGCATTCCATACTTTGCTGAGTTTTGTTCTGCTAGATCTCGAAGAAATGCTAATTCTTTTAAGCCTGTCACTCCCTCTGCAAAAAGAGACATTGCACATAAATGGAGAGGAAAATTAAAGCACATAATTTATGAAATTGTACTGAGAGCTCAAATGTGGAAATTATAAACTAATCATTAGACAACTCAGTACATATATGAAAAATAATTTTAGTAGTATAGCCAATGCCTTCTAAAAACACTGAATACACAACTGAAAGAGCCTTAACATTCTAAACATGTCTTACCATTCATGAGAGCATAAGTAAGGATCATTACAGAGTTGTTCAGCAAACTATTTTCTTCATTGATGACACGAAGTGTTGTCTTTTTACTATCTTCAGATGAATCCCTTGATGTTACTCCAGCTGATAAGTATATTATGACTGTATCGGTGCCTAAGGAATATAAGAAGAGACCTGATGCACATATAATCTAACATACTACAGAGAATTTGCAATAACAGATTCTCAATATTAAAATCATGGTTGTAATAATAAGTTGACTAGATTTCTCTTTGTCTTAAAAATAAAGTTCTATTCCATCCAAAATCTAATGCCTCTAATTTTGGCATCCAATAAAAGAAACCTAAGTAAGCCAATGCTGGCCTAATTTCACCACCAAATTAAACAGAAATAAACTAGTTATCCAAGGTTACCTACAAAAGACATATATGTATGTATATTCCTCAGAAAATTATTACAACATCTAAAATAAAAATATACCATCTTTTATTAACAATTTCTTTGTGTTAACTTTCCATTTTTAGGCTGGGGGATAAAGATTTAGGATCTCAATAAGGCAGTTAAGCCAGAGGCAGTTAAGCAGATTGTGTTCTCATCTTCTCTTTTTGACATTTCTAATTTACTGTTATACATGCATGCATTTACTATGGCCCTTTGAGAAAGCAGGAAAAATTTGGAATATTTGTAAAAAAGTAAAAAGCTGTGTGTTTTTTTTTAAACCATCCTTTTCAATACAATACCTTTGGGGAGAAAACACTTCAACCAAATTAACTTTGGATAAATTGGAGGAGGAGGAGGAGGAGGATTAATTAAATTTATGTGCCACCTGACTCCCAGAGAGTCTGGGTGTTTACAATTGTTAAAACATTTAAAAATCAGAAAACAATACAGAAAACACAAAAACAGCAGGAGACAAAGGGACAACCATGGCAGAGGGGAACAGAAAGAAAGAAAGCGGTATCAATCATCCTCTCCAAAGGCCTGGTGAAGAGCCAGGTCTTTTAAGGCCTTTTGAAATCCCAGTAGGGTGGGAGCTGTTCAGATTTCGGGGGGAGCCTCATTCCAGAGGGCAGGTGCTGCTACAGAGAAGGCATGCTTCCAGGTTCCCAATAGGTGGCATTGTTTAATTGATGGAACCTGGAGCATGCCAACCCTGCCAGATCAAACTGGTAAGCAGCATTCCTATGGCTTCCTCACAACTACTAAACAACAGGTCACGGAAAAACATTATGTGAGTCAATGCCTGGAGAACACACCATTAAGGGAATGTAACTGACATCAAATGGGTTACCAAACACTACTAGTGTTAATATTCTTATAGCAGTAGTCTCCTCTTTATGGTTTGATAACCAGTTCCCAAAAATTGTTCTTTATCGCAATTATATACATCTTAATTTGAATTACTCATGTACCAAAGTAGAATTTGATGTACTCCAGTGTTTTCAGTCTCTCAGCATTAATTTTCTAGCATTCACTAACTATATCCCACCCAACTATTGCCTGCTGTTTTGTTTCTTTTGACTTACTGAATTACAGTAAAAGTTGCATTCCAATTTATAATTTTTGAAAGCTTCGTGATGTCCCTAGAGTTAAAGGAATTTAAGGAGCTAAATTAGAGGATGCCCCTGTTTTTAATAGCTGAAAGGTATAAAAAATGCCCTATTTTCAGTCTCATTTCTTATCTCTTGTGCCAGGTATTCCTCAACAATGTTTTGTATTGTAACTCTCCATTCAGTGGATTTGTTAATGTGCACGTTGAGCCTGCTGAGAAAGCAGGATGTTAAAAATCTCACAGTATGTGGGAACGACCATTTTTGCACTAGAAATGACAACAATCAAGAAGATTGTTTATAAGGAAATGGAAGCACTTTGCACATCCTCTTCTGGAAGGACCAAGCAGTATAGCTCCTCAGGACTATTGTCTATGCCAGTATTTCTCAACCTTATGTATGTGGACTTCAACTCCCAAAATTCCCCAGCTAGCCATGCTGGCTGGGGAATTCTGGGAGTTGAAGTCCACACCCCTTAAAGTTGCCAAGATTGAGAAACCCTGTTCTATGCTAATCTACAATACCTCAGATGTAAAACAAGGGGAGATGCTTCCAGAGTGCACTTTAAAAAGCAGGAAAAAATGATTATAAATTATAATATAAAGTATTATTTAAAATAATAAAAATATATATTTAGAAGAGGAAAAAAGAGAGAAATATGCTTCTTATCTTGAGCTCAACAAGGAAGAGTTCTAAACCCCAAGCACTTTAAAAATACAGTGCAATGAAACCTCAATTTAGCAGATCTCAAAGCAACTGACTTTGTATGCAATGGGTCAATTTTTCACACCCAAAATGTGTGAAAAATGTAATCATCATTAATGCAAATGACACAGATTGCTGTAATGGTGTACTTTAATATCTAACAGATATTCAGGAATACAAACACCTCCTCCTGCTTAGACTTGATTAATCAAAATTTTGTTATACAGCTTTAATCAGTATCTAAACCAATCTGACCCTCCAACATAACTATAACGGTTGAGAAAGCTGTGGTCTATCATACAGTTGTGCATGTTTCAAAAATGATTTGGAGGAAGTTGTTTGGATTTTGTGCAGGTGTGAGTTCAGCACCATTCTGCTATTTATTGAAGCAGACTGACATTTTTCAGATTTCCATGTGAATCTGAAAAATGATGCTGCTGCTTTAAGAAGTTGACTCATTATACTATTAAATGAACTGCATTATTTTTCAGGTTCATGTGGAAGCCTGAAAGGGCTGCTTTAATAAATAGCGAAAGTATTGTGCCTACACAAGGTCTGAAGGCTTTCTTCCAAGTCATTTTTAGGTGTGCATGTTCATAATTCATCAACACATGCGGAAGGCTTGCCTGCAGGGTTTTTACGCAGGCTTTTAAAAAAAATTGCAATTCAGATTGCACTGCCAAAATTTAGCATCAAAACTACCTGTTTTCAGTGACACAATTTTATACATATGCAAAACCAACTGTTTCATAAATCAGAACTCCAGAATATATATATATATATATATATATATTGGTCCTTCAGATCATGCCAATCTGGTTGTTCCAGGGCTGATCAGTGAGTCTCCAAGAAAATAATCTGACTTCTGGAAACCTACCAGGCCACCCCAGAAGCAACCAGACTAGTGTATTCCAGAGAAGAAAAGGGAAAGGATTGCTACTGGCATCCTTCCAGATACATTGGTGAGGCCCACCTGCTTAGCTTCATGCTGGAACTACATTTCATTCCTCCACATTATTCTTTGGAGTCCCTTTTACATGTGGTCTTTGTACAACTTTAAATATTAATTGGCATAATTAAACTTGGATGATCTCAAAAAGCTAGGCAAGATTGTTCATAGTTAGTACTTGGATGGGAGGCTACTAGGACGTAACAAGGCTGTGGGTTTGAAAAAACACCCCAGAAAAATGGAACAGCAAATAACTTCCATACTGTATCACCATACTGTACTTTTATATTACTAACAGTATCTTATAATCATTAAGGGATGATAAATGATAAAGAGAAGTTAGTAGGCGGTGACAATAAATGGAGTTTGAGTTGCCACACAGACTATGCTAAAAACAAAGCATTTTGTAAGTAATCTAGTATTTAAAATGTTCTCTTCTGCCCTGTTAAAAAGAAAAATCCAACCCAAAGGAGGAAGGAGAATGAATAAAAGATCAGGTGCAAAGATATTAATATTGTGTAACAATACACTTACTTGCTTGAAGTTTAGTACTATTATTTGTATTTCGCATCAACTGAAATGCTTTCTGAAATCCTGCTGCATGCTGGGTAGGGCTGTCAGATGATTTGGTATTGCTAACAAAGGTGGACATTTTCCTTTTTGTCTCACTGGTGGCAGGAGACAGAAATGTCTTGTAGCACTGATCCAAGGAACAAGTTCTTACTGTGTCTGCCACAGTTAACACAGAGATCTGAAGAAGAATAAAAGAAAATTACTTCCTGTTTAGTATACTCTTTTTTATGTTGTGCTACAGCACACAGTACAATAAGACAATAGAAAAGTGTATTTGATTTTAAAATTCAATTGTTGAATCAAAAATACTTAAGGTATAAATCTATCAAACTCGAGTATAGTTAAGACTTATGAAAGATCTGGTGTTGGCCTTTGATTTGTCAACAAAGTATTAATTCATTTCTTATGTAAAATGTTTGCAATAATACTGAATTAGACTGTCACTGAATTTCCAGGTCCTAGCAATGGAAACATAGATCACAATAGCATATTATTTTAAGAAACAGATTGTTTTAGGGAACAAGAAGGAGTGGGGACCCTAGGTTTTATGAGACCCTTGAATGAAATTCAAAGAAACCATCTTGTTTGCAGGAATCATGGAAGTAAGTTTGTTTATGGAAAATAAGTCCATCTTTTTCTCCAAAATATATATCAGCAAGAGGCTATAACCTCACACGCCATATTAAGAGTCTCTCCTCCAACGTCACTTCCAAAATTCAGTATGAAAGGAACTAAATCTGTCTCATTTTATTTTTTTCTCTTCTTCTTTCAGATATTCAGATTATATCCAAACCTCCTCCTTCAATTTTGCCTTGCCTTATTTGAAGCTTGAGAGAAAGAGAGTGAGGGGCCACTAGTACTGGCTCCTGAACAGCCGCTGAGCACTTCTATAGCAAACTAATGAATGACAGGGCAATCCTAAGGTTTCGTGGTAGCGGTTTACTGAAGAAGCAAATCACTTGCCACTTCTCAAGTTCCTCGGGTTAAGGACTTCCAGACAGGTGGTATGTATGTTGAATGGACTTATTTTCCTTATTTGATCTCATTAACTGGGTTTCTATCTATATCAAAGGGATAGACATTCTTTATGCTAAACTAAGACTGGCTGGGGTAAAGAAGAGGACTATCATACAGCTTCATAAGACAATGGAGATATTCTAATTCCTGTCCCTCCCCCTCTGAATATTTGGGGTCCAAGCAGACAACAGGGGACTTTAGCATCATAGAACCTTCTGTGGGCAATTATATATGATTCATCCCAACTCCAATTCCATTCCCAAAGTTGCTCTTTCTCCCAATAGTTTTGCCACTTAGACGAACATCTGAAGGATCAGAACTAAATGTTGACTTACCATTCTGAGTTAACTCACCTTATCATGTTCATCTATTGAATTCAGAATAACCTGGGCTGCATCTTTAGCAATCTGCAATTGTGTTTCTGTAACTGAAGCTCCATGATCTATAATAACAGCTACGTGCTTAGACTGAGGTCTAACTGTAGAGACGTAGACAGGCCTAAAAGTAAAATTACAGGATGCTGCACTTTAAATTCATTAAGAGAATTACAACAGAATTGACTCAAGAAGTTTCTTACATTGTCCAAAGACATTCATTGAATTAACTGTGTGCTAAGCTTATGTTTATGAATTTATTTTGGTTTTGGCAAATTACAGATCAGCCATTGACTTGCTTGCTTTCCAGAGCACCTCATTTCTAAAAACTGCAATAATAGTGACATACCAGGATTTTTGAGAGGGCAAAAATGGTAAAGAATTCAAATATTAGAAGGGCAATGTTCTGGGCAGAATTAGCTGAACAGCAGATTGACTGGCATGCCAACAGTGTAACCTAAAAATCTTTACTCAGAAGTAAAAATATAACATTTCTGGACATTTTAAATAACTAGGAAAATGTTCTTCCTGTTCCCCACTTCCAAAGCTGGAAATGTTGGGAATAAAATATGGCAATAATTTTTCAAAGCATCCTTTACAAATAGTAACTTTTTTACTTCACAGCATGTATTATGTTTGATAATTAAACCTTTATTAATTTTACTTTTAAAAGTTTTCAGTTTCTGTTCCAAGCAGAGCTACATCCTGCTGAACCCAAGGAATCCAGCATGTCTACGCTTTTGCATGCTCAAGGGATGCAGGCAAAAACTTAACCCTGAAAACAGAAGAAACAATTGGCATTGTAGCAACGCCAAAAGATGATTTTCTTCAGATACAGAATGCATTAATTGTCACTGGAAAAAAGCTGGGGGGCGATTTTAAAATGCATGTGTTTTTGCCATGAAATCCCAACCAATCTAATTTTCTAAATCCCAAGCGCTAGTTTCCAGTTTTTACTTATTTTTATGATTTTATAATTTTCATAGGAGTTATGAAAACTGAAGTTTCGCCTGCATTCAGACAAGTTTCTCCATCCTTCCACATGTTAGTTTATTTCTAGAGTCAGTGCATTTCCAAACATAGATCAATCATATGTTGACTATTTTATCATTTAAAAAAGAAAACATTAAGAAATTTTTCATAATTTATTTTCTCTCCAAATGTTGGTCTTCACATTTCCACTCAGAAGTCCTGTTGTATTCTGTCCTCTTACTTTCATGTAAATAGGTATCAGTTGATACCTTCTACAATCCAATAATATTCCAACTATACTGGGATGAGTTATACTGATTTATCTCCTTAATACAGCCTTTGGTATCCACTTTAGTAATAGTACAACTAATTATAGTGTTTAGATCATTAGAAACATTTTTTACAAATAATAATTTTCATAAAATAGAATTGTAAGATATTCCAGATGTATATCTGTATCATCTGATGCACTGATTCCAAATTAGGCAGAGAAATGAATACAATGTAATATAGTTGCTGGCATGTTAAAAGACTGTGCAAAGAGTGTAAAATTGTATTACTGCATTAGGATTAAGGTTTTTTTTCATCACGAATAATAGTCTGATGTCAAGACCAACTTTTCTATTAGCAGTACGGAATGTAATCCATATAGGACATACTATGCAACACTTTTATCTGTGTAAACTACTTTTTAAAAGTTTATTATATTTTTTAAGAGCACAGAATATTTCCATGTTAAAAATGGTATAAGGGAGGAGAGGACAATTGCCGTTTATTTTATCCTGGATTGAGAAAGCTAAAAGAAACTACAGGTGGTCCTTGCTTAACAACCACTTATTCAGTGACTAATCAAAACTTGCGACAGCACTGAACAAGTGATAGTTATGACCAGTCCTCAAAGTTCCAGCTGTCGCAGCACCCCCACGGCCATATAATTGTGATCCAGGTGCTTGGCAACTGGCCCAGACTTCCGACTACTGCAGTGTTCCAGTCACATGATCATGATTTGTGATCTTTCCTGCTGGCTTCCCGCAAGCAAAGTCAACGGGGAAGAGGCAGGAAGTTGGAAGCTGCGATCACATGAGGTCCTCACTTAACGACCCACACGGTCCTTGCTTAACAGTGGTAAACTGGAGACTGCCAGAACTGCTATTGCTAAGTGATGTGGTCACATGACATTGTGCTTTACGACTGCATCGCTTAGCGACAGAAGTTCCAGTCCCAATTACGTCATTAAGCAAGGACTACTTGTAATGTTAATGGAGGAAATTAAAAAGGCAATCTGTATCTTGTACACTGGAAGATGGTGGTAGGCTAAACTCTGCATGAGTTCATCATGTTACTCTTGTCATATGACGTGGTTAGAAGCTAAATTCTCTACTGGAATGAAGTTACTAATACAAGCTATTTATATCTGTAAAATGCTTGTACTGAATTCACCAAAATCATACCTGCTGCGGTGTTCGTAATTGCCTTTACATCGAAATTTGTGAGCTGGAAACACAGTAAAAATGCCTTCTTCTGAACTAAAGTACTGCCATTTAATTCCAGGATTTGATTTCAAATTGTCAGCAAGGACTATTAAAAATAGAATAAAATAGAAGAGGAAATTAACAGTATTATAAGGAGAGGGGAAAAAAATCTTAAATGCTGTTTGATTAAGTTTCCTTAGTACAGCACCAGGTTGTCTGAAATGATACATCATCTAGATTATTTTCAGCAGGAACATATGTGCATATTCAATTGTCATTAACCATAAACCTACTTTATTTTCATGTATTTAATAACCTATGATGCATGATGTTTCCCTCATTAAAATCGGTGCACAGTTCCTACTGTTATTCTTTTCAGCAAATATTAAGGTCCAGAGGTTACATCCAGATCTGCAAGACACAATGCTGAGATAAACCAACAAATCTGGACGATTATCTTATGGGATAAAGAATGAGGGGGACTTCCTTGGAGGAAATTTTTTGGTATCCTGTATCTCAGATTCTATACCATTACAACAGAACATATATTTGCAAAGTAACAGGGAGGTTATGTTATGCTAATATGTGAAACAAAGGAACTTTACAAACCTTTCTGATAAAGGACCAAAACAAAAAACAAAAAAAACACAACCACATTGAGGAAATCAAATTTTAGGATTTGAGAATAATCTGCTTGCATTCCTGACTCTGAACAAGAATGAAAATGTTCATCCAAATAGAGGTTACATCATTTGCTATATTTCAATGCTGCTATTATAGAGTTCAATTTGCTAGAATACGAACAAGCAGACTGTTGTAAGAGGAATGGATTTGGTTGATTTAAAGAGGAACAAGGTGGCTCTCCAGTCCAGACTAGTTTAGAAATGGCTGAGGAACAATAAGATGCTGGTGACCTGTGCAGCTCACACCACCCTTGATCCATCAATGCTGACAGCTATACATTTTCCTCCCTGTGGCTATGTAGATACTGATCCTTCATAGACAGTCAACCTTTCCAATACTTGGTGTCTTGCTACTGAAATAAGCAGAGGCAAAGTAAGATATCTAATAAGCAACTGGCTGATTATCAGCATGCTTAAGTAAAATTCTTCATGGGTAGCAGAAATGCAGACCCTAAAATCCCAACAGTCCACTCTAAAGTATACAACCTCTTCCCCAATAGCTCCAAATGAATGTTCAAGAGCTGATGTTGGCTGGAAAATAAGTTGTCAGAGGAGGAATGAAGGAATCAATCTCGCCTGAGACCCTAACGATTCATATCTAAGGAAGCTGACCTGACTTCTGCAGGAACAGGAACATTCCAGTTGAGATGGTAGGGATACATTCTCATAGTTCCTGCTTGTTCCAACTCATACATCTCAGAGATCATATATATGCCAGTTTACCCAATGAAAAATGGGACTCCTTTGTAAACAACATTAAATTTACATTAAGGAGTAGGTAATAATTCAAATCCATGTTCAAACGATAGCTACGTATTTACATTATATCAAGTTTCTTCTTCATTTCTCACTTTTGTCACATTCCCATTTTAAATGGTTATGTTTCTTCTTTCCCCCAAGTATAACTCTTTCTCCAAGTGTCAAAAATCCATTAGAAACAGACGACTTCCTTCTACTTTCCACTAGAGTAATTCCCACAAGGAAAATATTCAGGTTTCCTTCACTGAAATGAAGGGGAATGTAGTTCTAAAAATTGGCTTTCTGGAATGACTGTGGCATGTTTTAAGATTTGCATTCTAGCTTCAAATTAACTGCACCTATTAAATATCTTTCTTAAACAGAATGATAAAAGTAATGTTAGATATGAAGATATGATCTTCTCCTTTCATGTAAATGCATGTTCATGAACACATATTGCACACATGGGACAGTATTATTCTCATCTTACAAATATAGAGCTAGGTACAGAAAAATGTAGAGTAATTTATCCAGAAGCTCAGAGTGAACAAAGCAGCCGAGCAAGTAATATAAGCTTTAGGGAATTTCCTCCTAACTCCAAGTTCAAGTTACTAGCTCATTCTCACTCATTTTTGTAGACTGTGCTTTCTTAATTATTCAAATAGAATCTTTTCAAGTATTGGTTTTTAATTTATGGAGTGAGACATGATTTTAGTTGATATTTTAGCCTGGAGAAGAAACAGCTGTTAGATACATTTTGCCGCTTAAACACAAGCTTCACTAGTGTTTATTTATTTAGTCTTTCTTAGACTAAATAATAATAAAAGAAAAGCAAATCAGGTTAAGAAACAGAACTCCTGTATGCCCAATAAGTCTAGAGTTAAAACAAGTTATTGATCCCAATATTAATATTATTTAATACATGCTAATTTTAAAAAATCAAGTATACCAAATGGCCTTTAACCATAAATTCACTTCTAAAAAAAATCCTAGTTATTTAAAATACAGCCATTAAAACAAAAAACCATGAAGGGCTTGATCCAGATACACACATATGTGCATTCACCAAACTCTGGCAGGTCTAAAAGCAGTAATTACACCAAGGATTCTCAAAACTGTCCAGTATCATGCCCCTTTCGGATTTTTTTAGAAACCTCCCACCTCAGTGTCCATTAAATCCATCACCCATTTTGCACAAGCATTAAAGTACTCGCTGGGCCTTCACCTTCCACCTTCCCAGTGATCTGCCACCAATCTTCCCACCACAAAACCGCTGATCTTCCTGCATATCTACCAATCTTCTCAGCACCTTCCCATCAGCCCATGATCTTCTTCCACACCCACCAATCTTCACAGCACTTTCCTTCCCTCTCTCCCATCAGCCTGCCCAACCCTGGTAATCTTTCAAATCCATGAGATTGTCATTCTAAAATTACCAGCTTTTTTGTGCTAATAGTTCTTCTAAAAGTTTCACATCTTCATACTCCTCTTTGGAATTACCCAAAACAGGGCATTCTCTCAAAGATGACAATATGATCTGATAATGAATGCAATGGGGTCACGAAGAGTCAGACACGACTTAACGACTGAACAACAAATGAATGCAAAGAGGCTGCAGTTGCCCAAGAAGAAGAATATATAGCCACTTCTTGATTATATGACTACAGCAGAAAGCATCACCCACACAGTTGAACTTGCTTTGTAGTTAAATGATTGTGTACTGTCTGTTTATATGCTTCTGCACATTGCCTATGCCAAGCATACAATGAACGGAACATAGTTTATTTTGTGTTTCTACAGCAGGTTACTACGACTGCTGCTGCGGCTACTAGTAAGCCGCAGCCAGCTCAACCTCAAGTATCTGGCAAGAGTGCTTAGCTACCTTACTCTTTATGCCATCAGAGAACACACAGGATGAGGGAACTAATGACTTGCACCTCACTGCTTTGCAGCATCACTTATATAATCGCCGGAAAGCCTACAACAACTCCACAGCCCAGCTGGATCAGATGGAAAGCCACTTGGGGCCTTCCTGACCTTACAGAACTACTGGCTCAGGCTTGACTTTGCTCTCCAAGAAATATGCCTGCTAGAGTAATTGCTTTGCTGAACCCTGACTACAGCTTTATCTTGCTGACAGGGCTGCCTGAACTGTTTCATTGCTAAACTCAATAGGCTCCTGGCTAAAAATCCAGCCATTCACTAGATCAATGCAAAGTTTGCAGTAGAGCAGTTACTGTTAAGAAAAAGCCAGCGAAAGGGAGGGGCTTTTAAAAAACATATACACACCCAAAACTACTTCCTTTCAGTGACTTCTGAGAGATAAAAGAGTTTCCCATTCATAACAAAGGCAGGAAGTATTATCCTCAGTCTGAAATGGATTTGTCACACCCATATTGTGCAACCAAATATAAATACCTACATGGCCAAACTATGATGTTACCGAAGTATTACATGACCTGATTCTTGGTAACCTATTATCTCTGCATGAAGGAACCTATGTAAAATATTATACCAATACCAGATGCTTGCTCTAAGATAAATACAACAAAATTAAGCAAGACAGAGTTTCTCATAATAATTTAACTGGTTTTGGTTTTGCAAGACTACTTATTCTTGGCATAAGTAGAAATACTCAGGGGATTAAACATGTAACCTTAAATATGCACATACATAAAGCCTAAATTATGACAATCCTATACATTAGTCACTCACAGCAAGAATTTATACACTTTTTTTTTTGCTTGTCCCTTCTATAAGATTAAAGCCCCAGCAATGGAAGATTAGACATGAAAACTCTGGCCCAATCTTATAACACAAGGGCATAGTTGAGGCATTGTAATTAAAAGAACCTATGCCAGTGTTAGATATAAAAGCTATAGATCCAATGGTATAGATGATTTCCATTCTGCAATAGATTGGAGATTTGGGTGATTGGAGATTTCCATTCTGCAATAGATTTGTTCCTTGGGTTAGCATTAGCAAAAGATTACGCAAGGAACAAATCTTCCACCTTGACAATTTTATATCTTTGCTAGACTGATATTTGTTAGAATATGAAATCCACGTACTGCAAAGCTTGCTAATTGCAAGATAAGAGCATTAAGCTAGAGCTGTTTATGTGGTCTTTGGCAGCAGATTCAAATTTAAATCTGGTTGCTAAAGCACTATTTGACCATAACTCCGGACTATTTCATTTCAGACAAAAACACATATGTAAATACGATTTGATTTTGAATTAAGATTTTTCTGTTTCTGCTACCAGAACAGAAATTTTCTCCTAAAATTACTATCTCCTTTTGATTGTCTCTACAGAGCATTGATAACATGTATATACAGTATGCATATATAAACATATGAAACAGGCACCACTCTCTTTGCAGCCTATGGCACCCAACATTAATACTCAATAATAACTTATTAAAGTAACTGTCCTGTAATAAGTAATTATGCTCTGTTTTTAGTACATGTTGGCACTGAAAATGAATTCGTTAATTGTTTCAATATGTTGTGTGTCTTGGAAGTGTTATCCTTATGTACTAAACGTTATTATTTTCACAAATCTGTCTTTATACAAGATTCGCCTTTGGTTCTGTATTCCACACTTTGACTGAAATTTATAGCAAGCAAGAACTGGTATCATTTTATGCAAGATTTTGTAAATCTTTATTATGAGTCCAGAGGGACTCCAGGTTACAGACTTGCTCCTTCATGCGAAGTGCCACCAATGATTTAAACCCAAAACATGCTGGACAAACAGCAACTCCATCTCACTTGGGTTCAATTTCAGCCTGTTTGTCCCATCCAAATCCCAATGGCCTCCAAGCTCAGGTCAAAGCTTCCACATTATTTCTAGCCTAGACAATGTACAGTTGGCAATGTACAGTTAGTATCATTACCTTCTGGAATGCTAAGAATTAAGATTCAAATTAATGATACTACTGAACATGAGTTAAATGTCTTTCTTTTACTACTAAAAGAGTGAAGAGTTGTGTGGTCTAGTATTAACTTAGATGGTTTTGAACCTAAAGACTGTGGATACTACTGGACTCTGTCCCTGGCCAATATGTCCAATTGTTATAGATGGAAGATATAGATAATCTAGAGACCTAAACTGGTAAGCACTGTCTTTCACTAGAGTATCAATTAAACGTATAATTCAATAGATATATGCATGCACATGACAGCAAATATTTACACATATTGAAGTAAGGAAAAACAAAATAAACAAAGGAATAAAAACTGAAGAATTCGTATGTTAGACATGAAAAACTGTTCATCTATTTCCCAGAAATCATTTTCACAGGATTTTTGTAAACTCTTTTAACTAGTCACTGCAACTCTACAGCATAGATAACACCCAATTCCAACATGGCATGATTTTTTGGCTTCCAATATAAGTTGTTTTTTCCTGAAATAATCTTACTACAAGACATTCATTAGATATTGTTGGCTAGATTACATGCAAGAGCTATATTGCTATACTATATTGCTATACAGTGTCCAGCATTAGAAACAGAAAATAAATCTGATTTGCTTAACTTCTAGCTTATTATGATTACAAGGCTCATGCAGCATCTGGCATAAAATTACAACTGAAAATCACAGCAGATTTCTATACAGGCATCAGTTAGCTAGTGATTCTTGAAGTAAAATGCAGCTTGACAAACTCTGTTATAACTTGAAAACACAGTTAGCTTGCAACACCTTTGTCTCTTGTGAGTATGGAACTTCTTCCCAAACTGGAAGATATTAAAGTACAGAGATGCATTTTAGAGATTAAAGGGGGTGGAATGAGGAAAAAAAAGAGTCCTCAATCATATCTCGTAGGGTTTGCAGTAAGGAACAAAGTGAGGCATCTCTGTGGGGAATTCTTGCAGAAGAGGAGATGGAAAATAAAAGTGCACCTGGAGGGAGGAAGAAAGCACATTTTTTCAGCTGAAATAGTCCCTGCTTATCTCACAAAAGACTATACACTGCGGTCATAGAAAAAATAAGCACAGGTTTATGGCAAAATTGGTAGTTTTCCCAAGGGAAGGCAAAATTAACTAAACTAGCTGAAGGGAGGGGTAAAAAGCTCAGAATTTTCCAAAGATAAGGAATAAAGCAATTAACTGTGTAAACCTGTTTAACTTTCAGGGACAATCTATCTGTCTGAAAAGTGACCACATTATTCAGGAAGTAGACAATGGTTTCCCTATAGATTTCATGTTATAATCTTTTATCTCAACTGGGGAGGGGGCATTTACTCTCTTTCCTCCTCAAAGACAAAACATACAGAAAAGAGTAAATTCCAAACAAGAACAACAAAAAAGGTGAGTTCTTACATTTTCATCCTGATCTCTAAAAAAAGGTTCACAGGAAAATAATGCTTCTTTTGAAGCTTCATTGAAACAAGCTAAGGTACAACTCCCTAAACCAGGAGTGCAAAAGGATGAAGCCGAGGCAAACTTTTTATATCATGGAAACTCCTCCTAGAATGAGATATTACAGCCTTTGGGAGGGGGGCATTTGGGGCTGGGGAGTTAGAGCAAAATGGATGTACTTAACCCTGGCTCATTTGGAACTTAACATGCATGCAGTTATACTATCAAAGGCTTTTCTTATGCAGGTATCATTCAAGTGATATCCCTGGTGGGTAGGGCCTAATCAGTGGTTGAGCACATCTATTTTGGGAATGCCTCAACCAGGCTCATATTAACCCAGTAGGAGCAGAATGGAAAGATGGAAGCAAGAGAAGCCCTGTCTCTCTATTACAAGCATGCATTCACCAGCAGATGGTCAGAGCTGACTTGTAAAATTTGGTGACACGAGACAGACTGACAATCTACACCAAGCCGCTAAGGATAAAAACAGACATAGAAATATGAATAATGAGTCATGAAAGGCAATGAAACTGACAGACGGGTATACCAGCAGACCATTTCCAATAGTCAACTCTGCCCCTTCTCATGTTCAGTCACTACTGCTGGTGTTACCACTTCTGAAGCTGGAAAAAGGTAACAAAGCACTTTAAAGCCAGGATGTGACTTTACTGCAGTTTGATGTTTCCATATCAAAGACTCTGCTGCAGGGTACCTTAATTTCCCTTCATTGGAGAAAGAAGTGATGATAGTCCAGGAAGTAGGAAGCACAAAAGGAAAAGAGAGCAAGATTGACGTATCAAAACACCATTTGATTTGCTAATAGGCCCAATCTTCACAAGAATGTCTATTTTTATCCTAAATAAGGGATAAGTATCCCTATCAGTATCAGTAAAAGGAAGAATGTAAAAAATTGGATTCTCCCAAACCTAACACATCTTAGCCTCAGCTTTGATCTGCACGGCTCTTATCCTGTCTTCTGCTTCATTTTCATTTATGGAAAAAGAGAAAAAAACATTTTAAAGTAAAAAAAAAAATTATAACATGGTACAACTGTCATCTATAGTATTAGATGAAAAAGACTGCCCCTTTTTCACAATACATTAAAACCATTCATTATCTCCATTTGAAAGCAATGCCAAAAAGTGAAGTCTACATTAGCCAAAGGTTGAATCTTTTGTGAAAGTCTTACAGCCTTAGACAGGGACACCACCCTCTTTTAAAAAGTAGCAAACAAATGGATCCGTTCTCATGACAGAAACCTCATGGTGCATCAAAGAAGTGAAAAATTTGAGGCATCTTCAAACATCAAAATTAAAGGTGATGACTGCAGAAGAACAGCACATTAAATAGAATTTTCTGAGATCATAGGCATTTTGCACTGTTGCTACTGGGAATTGACATAACTGATGGCAGAGCAGTCAGAGAAGATGGAACAGGAAAAAAAAGAATTCACTATAATCAACAGCAGATCTTATATAGAATATTGAAAGAAATCTATAACTAAAACCATTACTGTAGGAAATAATCTTTCTATCATTATATCTTAAATGAAAAATAATGCAGCAGGTTCAGAGGGGAGTAAAACCAGGTTGCTATGGCACTTGGTTCTAATGTTTGGCAGTAAAATACAGCAACTTCTACAAAACAGATGCTTTACATACCAGAGTTTAAATCACGCCCAGGATTGAATGCTCTGCTATTCACGGTGGTAGACAATCTATCACAGCTAATGGTTCTAGACACATTAGTGTTAAAATTTCCATCAAACCTGAAATGAACCCAAGAGAAGAATAAATTAGACAAATAAGCATATACGCTTGTTTCAAATTTTTATAGGGAAAGACAGTTTTTCCTCCATTGCTGCCAATAGCCTTAAATACAGAGAAGACCGGTCAACTTGATTTACAAATACAGAGGCATCTTGGAAACAGACATCAAATAAGTGGAAGACAACACCAAATCTATCTAAAAGATCTGTTTAACAGTGGGATATATCAGCCACATTTGAAGGAAGAAAAGCATTGATTTGTAGCAAATTCTACAATACATCATTTTCCTTTAAATGGAATAAATGTTCTGCAGGAAAGATGGGGATACTCCAACCGTAGGGAATTTTCATCTGGTCTGTGGGGACATCATCTTTCTGACCCAAACTTTCTTCTTCAGAGGAAGGGATTTCTTTTTCGCTAGCAGAGAAGTGTCGCAAGTTACAAATAAAGCACCAAATCCAGATTTGGATCATGGTATGAGAAGTACAGGCACTTTAACCCTCTGATACTTACAAAGATCCCTAGACTCCTATCTATACTAGGGGGGAAGTCTCTGTTGGGAGGTATCTTTCAACTACAAGTTGCAGGTATAGGAGAAAAAAGCAAATAGGTAAAGTAAAGGTGGCTTTATTATTTTATCCCTGATCCAAAAAGAGCCACATACAAATTTTACCCGATCCAGATCAAGCCTAAAATCTTAATTGCAGTGAACCGATTTCATTCTTTCAATATAAATAGCAGTTGACATCTTTGTGTGTGTAGGAGGCTGGATGGGAAAGCATGGGATGGCTTTTATTTATGTATGACAATGACATATACAGAGATGGATGTGCAGAGATGGCATGGATGAATGTTTGGGATGGCAAGGAATACATATGGGGAATGGAGAATGAATGTGCTGTCAATAAAATAAAACATGAAAGTTCAATAGATCAATTGGGCTTCAGGGCACAAAAATAGGGTTTGATGTTGCCTCTGTTCTCTGCTAAGAGCCAGAAAATATGGACTATCCCACCACATAATTTCTTCCCAAATCAACATTAGTAGCAAGATGGTATGATGGTGGAACAAGACTGCAGTTTGGCACATTTCATACATTCCATATTGAACCCAATCTTCAATAATTTGCCAATGAAATTTTGTTCTGCACTATGAAAGATTAGTTTTCCATTATTTATCTATGGTAATATATGATCAGAATCAAAGAAGGATGAAATTATGGGAGGATAATTTAGACAGGTTTTTACTGAATTTTCAAAACAAAAAATGTTGAAAACAAATTCAGAATTTCTCGGATGTGAGCTGTATGCAAGTTCACTTTAAAAAAATCAAAAACATTCCCAACCTTTTATAGAGTCATTCCTCTTCCAAATGACATTGCAAAAAAGGAAGGAAAAGCATAAGTCCGTTTTGCAATATCTCTTAACAGGTCATGAAGGCCATTATTTATCTATCTGCACATCCCAATGTGTATTTTGGTTGCGTTCTTGTGCAGAGTTATGTTTATGTAAGGACTGAATAAAATGAGCAGTGCATGCCTCAGCCTACTCAAGTTTACTTAGAGTTAAGTCAAATTTATCTTGCCTGGATATACATTTCCCCTTACCAGTTAGGGTGAAGTGCTACAGATTAGTATAGGTACCCTCGGTGCACCCCAAAATTGTCCTCTATAAAAGGGAACGGAGGATGTAATCCCTGAAGCTGCTGCATCGTAGCTATTGCTTCCAACACCTTTTCTAAACGCTAAACCTGCTATCATAGTTAATCCTGCTGACTAAATCCTGAATGAATTAAGTATATCTTTTGTCCTAAAAAGTGTACACAGTTGCATTAACATACAATACTTGTAAAAACTAAATATATATCACATACAAAACACAGAATGAATTTTCAATCTACAGCATTTAAATACAGAATTTATACAGATCCAGGAGTTATTTTCTGCTAATTAATACAATGTAGATTTACCACACAAAGTTGTTAATAACAATTTTTACAACAATGGGGGGGGGGAAGTTGGTGTTAAATAGTTTCTGCAATCTGAAATGATGCTTAATGTTGGCTTCTAGAAAAAAAAATCCACCCCCACCCCAAATAGTCTTTTCTCCTCCTTTTCTTTTTTCTGTACTACAGTATATGAAAACTCTTCCTTCTGGATTCACTTTAATGAACAACTGGTCGAAACTGCATCCCGAGGGGGAAAACAGAACTGTGACTCCCACTTTGATCTCTTCCCCATGGAGAAATTCGCTCCCTGCCTAGCTTGCAAGATGTTCATTTGATTGACGTTTGCTCTGATGTGCAAAGCGCTTTGAACTTCAGACATTTAATTCCCATCAGGCAGCAGTCATTTTTATTCTCCTTCAACAAGATTTACAAGCAGAAGATCAGCAAATGGAGAAGATAAAATAAATTTGCAGACGCTTTGAATCTTACATCAAAATAGTGTTCATGTAAGCTCCAACTGGATTTTATTCAGCCACTATTCACAAGTAAATCAACTTGTATGCAGTTTTAGTTTTATAAAATGAAAAAAGAGAAATGGGCATATAAAAATGCTACTCATCAGCTGAATGTGATCACTATATTACAATCCCCTGTTATTTTGTCATTCTTTCTTTAAATTTCCATGAAGATGTTTCATTCTCCTCCTTCTCAATACCAGCTGCAGAACAAGGTCATTCAAAAACCACAGCTTTCTTTACAATGCTGAAACTAATATGTTTTATTAATGGCCAGACATGTTCTTGTAATCAATATTTTATTTGCATACCGCAGAACTAAAATATATAAAGCAAACAGCATTTTTGAAAAGTTCCAACTGAGTCTTAATCTAGGCTAATAATGGAGGCCTGCTTTGAAGGCATGTAAGTACGTCAACATTCATCTGACTCACTAAGGGACTCACTAAACATCTGGATAAAAGAAATGCAGTTCTGTGGCATTACCCTGATACTAGATTAGTATAAGAAAACCTGATACTAGGCATTCTGTTGTATTATCAAATTCATTTAGCAATTGGGGGAGCTGAGAGAGAGTAATAATCACTCTGTGGTGGCATGTTCTCGCTCTTGTTCCACCATAAATGCATCCTTTGTTAAATATTAGCAATCATGCCCTTCCCTAAATTTTAAACACAACCAAACATGTCCAATAGTTAGCTCTTATGGAAACTGTAACTTAAAATATCTGCAAGGTTTTAGGTGGTTTATGTCTATCTATCCTATGCCTTTCTTATCCTACAAATTAGACTAGGTTACATAAATCCAGATGACCACTAAATGGCAGCAGAGTTAGTTTCTGCTGTTATCTAATAGTTCCCAGATTTCTGCAGCCCAGACATTGTAGCCCTAAATTAAATACTATAGTTTAACTTGTGTCTAACAGTATAAATATACTCCCCGAATTTATAAAATCATCAGACTTTCTTACTCTCTGCACCTACTTTTGCAGAGTGTTGAGATTATCCTGTACTAAAACCAAACCATTTTAGCATTCCTGACAATATAACTGCATAAACAAGTTGAAAGATCCGTATAGGAATTTCCTTATCTCTCCATTTCACAGCCCACAGAGGACAGGTAAACAAAAAAGAGAGCAGTGATAAAGCTAAGCTGCAATAGCAAATATTTAAGCAGCTATTTTATAAGAGTGAGCCAGGCCACTTCTGAAGGCATTATTGTAAATGATCTTCAAAAATAGATCTATAGGTTTACCTATGTCATTATTACATTAATGTATCCAAGACAGAGTGGTCAAGTAATAAGTTATAGAGGTAAATGTTTCTCCAGTGCAGGTTTTTTCATCAAGTGAGATAAACAAAAGCAATCCTTAAGATAAATCTTTTTTAAAAAAAATCATTAACATTAATTAAAGTACAGAAAACAAAATGTAGGCTGCGTGACTCTGGACCAGTTACTCTACTTTGGCCTTACAAGGGCGCCAAGGGCAAAGCAATTCTGAAAATGTTGCCAAGAAACGTGCATGGAGCCAAGACTGAGTTCCATAATAAAGAACAATGCCTCCAAAATGCACTGGGCAATCAAAATAAAGTATCTATAAAGCATTCAGCACAGTTTAATCTGGTTAATTTTCTTGGAGAAAAACCTCCACAGGAGTATCCCATGTTATTTAGCTAGTTCTACAAAATTCTTTCCAGCATGCACAAAACATTTGGCTCCTTTTTTTTCTGGGCTGGAAAGAAAGAACAAACCTTGTTATCCCAGCTGTCTCTTCCAGCTCTAAGGAGCAAAAGAGAACCTGGAATAGTATTCTTTATGAAAGATGAAAAATATAATTGATCTTGTAGAAGTGTACCTCAAGTCTTTCCATCTCGCAATATTTTTTCAGATTCTGTGAACGGTCACAGGTTGTTGCCCAGGACTACATGAAACGAACGACTGCAGTGCAGTACGAATACCTCTACTCCAGCCTTTACAACTGTGTTATGTATACCCTGTCCACAATTCAGATATATTTACTGATTTCTGTACGACTACTTCAAAGCCTCCAGTGAGTGCGTCTGGACACATGCCTGAATAGTAGCTCCTTTAAGATTAGTCTCTGCTATTTTTGGCATGGCTTAAAATAAGCTGGGACAGGTGAGGTTTTGATCTTCTCAAAACTGCCATTATAAACCAACTCAAGTCTATTAAAAATATACAAATAACAGAATTATTTGTAGTAGTTTTGCATTTGTAGCAGTTTATCATTCTAATTCAGGAAATCTTAAGCTAGTAAAACAGACTGCATAAAAGCAGTATGTTTATAGGAAATGCACTTGCAGACCCTGGCAGATGTCCACTCAGACACTGACAATTAGTGCAATACATAACTGCAATAAGGGACATATAATTTCTACTACTGCCTATTAATATTTAACCATTTAGAAGCCACTTTTAAGCTCTAAATAAAGTGTTTAAGCAAGGTAGGGCAAGACCCTTTAATGTAAATAACCTTAATCTAGTGAGATTTTTCATGAGTTATACAGGTAGCCCTCAATTTACAACCACTCGTTCAGCGACTGTTCAAAGTTACGATGGTGCTGAATGAGTGGTACTTATGGCCAGTTGTTGAAGTTCCAGCTGCTGCAGCACTCCCATAGTCACATGATCATGATTCAGGTGCTTGGCAACCAGCTCGCATTTATGATGGGTTGCAGCATCCTGCAGTCACATGATCACTATTTGTGACCTTCCCTGGAGGCTTCCCACAAGCAAAGTCAATGGGGAAACCAGCAGGGAAGGTTGCAAGTTGCTCCCATAAGTTGCTCCTGCTGCTTTTTCTCCTGTAAAAAGTTTCTCCTGTAAAAAAAGTTCTTGTGCTCTGTAGCTTCCCCCTGCCTGCCCACACTCCATAGCACCACCCACTGCCCCGCCAGCCTGCCCACGCTCTGTAGCACCTTCCACCACCACCCCCGCGCTCCTTGCCTGGAACTCCCACCTCTTCCCACTTAATGACCTGCATGGTCCTGAGGTTATGACAGCAACTGGGACTGCCGGGATTGCCACCGCTAAGCAATGCAACCGCATGTGACAGCATGCTTTATGACCGCATTGCTTACTGACAGAAATTCCAGTCCCAATTTCCATTGTAACCTGAGGACTACCTATATTACCTGTTTATAGATTTTTTTTGTAGGCTAATCAGACTTCATCAGCCAATGTAATCACTTTTATAGCACAGTCTTTTCAACATTCAGGCTGGCATTATTTTAAAATAACCAGAACTAATCCTGTCATTAAACAAATTTGTTATATGTCAATGATTTTTAGAATTTGTGATTGATTGATTGATTGATTGGCAGATAGCAAGATAGATATTTCTATTCCTTGAGAGCTAGTGTGGTGTAGTAATTAGAGTGCTGGACTGGGACTAGGGAGAGCAAGGTTATAATTCTCTTTTAGGTACAAAACCATATAAGTGACTTCGGGCCAGTCATTTTCTTTCAGCCCTAACCTGGGAAGTAAAAAAAAAAAAAGCTATCTACCAACCTGCATTGGATTAGCATAGTAGATTATGGTCCATAACCTTCAATGAAGAGGTCTTTATCCTGCAGCGGACTGAGCTGAGCTGATAGTAATATATTCTTTATATATACATCCTAAGACCAATGTATTTTCCTTGCTATCACAATATATTTGCACAAGTCCATGGCACAATATTGTACTTGTATTCAGGTATAAAATAATCCATGTATATGCAGATAAAACCCAAGATCTTTTTCCATTCATAGAGCAGTGGAATCTCTTCTTCTCTCCTATGACTAATGAAGCACATTAGGTTGGTACAAGAAAAGAAGGAAGCGCACATGAGTAACATTTGATTTCACCCCTGGATTCTCCATATCAAATATACCATTTATTCCATACCATTTAAACTGTACAGATGACTTTCAGCAACTCATTCTAGAGAGATTTCATGGAAGACCATAATCCTATACAATCTTTCCTTGTTTGTGATTCCCATGTTATCAACATTCAACGTGGGACCACTTCTGATGTTTCTCCTCAAAGCCCTTACAACAGTCTTTTTAAACATGGTCTTCTTGGTTCTTTCTTAATATTGACCTTCTTGGTCCAGTATCAGATCCAATGACCACAAAACTAACAAGCAAAAGGCTTTTTCCACTCTAAGTCAACTCTCAATAGAAAGCATTTGAATACTTACTCCATCATAGATGGTGGAATGGTGCAGCAGTCCTGAATTGCTGTTAGGGGGGATGTCAAGTGAGCAGTGTATGAAGCTTCCACTACATGCTTGTTTCGATTTACCACATCCAAGTAACGGTTAAACTTTTCCCGAATTTTTTTTGCTAGCTAGAAAGTGTAAAGAGAAGCACAAAATCAAAACTACTTTTCAAGATTCATATTCTATATTCATAATGCAGAATCTGCTCAAACTGCAACAAAAAACAATACATCCCAAATCCTGAAATATGTTTACTTTCATATTTATATTTAATCTTAATAAAATTAAACACCTTATAGACAAACTATCAAGTATGGCAACACTGGAAGCAGATACATTGAAATATTTTCAGGCAATACCATCTACATTTCACTTTCTGTTTGTGTGTGTATTTAAGATCTCCAGATTTTTAAATTCAGTATGTCTTCTGACATAGAACTTAAACCAATCTCTCATTAAAACCAAATAGATACCACTTATAAATTCATTCTACCGAAATCTAATGAATTTCCAAGCTGAAAAAAAGAATGGTACATTCCACATCCATCAATATGATATACATCATAGAAAAAAAGTAATGGTAATACCCTATAATATTCAAGTAGAATTAACAATTGAAGCAGATCTTTTTTTAAAACAGTGGTAGTATCATAGAAATTTGCCATGAAAATCTAGGCATTTCCATGCTAACTCAGAATGTACTGGTCTGTACCATCTGGAAAACATTCCCTCTCCTGCCCCTTATTTGGTTCTTTCCAAAGTCAGGAAATCCTAGCCTCAAAACGCCTCCTCAAAAGGTGCAGGAAGATAGGCAGAATAAGAATCTACTGGATCCTCAGCTCCACTGGCCTAACACCCAGTGAGTTTAGAACTCCATTTCTAGAACATCTACATTTGTTTGCTTCTGACTTCTGCTCTTCTAGCCTGTTCAACTTGGAAATGTTGAATCACTGCAGCACACTCAAGGAGGAGCGTAGGTTTGCTCTGTAATATAGTTTACCAACGGTATTGTACAGGTACATAATCCTTCCAAACAGAGCACTGTCATTTATCCCAAATACTACAGCTGGTTGAATTGGACAAGCACAGTCAGCATGGGTGATACAGCTACCATTGTACTGTACCACAATGAAAGCAGTAGCTCGTCAGCAGGACGTGTCTTTTCTTTGAATAGTTTCCTTTTGCACATCTTGTTCTGCACAAAAATACATCTGTAAGCAACTTGTTAAAACAAGAATATCCTCTGTATGTGCACACACACACACACGCACGCACTTGTGTGTATATGTAGAATTTTCTGCCCAGTTACTAACTAATCCTGTTACCCGACCCAGCCTCAAAAATTATATGGTTTTCCTTAGTCCATTTGAAGTTTTCTTCATAATTCTTATTCCTAATTCTTAAGATCCCTATAGAATATAGCCTAAATGAAGAATAATCTTTCAACAATTTACATTCTGCCTTCAGAAAAAAAGCAATTTAATTAGCATTGTGTAACCAGCTGTTGTCTGATACTTTTTAATCCCATCATTCTATCCCTCCATATACCTAAAATTCACAAAAAGAAATGACGTAAAAATACAACTCTATCTGTGTACACAAATACGTAATTTGCTTGTTCATTATGTCTGCAATTGACAAATGTCTTTCCTAACTATTAATAACAAGCCATTTCATCATGATTTACCTTCTTATGTGAATAATTAGGCCTACAGCGATAAGAGCAGGGACCCTGTCTCAACTGTTTCTATCAAATTCTACAACTCAATTAAGGGTCTCCAAGGGACACTGTTTTTAACAAAATGTTGTTCAAATAAAATGACTTGTAGTATTATATTTAATTGCCGTTACAGAATGATTTATTACTAATACCCCAGAGGTTTATTGTCCAACCTAAGTTATGGATCTAAAACTATTAAATTTCTTTCAGCTAGAATGCCACGTATAGTTGAATGGTTCTATGGTTGAGAATTGATTTATTTGCCAACTTCAATACTGCCTCAATCAGAAGTGACTTACACATTAGGATTATAATATCAAGTAGCTGTTCAAAACAAGCATGACAGAATGCATGGGACATGTTGGGGACAGCAATATGAACATATTCCCCACCATAATACCATCAAGAAGGAAGCCACTCTTCCTACAACACAGCCTGATCAAAAAGCTAGGTTTTAACAACTGTATGGAAGCCCAACAGGGCTGGGCCATAATGTTCTCAGAGGTCTTGATGTTGTACAGAAGAGGCCCAGCTACCAAGAAGGCATGTATCCTAGATCCCACAAAGTGACAGTGCATTATAGTTGGGATCTGGAGCACATCAACTCTTCCAGAGAACAAATAACAAGAGAAAGTTGGTCCCCAAGGTAACCAGGACCCATGAATGGCTTTATAGGTGACAATCAATATCATGAATTGCACCCAGCAGTCCACCAGGAATCATTGCAAAGCTCCTGAAACATGCATTTTTCTCAGTATGAGCAAACATAAACCATATTTATTAATAAATACAGGTCAACCTGACTCCTGCATAATTTGTCAACAAATGATAGGCTATGTAGAACATTGGCTAAGTTCAAATATAATACTGAATTATACAGTAATTACAATGATCTTAGCTGAATCCCAGGCTCATGTGTCTCCTTCCCAGCTAAGTATCAGGAATTAACAGTTTTTCTTTTTTCTTAATTGTGTGCCTGTAGGTTTACTTTGTGTTTTCTGTCTGGCCTGGCAAGCTATGGTTAATGTTAACAACGTTAAATATAGATTAGCAAGGAAACAATTTCTCATTCACTTTATAATAAACAATGGCTTAGTATTGTGGCAAAATGTGATCAGTGAATCCAGAGTGTTTCTCCTCCTTCTGATGCATAAGGATTACTTTTCAGCTTTGTTTTGGTTCTAAGAGATTTTGTTTGCATTAATACCAATTGATTAATCATTATTTTAAAAAAATAAAATTGATCACGAAAAATAATTTTTAGCAAAATAGCAGAATACAAAATTCTATCCATGGAATTAGAAAGTTTTCATTATAATTTAATGAAAGGCACAAAAACTGAAATACTCAAAAACAAAATTGTATATTAAGATTCCAGCAGTTCACTTTGTAAATCATCCCATTAATTAGTTTAACAGAAAAAGTAGATATTTCACTGCTTCCTATATAAGAAGGGGATTCATCTGATAAAACATTATCTAAAAAAACACTGCAGCAGTATTTTTTGGGAATAGCCTGATTCAAAGCCATTGGTCCTGTTGATTGATTTATAAGATTTTCACTCCCATTTTTTTCATCCTTAAAAACAATCCCAAAGCACACTGGAGGATAACATACGCTTTTAAAATGCTACTGCTGATCTTGTCAATGTTCATTTTAATATCATGGAATTCCTTTTCAGTTTCTTCAGAGAAAGCTTACTCATTTGCATGCATCCCTTAAGCTTTAAAAACTCTCTTTTTATTGCCTCTCTCTCTTTTTCTCTCATATTTTCTTTCTCCAATTCTTTGCCTCTTCACTGGGGGGGGGGGGGGGAATACTTTAAAATATGCTTTACTTGTGCCAGCTGTAAAAAGTGTTATAAAGTTCTATTCAGAATCAGTATAAATTACTCCAACACTTGCTTATGAACTCTTGATATGACTTCCAAAAACAGTTTCGCCAGTTTGTTTTTATTTCAGCAACCTTCTGAAAATTGGACTGAATTTTACACAACATATAACATACCCTTTCACAACCTTACAACTACAGACAATACTAGGTTATCACTGACAAAGCCATGATGAGCATATCTTCTGTAGCCACTTATTGGTTCCTAAATTCCCTAATATAGCCATTGTGGTATGTAATTCAAACTGGTGTGTTTGCTACATAACAACAATTTGACAACATCTTCTCTGAGAAGCGTTTTGGCAAGCAATATCTAATGTCATCTCTTTAATTCCTAGATGACTTTAGGAAACATCCTCATTCCCTATTTCAGTGTTTATCAACCTCAGCAACTTTAAGATGTTTGGATTTCAATTCCCAGAATTCCCCAGTCAGCATGCTGGATGGGGAATTCTGGGAGTTGAAGTCCACGCATCTTCAAGCTGCCAAGGTTGAGAAACACTGCCCTATTTGATGACAGGATGAATTACAATCAGGAGATCTATGGGAATGCCTGCTGTCTATCAGCTGTTTCTTTCCATAAGGTACAATGCTAACACTTTCCTCAGTGCTACAATTAAGTCTGAAATGTTAGCTTGTTTATTCAATGGTGACATTTGCTGACCTTTCAAAAGCAGATTTAAACAAGTTGTTATGTATAAAATTACTAAGGCTGATTTCTGTAATTGTGTATCAAGTAGCCTATTCCTCTCCATTTTCTTTCTTAGTATATCTTGCATTGTCATAAATCATTGGTTTATGTGTGTATATAGGAAGTGTCCAATAAAATTACTTTAAACTGAAGAAAAAAAAAATTGTACACCTCAAACCAACTGAACATCATTGTAAAGATTTATATTTATATAGTTTTTCCACCCAAAAACCAAGAGCAATGCAAAGAAACAACTTTTAACATGTAAAAAAAATGAGAATTAAACTAAATAATACAACTGTTGTTTACAAGCCCACTTAAGACTACTGTAATATACTATAGTAATAATCTAATCCTGGAGTTATTTTATCAGAAAAAGCCCAGTGAATCAGAAAATCCTTACCTTTTTTACTGCATTATAAGAATATATCCAATGTCTAACACAGCAACAGCTTTACTTCTAAAAGGCCTTAATTGTTCATAATGTTGGATAGTTAATACTTTTTCACTGGTTCAGTATGTTCATGTCTGAATTCTTGGATATAAGCTGCCCAGAACTGTCGGGGAATCAAATTTTACAAAATAAATAAAGTCATGACAAAGCACATTTTAATGTGATAGAACTCCCTTCCTTGGTCCAGACTGATGAAGAATTTGAAATTTCAACTTTAAAATTGTATTTTGCATCAGTCCAAACTGTAACACAGAGTTGCTTGAAACAAGCTGGCCAGATTCCACCGGTTTGGAAAAAATCTACAAAGCTTAAATACCGTACAACACAACTTATCTACAGTTTAGATGTAATGCTGAACAAAAAAAAACTTTTTTTTTTAATGTGTGAATGTTTTTAACATAAAAATAAAAGTTTCTCTCCTGCTGGGAGAGAAAAGCACACAGGCTTGAAGCTCATCACGCATTATTCTCATTCATCATGCTGAAGAGCAGCATCGGGAGCAAATGCAGAGAAAGAATGTAACAAAAGAACCTGAGTGAGTCAACAATCTGCCTAGCCAATGAATTCAACAACCCACGTTATATATCAATCTCCTGTCTGGCCTTATGAAAATATTCAAAACATTTTGTATACAAATTGCTAAAGATACATAGGAAATAATAAAAATGTCCTCTTTACAATATATAACAGGACAGCGAGTTAGCAGGAGAGCCCCCACTGCAGGCTCTCAGTTTCAATCAACATTCAAGACAAACGAGGCAGAGTTGAAATCACAGAGTCAAGAAGATGATTCCCAACATTCTACCTTTTGTTGAGGTAGAAAAACTGTTTGTCTTTTTAAAATTAAGGCATAACCCAGAAACTGAGGCTGAGAAGAGAAACAGGGTTCATTCCTTCTTCCCAGCAGCTTCAGAAAGAATGGACTGGAAGTTTAGATGTGGAGCGGAAGACCAGGAATAATTTAAAACAGAGGGATATCTGCTTCTGGCAGAAATCTTTTTCTGAAAAAATAGGTGAACATTGTGTAGCTAGAAATATTGCACACAATTCATTTTTATTTTGACTGTGTGGGCTTAAGTCTAATATTTTGTGTTTGATGCTTATTTTCTACGTACCAGCTCAGTAATTTTGTGTGCTTTTATTTATTTACAATATTTTTATACCACCATATTTCCCAAGGATACACGCAATTTATTTTTTTCAAATAATTTTATTAAGAATTATAAATGGAAAGAATAAAAGCTAATACAAAATACAAAAAAATACAAACAGAAAAATAGAAAAGAAGGAAAAATAAAAGAAGGGAGAGTTGTGGAAAGGAAAAAAGGAGAAAAAAAAGTCACTTCCCACTTCATCCCAGCAAGTAAAGTCAAATTTAATAGCCTATGACCATCTCTAAATACAACATAGTCTCTCATCTCCCTATAATTCATCTCTTAAATAAAAAAACAAAATCCAAATGCTTCATCAATCATTCTTTGCCAGCAAAAGTCCACTAAGGGCGGCTATGGGAAGGAATACAAGGTCAGTTTGTTCAATGAGGGTGAAAAGAGAAAATAGTTATATCTGGATACCTGCACTTTAGAACCTCATCCCAGCAATGTTGGCTCTAAATTATGAACATCATCATCTTGCGGTTTGCCCAAAACTTTACATTTCCTTTATATTCTTTGATGGAAGAACTTTTTAAATTGTGGTCTGCTATTTAAATTGCACTTTGTCACCCTTGCCATGAAATGCTTTACATGTACAGTAACCATTTAAAACTAAAAAGGGGGGGGTGACATTCTCTTTTTTAAAAAGTTTGTACTGATCGCTTGCAAGAATGGTCTGTTTCCCAAAATAGGAGCTGATTCTGCTGGTTACATGCTTCAGGAGGTGGTGCTAGATCTTTTCTTTTCCTTTAAAATTTTCAGAAAAGGAACCACGGGTTAGGAGAGCCCTATCTTTGCCATACATTGTAGTTGCAGTAGCCAGTTGAGACAACACTCGATAGGTGATGGCAACAGTAACTACCAAACCACACACCAAGGTGGAATGTGAAGCTAGGGAGCCTTGCAGGAGTAGAGGGTTGTGACCGCCAATCTTTCACCCTACCATCTCAGTCACCCTGCTACAACCACAACAATAAACTGTTTTTAACTATTTTTCTGCCTGAGTATCACCAAAAACACACACCTGTTATATCCATGGAATCCATGTCCAGTATTTATTTTTCTGTTACAGAACATTCTCAAATCGTAATATTATGAACAGGTCTACTGTTATCAAGGCATCCAAGTTATTCTAAAAATATTTTCACCATGGTAAAGTTATGGCATATTCTGTTATCTGAGGGAATTTAACTTTTAAGGAAAAGCATTATCTCCAATATACAATATCTCGATTACGCAGACCATTTGTAGGATGCTATAGGCATGCCCTCTCTCCTCCAGTCCTTAGCCACTTCCAGGCCATTCTGCTTCACACACTGGGAGAGTCCATTTATTTCAAACCATATCTGCCAGGTCTCTGGGTTGCTTCCTGGCTAAGAGACATGGTTCAGTGTGAACAGCAGCTGATTAGTCATTCATCACTCTATTATTTGTAAGTGAGGAAAAGCAGCTGCTTCTGACTCTGTACTAAAGATGTGCAACCTTTTTGCTGCAAGGACCCCCAATTTTATTTTTTTAGTTATCTTTATCAGCCTTTGGGGGTTAAAAGGAGTATAGCTATGACTGTAATAAAGGCGCAGTGCTAGAATTCCTCCCTTCTATTTTGGGAATTTACAGAGGCATCCCCCCGCTCAATAAAATGGCTTTTAGAGGCTATCCTCCTTCTCATTAAAAAAAAAAATGCATAAAGTTTATTTCTATAATTTAGTTGGAGGCATTCTGAAATCACAACAGTGTGGTGGGCACCCTGTGCAACATTAAGCTTGCCCATCCTTGTTCTACACAATGTGAAGCCAAGTAGCTGTTGTAGTCCCAATACCTAGAAATGATATACAGCCATAACTTGTGTTTTCTTTTCCTGAATAAATTTATCAGCCCTGTTTTACAGAAAGCTGTTGCCACCAACGTACAGTGTAGCCAGCACTGTCTTGATTAATATGAAACAAAGCTGCATTATCCTTGTATTAAAAGCAAGTAGCAGGAAAAAAAAAGGAAGGAGATGTGGTTAATTTAAACTTAGGGTAAAATGGCAGCAGACTTTCTTTTCAGTGTTTAAACTGGATTTGATTTGATCAGTATGTAAAGCTGAATTCAAGGTCTATGCTGGTCTATGACCATAATAAGAATTTGATTTGATTTGATTCAAGGTAGACCAAGAATCAAATACTGAGGAATCTCATGAATAAATAGAAATCAAATAGAGCTGCCCAGTAGAAATGTTATAAAGGTCAGAATGAATTCTACAGTGATCGTGAAAGATGAAGCAGAGCAAGATCAAGACCAGGGCCCCAGCAGTGAGTGCAGGGATTCAATCCAAGGGAGAGACAAAGGAATTTCAGGTGCATTACACAATTCTGTGCAATAGGTGAATTTATGGTTTCCCATTACAAATGAATGGCTAGGTAATTACTGCAATCCCTCAGTTCTTAATGCAGAAGTAAGTTGATGTGAAAGGTATTTTAACTAAAGGAGATATTATTTACATGGGCATATAATTCTTTATTTTGAAAGATGGGGTTGGCTTTCCTGACTAAGTTCTTCTCACTTTCGAAGACAGTTCATTTAAAGTAAATACTCTGTAATTGCTATTTTAAAATGCTGCCAGTAAAAAATTTTCTCCCTCTTTGAAGGGAGAAAATATTTATTTTTTGTATGCTCTATGTAGCAGAAATTGATGTCAGAGGTTTTCTACTATTATGTGAGACCCACCTATGCTGCATGCCATTTTCTGTTCAAGTTTTTTTTAAAACGTTCAATATTTCTTAAAACTCCATATGATTCTCATAGTCTGAAGTGGTAAAACCCTTATGGAAACATTGCACCTAATGGCAGATAATTCCAACTTCCTGGACAACAAATCATAGGTTTTACCCTAAAAATGCTCTTTGGTTCTTATTGACATGAAATGTAATAATCATTTTTGCACAAGCCAACAGCTGTATTTCTTCACTGCTTTTGTTTTCAGAAATTTGCTCCTCCATTTAAAGACATGATAATGAACAAAGAACCTATCAGAAAAGTTTTTAGCTGATGAACCAGCAACATGTGCTTTTAGGGTGATGCTTCAGAAGAGGAATGACCAACAGGAAGAGGACCGGCTGATAGAGGATTAGGTTTGCTTACAATACGCTCACATTTGTTTTAATATGATTGATTTGTATACATTACCTTTACTCATAAAGCTCTAGTACTTGTGATTCATTAGTACTAAAAGACTTCATTATTATTAAAACTGAAGTGCTCACTTACTCTTTCGATCTTTTCAATCCTGAGCTTTTAACCATTGTAGTTATACTCTATGGGACCTCCTCCATCTTCTCTGACGCCTCAGAATTCATCACAATGCTAAGAATGTTTAGACATTTATTTATATCTAGTTAAGAGTTAACGTATGCATCTAGGGATGTGGTGTAAGCAATACCTATTGGAGGCTTTACCAGAAAACCCCTCCAAATCATTCCCTTCTTTTAAAACCCCTTGTATAATTTAACCCATATGATTTTAAATAGTGTGCAGACCACCCACAAAATTGTAGTGAAAGGCATTATTCTTCAAAGAAAGCCAGCAAGACCGTCTTTGGAAGATCAAAATGTTTCCAAAGCGCCTAGGTTTTATAGCTACTTCAACAATAAGTCCTTTTAGCTCTCAATTTCACACAAAATTCTCACAAATTCTCACATATGCACCAATGTGACATGCTCCCAATAAATGCACAGTTACCTTGACTACAATTTTCAGTCCCACACAAGGCAGTCTAAGTATCTCAAGATGTTTTATAATTAGGTGAGTGACCACCAGATTTATTTATTTTATTGGCTTAGATTTAAGCATTCACCTGAGAAGGAAATGCATGCAGGTGAATCAGCAAATTGACAGAGGAGGAAAGGACCACAAAGCAGTGCAGCAAAAGGAACAGATGTTCTGCCATAGGAGTGAGTATCAAATCAAATCCTTATCACGGTCATAGACCAGCATATAGTAAAAAAACATTTAGTAGGTTTACTTCTAAGAGTTTATTAGGACAATGTTTCTCAATCTCCACAGCTTTAAGATGTGTGAACTTTTTTAAAGCTATAGGGGAAAAAGCAATTGCTGCTAGCTAAATTCATCAGTACATTTTAAACATCATTTCAGATTTTCTGGTAGAGAAAACCTATTGCTAATTTTAAATTCTGAACATAATTCAAATTCTTGAAATAAATATGAAAACATTAAGTTAGATTATTATTTTTATACCTCTATATTAATTATGTATATTAGCCTTTTTTATAAGCTGCTAGATGTTATTTTAAGGTTGTCTTGGCACATTCTTTCATCCTGTTGCTTGGAAACATTCTTGCAGTCCCAAATCCACGGCCTTTAATTCTTCTGCCTCTGGTGTGCCAGAAGTCTATTATTATAATAATTTGTAATTCTCATCCAGGACCAAGCAAACCAGCAGGAAAACAAAGCCCTTTAACTATTTGCAGATCAGGCAAAGAAGTCAAGATCTTGCCACAGCAAAGTCTGGTGCAACAGACAGAAAGAAAAGGTGATAAATTATATTAAAAAGGCTCATAGCAGCTCCTAAAATCTCTCAGAGAGTCCTGTAGTGATCCTGGACCCAATGCTACTGGTCATAATTTTGTGTGTGTGTGCCTTCAAGCCATGGTTGACTCCTGGTGATTGCCTAGATTAGTTCCTGGAGTTTTCTTCACAAGGTTTTCCGGAAGTGGTTTGCCACTGCCTCCTTCCTAGGGCTGAGAGAGAGTGACTGCCCCAAGGTCACCCAGCTGGCTTTGTGCCTAAGGCGGGGCTAGAACTCACAGTCTCCCGGTTTCTAGCCTGATGCCTTAACCACTACACCAAACTAGCTCTGCCATAAGTTGTTAGGTTAGCTCCTTTTATAAGGCAAGCTTCTATTCTGCTTAATTTATGAACCCAGGTATGCTTCATGCTTAAGTTCTATTTTAAAATTAAGTCCTAGCAATTTAAGGTTTTCTATCTTGCAAGCCAAATCTTCTCATAAAATAGGGGGGGAAATGTAATGCTTTAAAAGTACAGGAGCTTTAAAATCAAATATTTTATTTATTTAAGCAAGAAGACAAAAGACACATTTATGATTCATTTCTCACATTCCTTTTCCAGCAACCATTACAAGGCGAGGCTGAAGGAACTTCTGAATTGGCCCCAGATGAATGCAAAAACTGTTACTCTCTTCTCATATGCTTCAATTACTGTTTTCTTCATTACATTAGTATAGCTAAATATTAATAAATACATTATTTAAGTAATATCTTATAATATGTTGTTTAAGAAATATCTTATACTACATTGGTTACGAGAGGCCTCTAGTTTAATCTGGAATCTCATACATGGATTAATGGTCTTTTAAAATCAAGAATATACACCTCCCTTTCTATTCTCTTAATACAAATAATTCTTGGATCAAAGATCATCTAGTAAAAAGAGTAAAGGCTGAACATAATTGCTTTAGATTAAGGAATTCTCCTCCTCTTCTTGGAATTACTGTTTGTAAATATGTCCCTGAAATGCAACCTTTGGAGGGTTTTCTACATTACCCTTTAAAATGTCTAGCATTTGTCACTGTTAAGAGTTTCACTACTTGGATGGAATAACAATTGTTATTATGAGAGTTTAAGCATCTGCTAGTTCCAGTGTCTCCAAGGTAAGTCAATCACAGCAGGCTATTCCAATCTACATTAAGCAACACTTAAGTGTTTTTGTTAATTTTTTCTATCAACAGAACATGATCTGCCAGTAAAAAGAACTGTATTCCCTAAGGCGAACCTCAAACTTCTGAGGGCTCTGTTCAGATTTTCCTTGCTATCTTTCTGTCATGCAGACTTATTAGGACTACAGTAAGTCGCTTTCTCTGTGACATTCTGGCATTTTCCCTGGCAAAAAATGATTTTTTTTTTAGGCTCTTACTGCCTCTTCTGATGCTGTGATTCCATTTTAGGCTCAAAATATTGCACATATCTGATTTATTTCATATTGGTTTAGAGTATTATATGAACCTAACTACTGTGTCTTATTCAATAAATCATGGATAAATCACTCCACAGCCTGGGCCCACTCACTGGCAATATTTGACATTAGCTGATTTAAGAAGGAATAGTGGATTCCTCCTGTCAGTTCCCTGTTTGCAAGAAGAGAACTACAGTGATACCTCGGGATACGAACGCCTCTGCTTGCGAATTTTTCGGGTTACGACCAGCTCTGGCCCCAAAATTTTACCTCAGTTTGCGAACTCCGCCTCGGGGTACGAGCCATTTTCCGCCCGTGCCACGTGGTCCGCGGCCATTTTCTGCCCGTGCCACATGGTCCGCGGCCATTTTTCCGCCCGTGCCACGTGGTCTGCGGCTGTTTTTCCGGCCCTGCCGCGTGGTCCGCGGCCGTTTTCGCGCCGCGCCAGGCTGTTTTCGCGCCGCGCCGGGCCGTTTTCGCGCCGGGCCGCGCCGGGCCATTTTCGCGCCGCGCCGCGCTGCACCCGGCCATTTTCGCGCCGCACCACGCCGCGCCCGGCCGCTTTCCGTGTGGTCCGTGGACGCCAGAACGGATTAACGGTAATTACATTGAACCTTATGGGAAATTGCCTCGGGTTGCGACCAAATTCGGGCGGAGGGCGGAATGGATTAACCGGATTTACATTGAACCCTATGGGGAAATTTGCCTCGGGGTGCGACCAAATTCAGAGGGCGGAACGGATTAACCGGATTTACATTGAACCCTATGGGGAAATTTCCTTCGGGTTACGACCAACTCGGGATACGCCCAGAGTCACGGAACGGATTAAGTTCGTATCCCGAGGTACCACTGTATATCATCATACAACGATTGGTGCTTTCAATAGATTGGTAGTATAACACATCTTCAGGGATGATGTTTGAATTACTAAGCAGCAACATCTATCTATCTATCTATCTATCTATCTATCTATCTATCTATCTATCTATCTATTTTATCCCCGCCCATCTCTCCCTAATGGGGGACTCTGGGCGGCTTACAACTGATTAAAATAATAAATAAAATACAATTACATAAAATCTAAAGCTATGTAAAACAATCACTAAAAAGGTCCAGGAGGCAGATGGTTCAGAGCAGCAAACGCCAAACATAATTATTTGGGTCTGTTTGTTCATTATTCCCCTAAGCCATTCTGATCAATTTCCTGATCAGAAAGTGTAAAGATTCTAACTAGTTATAATGGTTAACTCCAACTCTGTTATATAAACTTCAGAATTGGCCTTCTTACATGGAGAATATATACCAGCACCCTAATATAAGAACGAGGTAAATACATTTTTGTCTACTTCATAAATAAAATCTACACCACAAAATGAATCTCAGATCACATGCAGAGTCAAGACTACAGTGAATCTATTCAATTTTATCAATTGAATGTTGTCCAAAACTGTCACAATAGCCTATGGGAGATCATGCTGAAAGGGAATCAGACTCAAAAAGGGCTCGGTCTCCAAACAGAGCTGCTAGGGCAGAGTCTTCCAATGCAACAGAGGTGGAGGGTAGAGAAGTAAGAAAGTTCTCTGTCCTTATGGCCACAGTGGAGGTGCAAATGTGAGGCCATGCCTGTGTTTGACCAAATTTGCTTCTGGTCTTTCTCCACAGGGCTCCAGAAGTTGCAATTTTGTTTCATCTCCCTGACCAACTGTGTAGGAGGTCATTAGGAGCTTGAATATCGCTAGTATTTGGACACAGTCCTTTATACAACTCCATTTAGTGTGCTAATTGTGCCCATTCCTGGATCAGGAGATCCTGCTTCCTGCCACTCATGCCTTAATCATTTCTTGGATAGAGTATTGCAAAACTCTCTATATGGGGCTGCCCTTGAAACCATATGGAAGCTACAATCGTCCAGAATGCAGCAACTAGTAAAAAAAAATAGTAAAATTTACTCCAAATTATAATTTAAAGGAAAATTGGTATGAAATATTTTATAAATGGTTATAGTTATACAGTTATATACTGTAACTCTATCAATAATTACCAAGACAGACAAATCATATAACAATAAATGTTGGAAATGCCTAACAAAGAAGGAACATTTGATCATATGTGGTGGTTGTATAAAAAAACTCAAAAGTACTGAAAAGAAATACATCAAAAATATTCAGAAAATCCTAAAAATAAAATTTTAACTGAAACCACAAATATGGTTATTAGGTATAATTCCAGAAAACATAAATGAAAAATATTCCAATTTACTAAGATATACTGTATGCTAACAGCACAAGAACAAATTTGGTACAACACTGGAAAAGAAGAACCTTGCCAACGATATTAGATTGGTTGACCAGAATGGGAGAATATGTGGTAATGGCAAAATTGAGAGTATATATCCATAATAGAAGTCTAACCAAATTTAAGCAGGAATGGCTTCCTTACATCCTACACATCACATAGCAAGCCAAATTTAGGCACTTGGAATATTTATTTAAAACATTTGTATAGCCATCCATTTTGTACCAAACTCTGGGTGGCTCACAACCAAAAGATAAAACTACTTACAATAAAAAAAATATTAAAACTATAAATATTAAAACCAAAAAACCCCCAAAACCCTGGCACCGTAGCTAAACTTTCACATGCAGGCCACAATAAGTTCATCTCATCAACCTCACCCTATCCCAGCGCTTGGGGAAAAGCCAGTCTCAAATGCTTTTTGGAAGGTTGGGGGCCCGCCAAACTTCAGGGGAAGGGTGTTCCATAGGGCAGCGGCTGCCACAGAAAAGGCATGCTTGCTAGGTCCCATAAGATGGCATCATTTAAGGGAGAGGGCTAGGAGTGTGCCCATCCTATCCGATCTGGTAGGACAGGCAGATATTCTAAGGGAGAGGAGTCCCACAGATAACCTGGTCCCATGTCATGTACGGTTTTAAAAATAATAACCAGCACTTTGAATTGCATCCAGAAGGAAACTGGGAGCCAGCGCAGCTCATGCAACAGGGGTATAATGTGGGTAAACCTAGGGACGCCCATCACTGCACACGCTACTGCATTTTGGATCAGTTGTAACTTCCAGGTGGACTTCAAGGACAAACCCATGTACAGCCCATTGCAGTAATCCAAACAGAAAGTGACCAAGGCACAAGTGACCATGAGCAAGGCTTCCTGGTCCAGGAAAGGGCATAACTGCCACATAAAATGAATCTGTGCAAAGGCCCCCTAGCTACAACTGCCACCTGCTCCTCCAGCAGGAACCGTGAGTCTAGGACAGTGATGGCAAACCTATGACACATGTGTCAAAGGTGACACGCCACGACATTTTGGGTGACATGCCAGCGTTCACCAACACCTGATAGCAACTATTCTCTCTGTTTGAGTTACCAAAAAAACTGATTTTGTTTTACTTGTATTTCATTTTTGTACTTACTTGATGTTTCTTTATATAATACATAGCACCACACATGATTGGACTGTATTTTTTAAAAAATAAATGAATATGTAAATTGTTCCTTTTTTGTTCGGTGGGGAGGATGAACACCAGCAGAGTCAAGTTAGGCATTTTCCAAATTTTTGACATGCCAAGCCCAAAAGGTTCTCCATCACTGGTCTAGGAGGACCCCCAAATTACACACCAGCTCAGCCTAGAGGAGGGCCACCCCATCCAGAGTCAAAAATGAAATATCACCCAGGCCTGGGGGTCAAAAACCCGCAGCCACTCCATCTTGCCAGCATTTCCAGGGTTGAGTCAAAGCCTCCCCATCCAGATCCTTACAGCCTCCAGGCACTTGGCCAACACCACAGCAGCATCACCTGTCCAGCTAGGGGTAGAGATGTATAACTGGGTATCATCAGCATACTGATGATACCCCATGCTATCAGGTGACCCTCCCAGCGATTTCATGTAAAAGTTAAAGAGGAGAGGCAAAAGGCTTGAGCCCTGAGGCACCACACATTGCAGGGCCATAGGGCTCAACCTCTCCTCCTCCACCAACATCAACTGGAACTGGCCATGGAGGAAAGAGAACTACTGCAACACAGTACCTCCCACTCCCAACCCCCGGAAGAATATCTTGATTAATGGTTCTGAAAGCTGCTGAGAGGTCCAGGAGGGAAGAATGGTTGCACCACCCCCATCCTGAGCTCTCCAAGGGTCATCTACAAGTGGAACCAATTCTGTATCAGTGCTGTGCCTCAGCCCGAACCCAGACTGAAAAGGGTCCAAATAATCCACTTCATCTAGGGCCTTTTGTAGCTGAGCACCAACCACCCCTTCAACAACCTTCCCTAAAAAAGAAAGTTGGAGACTGGTCTACCACTGTTAGGTTCAAGGCAGGTTGTACCACTCCCTCCCACAAAGAGGCATTAACCACCTCTTGGACCCAACCACATGTCACCTCCCAGGACACCTTGACCAAACAGGAGGACATGGGTCCAAAACACAGGTTGCTGAACCTCCAATCACAAGGTTTCTAAGCAAAAGGTTATGAGACCAATGAAAATTAATAGATAAAAGGACTTAAATACAGGTAGTCCTTGAGTTATGACCACAATTGAGACTGGAATATCTGTTACTAAGTGATGCGGTCGTAAAGTGAGACATCGCGTGACCACATTGCTTAGCAATGGCAATGTAACTTCAGTCACTGAACGAATGGTCATAAATCGAGGACTACCTGTAGATACTAGCAATAATCTTCAATGTTCAGTGTAAAGCATAAATATCCAGGTTGAAATCAGCACTTGGAGGAAATAAATGGAAGGGAAGGGGAGAATGTGTCACTAGTTTTCCCATAATGTTTTTATTTATGCTTAGTACTTGTTTGTTTATTTCACAGTCACTTTCTAATATAAACTTTTCTTCCTTTGTATTTCATTATTCTAACAATAAAAATACTTTTTTAAAAAATAAAAATAATAGTAATCTATCCTCCTCAAAAGTCTAATCTTTCCCAATTTGATGCACTCCAGCTGTGCTAGATTTCTTATCCAGTTATAGCAATCTGGCATATGGCTAGATTAGATGGGGTTTACAGGTAGTCCTCACTTAACCACTGTTTAATGATGGTTCAAAGTTACGACGGCCTTGGAAAAACTGCTTTACAACCTGTACTCACACTTATGACCATTGCAAACTGTAGTTAACGACTACATGATTCGCTTTACTGCCGTTGTAAAAATGGTTGTAAAATCAGGTCCACTCACTTAATGATCACCCCACTTAACTACTAATTTTCCAGTCCCTATTGTGTTTGTTAACTACTAAGGTTGAGGACTACCTGTATAGTTAAATCTATCCATAGACTAGGTAAGAGCTAAGTTAGGTAAATGCCTACAGATTAGACTGCTTCCTCGAATGGTTAATATATTTTTACATACATTCTTTTATTATCTTGTGTAAAGTCAATCTGGTTTAACCAATGGCAAAAAAGTACATTTGCTGACATAATTACATTAAAGGCTTTACAATAAACCATTTAAGTGTTTAAGTTACCAGTTACATGTATAAAATGTTTCCACTGCTCCTCAGCAGGATATGAAGATAAATCTGTTATATAATGCCTTCTAAAAACACTTTTTTGAATTTTTCTGTGTGTTGCAGTCAACCCAGCTGAATTTGCTTTTAACGGGGTTACAAAGAAACTTTTGAAGATGCATGTAATAGAAAATTAATAACACCAAACAGGTGTCCTTCAACATCAAACTGCACTGCCAATCTATACACACAATAAGTGGCTCAGAAGGTACAATGTTTGTAAAGCTCAAACTTTGACACTTAAGCACATGTGTTCTTCTCCATGTCCAATGAGTGTATAGGAATGCCTAGAGTAAGCACTATATGCTACCTATCATACAGAAAAGGCGACATCTGTCTCAGAAAACAGAATAACAAGGTATTTCCATATCTCCCCTAATCAGCACAGCCAAACAGACAATGCAACCATCCTCTGGCACTGACTGGGGAAAATTAACCCAGTTCCTTTTGGGTTTTTTTGGGTTTTCTGCAGGTTTTGGATTTCCAAACAGTCCTCTGTGGGCTCACGTGGCCTTCCTCATTCTTGCATTCTTTGATCCGCTTTCCCCCCCACAGGCAGAAGAAAGGGAAAGTGTTTCCAGATGAACTATCTTTGTTTGGTTTGGTCTTATTTACACTTCAGGAGGTTTGAACACTCTTTTCTTGAGAGAAAAACTTTACTAGAGAACTCTGAACTACTTTGAATGCACTATAACCAGCATTAACATGAAACATTTCACAACCAGCATTAAATTGAAATGTTTCACAACCATCAAGCCTATAGCTATTCAGTTAAGAAAAAACACTTTCAGTAATCCATAAGCATTTTCCAATGCGAAAATATATTCAATTCTCAATAGAAACATTGTAAATTCTTATTAGCAATTTAACATGGTGAAATGAAAAAAAGCAAACAAACAAGAAAAAGAAAATAACTACTGAAAGTATAGACCTGGAAGGGAACATTAAGAAAAATCATTAGTATAAGTATTGTTGTAGTAACGGTCTTTAGGCAACAAATTCCTACCTGTTGAACTTCACTTTCTCCATTTGAGATCTTTTCTGTGTACACAAAGGAGTTGAATATCCGCTGAAACAAAATTAAGAATGACCACTTAGACATCATGGCACAATAATCATGGTTTTAACATATTCAGAAGAAAAAGCAGCTGTATTCAGAACAGGTACTATAAGGCAAAAGATTAAAGTTTAAAAGAATTATCATAATAGAGACTGAAAAACCACACCAGTTTTATTAGACACATATATGCTTCCTTAATTAAATTAAACACATGTTTGTGTTTTGTGGAAAAAGCCTAGGATATTGCATCCAGAGTGCTTGCTATTGAATTCAAATGGTATAAATTTAAAAGAGCTATGCTTTACATCTGAAATCTGATTTTGGCCAAGTATAGGAATTGTTTACATATACATTTAATTCAATACAGCTCTTTCAAAATGCCTTCCCCCTCCCCAATGCCTTTACTTTCAAGTTTTCTTCCCTGTTACTCTCAATTCATTAGGAACCAGTCTAGACTTCTAAACTGCTTTTATTTAGCATCAAGAAGTAGAGGCCCCATGGTCATTTGCCATGGTGGGAAGGGATGGGCTTATACTTTCTTCTCCCAGTGCTTATGTTCACGTGGAATGCCACCACAGGCATAATGCATCACCCCAGTCTGAAGCAAGGAAAAATGCAGATTCACCGATGACCACTTTTGCATTGCTCTTTTTTCTTCCAGTTCAACTCCTTTTACTCTTTTTCCTTTCTCTCTAGGTTAGTACCAGTGAGGAATATAAAATAAAATTTAAAAACAGTTTCTATTATTATTTATAGGCCTTAAATTATTCCTCTGGGAGGTCAAGGCTGGCATATGGTAGTCTTCCCTCATTTTATCCCCCAAGACCTGAAAGGTAAGTTGGACTGAGACAGAGCGCAAATTAAAACTGGATCTACCCAATAGAATAAACCAGTTCACCATCTGTATTCATATTTCATTGGAAGAAAGGAAAGAAGTCATCTTCTTTCTTAGGCCAAACTAACAAAACCTCAACAGAAGCAAGAAATTGCTCACTGTTCAAGCATATCCCTGAACCAGAAACCTCCTAATAAGACTCAAAAGCATACAAACAGTAAAGATGGGGAGAAAGTCACTCTGGGGCCTGTAGGCACCAGGAACCTTATGCTCTTGTGCCTTCTTTGCCCCATGCCTTCAACAAACCTGGGGCCCAAAAGAAGATGCAGATGAGAAGCAGCATGGGTAGGAAGAAGCTGGTAGGAGAACCTTCATCTTCCTCTTGCTCAGCTGCCAGTCTGAGTGGGGATTGGAGCCTCAGCTCTCTCACCTAGGAGGACCCCATCTGAGAGTGCGCCTTAGGGAACTGAGAACTCTATTAAGCCCCAGCTTAGGCCAAAGGGAGAATGCAGACACTTGCCCTTCAATCCCTGCCTATTAAGAGCCTTTGTTCACCACCTTTAAAGAGGAACTGGTTATTTATAAAGCAAGAGGAGAACAGTGTCTTGGATAGGGAGCACATGACATCATATATTGGTCCAAAGGTTTTCTTCTTCCCCACAGGAAATGCAAATGCACAGAGGTTCGGTTATCTGCTGCCTCTTCTGTTTGCAACCTCTTTCATATTCATGGATTGACTAAATCTAAGGCACATGGGCAAATCCAAGGAAAATATATACATTTTAAAGCTCATATACATATTGAATCACAAAGAATTACATTTACATTTGTAAGAGTTTCTGAAATGCAGATACTTATGAGAGTTTTACATTAAAAAACCTAAAGCTGTACACCTGAATTTACTTTCTTTTCAGTATTTAGGTTCATGAATTGATATAGTTACTAATCTTATGCAACTAAGCACTGCTGTAATTGGTGCTAAAAAGGAAGAAAAACATTTTAAAACAAGATCTTAGAGCCAATTTAATATTTAAAGCATTATCCTAGAACCAGTTCTAAAACAAGGATATATTTAATATAGACTTACCAAAATCTACATACAACTCTTAAGACTGAATCCGTGGTACTATATATATCCCCTCTTAGGATAAATAAACAAGTGAATCACAGATAAAAAATACAACTTCTGAGGTTTTTATCCAAAATAAGTTGTGCGCATTTTATTAATTATAGTTAAATATTTATAATTATCAAACAAATAGCATAAACGCTTTTATTTCATCTAAGGGAGAAACACTTATTGACAGTGCTAATGGAATGCATATCTTACTTAAGCTATGCCTTTCTTCAATTAAATTAACATACACACACACACATACTGTATATCATATAAGTTTTATATATATATAAAATCTTAAGCCCATCTAGCATTTTAAGCAGAGGTAATTCTGTAGAGTAAAAATATACCTTCTGGCTCTAAAGTCAGAGGCTTAAGATTAGGTTTATACAGAACATCATTGCAAACTAATATTTCTAATTTTAATTACTGAGAATGAACACACATTCTTGTTCAGAAATATAAAGTGAGTTATACCAACAGATGAAACTATAATTTACATCACTATCAAAATAAATTATTTAAGTAAAATAATTATTATACATAATCAAAGTAGCCAGATAGAACTAATAATGGTAATTAAAGAAATAATGGGATGGAAGATCAGTGGAAAAGAGTATTTTGTAGGGAAATGGACATGGAACAAACCTATGCAAAGATTTTGTTCTTTTCCACGTATGCAATTTTGTTTCCTTGTCTTAAGTTTTCCAGTTCAATCCTCTGACCTCCACTTTATACTCAAGACAAGGAAGCAACTGTTATATATCAGCTACATTTAACATCAAATCAAATGAAGATATAAAAAACAGACTGGCTAGACAATATATCCCCAGCAGTCTTTCAGCCATTATTCAGAGCAGAAAACACAATTTACTGTGAAATAATCTTAAATTTTGTTCCACTGAGCTGATGATTGTCACTTTCCCTGATTTCTTTCCCTCTTGGGGATTTCAGGAATTTTAGAAATTTGAACTCTTGATTTCATGGCCACCCTTGAAGAGGGCACCAGTAAATCTTCTGAGTTTTCAGGTTTCAGTTAGCTTAAAAGGATTAAAACAGTAAAATACAACTATTCTAAATGAGCAACACTGAAATGTCCTCGCTCTGATCAGTCACTAATACTATAAACATGTCTCCACCTCACCCCATTAAGTTATGAACATAATTTAACATCAGAAAAAAATATATTAAAGGGTGTCATTTTGATGCAAAATGAAGTACATTTTCTTTTCTTTCCACAAATTACTGAACCTCTGGACATCAAAAGAAACAAGGAAATAGTCCCAACTAACACTATGATTTCCATCTATAGCTAGCCTTTCACCTGAGCCTTACATTTAAAAATGATAAACTTGTTCTTTATAAAGGAAGAAGAATCATATTCTTTTTATTTTCACTAGAAAACCAAAGAAAACATGAAGTCCAAATGAAGGGGTCCTATGGAACAGAGAAGGCAGAATCAAATGATTGTTATGCAACACAGTGCAATAAAGTAATGAAGCAGTGTTAGACTTTCCAAAAACTTCTATAGGCAGATTCATACTTTGGTAAACTTGACAAATAAGGCAGTGACAGAGGAGTTCTTCATCCACTTACTATCAATATATAAGATAAGGGCTTTGAATACTTTGAATATGGTTAAGAAAACTACCACAGACAATAACTTAATGTACAAACAAGAAGCAAGCTAGCATTGGAGGACACAGCAGAGATGGCACACTAGTATATCTGACACAAATACTTTTATGAAATATATTCAGGCATCAATTTTTCGAAAATTATGAAGTGAAGTTAGCATTTTGGGAAATCCCCAGGAATAAATGGGGGGCGAGGGGGGAAGAAATATAATTTCCTTATTGCTAATATATTTATTATACATCTCTGAACCCAATAAATATTGTCCTGTCTTGGGAAAGTTGTTAAGAATTTATTGTGAACTATAGAACGTTTATGTATGTATGTGTATGTATATATATAATTGTATTAAGGATTTTAATTACAATAATTAAATCAGGAAGGAAGGAAGGAAGGAGGGAGGGAGGGAGGGCGGGCGGGCGGGCGGGCAGGCAGGCAGGCAGGCAGGCAGTAAAGAAAGAGAAAAATATGTATAGAAATGACTTCCAACCTTCATCACAAGTATAAATATTTTTTGTAACTCTTCACCTCTTATTTATAACCAATGATCTCTTCATTCCATATCCCATCTCTTATCTATAGACAAATCCATAAAGCATCAACTTTTCAGTCCTAGTGTCAGCAGAAAGTCCCTTCAGGGTTACCAGAAATAACATATCTTATTTTAACCTTCATCAAATAAACCTACTTTATATTCTTTCCTTTTACTTCTAACAGTCTTATTATTTAGTCCATTCAAATAATGTCATAGAATTTTATTTCTTTTCATTTCTTCTTCGTCTTTTCTCAGAGATTCTTCAAAGCATTAACAAGCCTCTTTTGTACATCCAATATAAAAAAAATATCCAGGTCACTCTCTTGGTTTATTTGTATTTCCCTTTTGATTTTAAAACATCAAATGGTTTCTTTTATGTGTCCAGTTAGATATCCTTTTCCATGTCATTCTCACAGCCTGTCATTTGTAGATCCACTTTCAATATCATTTCTGTCTCGTCAAAGAAAACTTGTTCCTCATCTGAAATTTCTTCCATAACACCTTTTGGACACAATCTATGCATAGAAGCAAACATTGCTATCAACATTGTTGATACTAACTTCTGATTCCATTTTTCAAAAGTGTCCTTCAGTATTTTCAATGTTATAATATTTTGCATCATTTTATAAGTACCAGTTAATTAGCTGTTAATCAGGCTTGTATATTTTTCTCCTTTAATTAAAATCTTTAGTTCCCTCTAGTGTCCAATTTTTAAAATTACTTATCTTTATTTTGTCTTGGAAAAGTCAAAACAAATCTATTTCCCATGGGAAGAATTCTTTATAATTAATTCCAAAATCTTATCTCAAATTTATCTGGACCCTTAATCTGTTCATAACTTTCTAATATGAAAGTCTTATTTGGCTTTCTGCTGTTTATTTCAATTTTTTTAAATACTTAAGCTTATGATTAAAGTTTTCTTTCATTAAGAACTGAAGGCAAACTCACCCAGCATTTTCAGACTTGTCAATCTGAAGGTCTCTAATAGCTTAAAAGTAGATAACAAGCCATTTCTGAATGTGATTAGAATATGAAGTTTGTGAACTTGATGTCCTTTAAAAGGCACCAACCATGGTTGCGAGCAAGATGATTATTCCTGACATCCCCCAGTGCTCAAAACCCACCAGGGACCATTGTCTTGTGGTCTTCTCGCAAGGAATAACTGTTCAGGGCACATGTGGGTAATCTCCCATCCTCTCCTTGTCTAGAGAGGTTCCGAAGAACTGGTCTACACCACTTTTCTTTGCTGCAGTTGTTGGCTCTGCTTTTCACAAAGCTGTCTTCAGTCCGTCATTTCTTCCTCCAGAAATCCAACTGTAGAATGCTCTTGAAAAAGCAGATTATTTAGATTCATTACAATCCAGATTCAGACCTGGTCATGGGATGGAAACAGCACTGGTCACTGTGCTTGACTACCTTCATCGAGATCTGGAGGGAGGGAGTGTACCCCTTCTAGCCTTTTTAAACAACAGTGACTTTGGATGCCACTAACCATGACATCCTCCTAGACCACTTGCAAGAGTTGGAGGTGAGCAGATTGTGTCTCATGCTGCTACAGGAGTGGGCAATACCAGTCAGTAGCAGTGGGAGAAGAGAGGTCAGCCTGTGATCACATATGGGGTTTTTTCCTCCCCTGCTATTTAATAACTATATGACACCACCGAAAGAGGTATGAATTAATAGGTATCTATTAATTCAAAGTGAAATACTATCAATGCTGTATACTGATACTCAGCTATACATTTCTACCCTAGGCAAAACCAGAGATACCATGAAGTCTTGAACTGCTGTTTAGAGGTTGTTTAAATCTGGATGGGCTACACTGAACCCAAGCAAAGCAAAGCAAAGCTACTGTTTGTGCAGAAGGAATCTGCACTGTCTCTGGTGATGACCCCTCAATGGGTAGTACTCCCCCTAAAAAAGCAGATGCATGATTTGGACATTCTCCTGGACTTAAGGCTAGTATTTGATAGGCAGGTAGAGGTTGTGGCTAGGGAGTCCTTCACCCAGCTGCAACTGGTACACCAGTTGTAGCCCTACTTGGATCAGGGAGCCTCTTATCACCACCCATTTAGATTATTTCCTTAATCAACTTTATAATACTTTACTGCAACATTGGGCTGCCTCTGAAGACCACTTGGAAGCTGCAATTAATGCAAAATGCAGTCCCATATATTAGTGAATTAAAGTTACTATAATATTCTAATATTTGTTTTATGTTTATTGCACTGGTTCCTGTAAGTTTCTAGGTACAATTCAAAGTGCTAGCTTTGACTTATAAAGCCCTATATGGCTTGGCACCAAGATACTTGTTCATACAGAAGAGACCTGCCCAACTTGTCCAGGGTAGACACATTTTCCATCAACATCTTTTAATTGTCCCCAGGTAGGTTAGGTAAAGAAGCCTGGGGCTCACAGGCAATGCTTTTCTGTTGCAGTCCCCTTACTATGGAACTCTGGAGATAAGGCGGGTACACTTGTTGTTGGCCTTCTGAAAATTATTAAAGACAGATATTCTGGAGGGCCTTTGGGGAATGAATGGTCACCACTGCAACTCCTCTATTATGGTAGATTTGTCCTTTTACTGATCTTTATGATGTAAACCATTGGGAGTTCTTTTCTGAGTTCAATGGTATGTAAACACTATAAATAAACAAAAAAGCTTACTAAAGGATTGTAAAACCTGAGAGAAAATCAAATTGTCACCACTATAGATAAACCATATTCATAAAGATTGCTCTGTTGGGCTTACTGTCCAAGAATGTGAACTGTCGGGGCCCTCAACTGTGAAAAGTGTTTTCCTTTTCTAATAAAAATAAATATCCGTAAAAGCCAGTGGGACAAAGAGAATAATTGCTCAAAGTTAGACTAATACTATAATGAAAGACTTCTAGAGTATAAAAATCAGAGGGAAGCCCTAACAGAGGCACTATATTTCTAGACATAACCTCTTGGAAACTCTTATTTACCCTCAATAAAGAAGAGCTGGAAATGTACCAAATATGTCATCAAGGTACTTTTTTAAAGCCAAAAGAAGGGAGGGGGAAAGCAACAAAATTAATTCCATATGCTAAAACGATTCAGCATTTAGTATGTGTAATTTGACTAATGTTATCGTCATGACAATGTACATGGCAATCTTTCAGAGAACTAAAGCTGATGTTATGCAATCTTGAAATACAAAGCAGATGGTAGGGCACCCCTCCCCCCGATACACTATTATTTGTCATCATGTTAAGATTGGGAGTAGGGAATGAAGAACATTTATTTTATTACACTCTACAACAGAACAGTAATAATTCTCCAAAAAGATTCCTGTATCCTCAGCAGAGACTAAGAACAGAGTCACGTAAGATGTGCAAAGTTATACAAACAACCAGAGTCCAAACACAATGTCAAAGAATACAGAAACTAAATTAAATTATTTAAATGGAAAAGAGACGAATACATTTTCAAAACAAAATACATATTTTCACATTAATAATGTCTTTATCTCATGTGACAAGATGGCTGAAGAGAAAAGCTGAATCCATACCAACTTCTACCTGTTCAGTGATAGCTAGTGCTCTGAATTCCATGCTGAATTCAATTTTTGGAATGCGACCAATTTATTTATTTATAAGCCTTTAACCCTTCCCCCACCCCAGTTTCCAAGAGGCTTATAAAAATTAGTAATATATTCCATTGCTCTTGTATTTAAAATCTAAGACAAGACACAAAAGAATGAAGGATGGGAAAGAGATGGAAAAAGGCAAACGTTTATTCTTAGAAATAAATAAATAAATAAATGAAAACTATAGTCATCAGGTGGATCAACTTGAGGAATAGAAGGATCAAGGTCAGAGCCTGAGATCAGACAGGTCCATTACAACAACAACACACAGATGTCAACCCAACCCTCCCATTGAGAAACAACGAATTCTCAGTCCATTTAAGCTGTGCAGGTAGGAGAAAGTGACTAATAATGTGAATGTCACACACACACAAATACATACATATCAAAGAGCTGTGTCCTTGAATCTCTGCCTGCCACCCAAGTTTGAATAACTATCTGGATGAAGCTTGACAGTAAACACGTTTTAGAAAAAGGAGCAAGAGTTAACAATTTCTTGGGCGAGTGGAAGGAGGGAGTTCAAATTTATGGAACAATGACTATTGTTGGATGACACTTAAGGGAAAAAATGGTGGAGCTGACTTCTCAGCAGAATTGATATAAGGACTCCTGAATTCATGTTAGCAGCAGGAGAGAAATACAACTTGCACAACTTAGCCCAAGCAGAACTCAATCTTGTCTAGAATTTGCTTCAAGTTTCCAGAACTTTTACTAATCATTAAACTCACTGAGAGAACAGACCCTTGGTTTCTAGCATTCATGGAAGTGATGATGAGCCCCAAAACAGGGCAACCACATATTTTAGCTGCTATCGTCACAGAGCAACTGCCAAGAAGAGTTAAAGGATCACTTGCAAAATAGCAGTTACCACTGACTATTGCAATTCTTCTTGGAAATGACCACATCTATAAACTAGTAATGTATTTCAGCTCTAAGACCATGAAAATGATCGAATGATTATGTGTCATCGAGTTAATATCAATTCTTAGTGACCACACTGACAGAACTTCTCCAGGAACAACTGTCCCCAACCTAGTCCTTCAGGTCTTCCAATGGTGCACTCATCAGCGCTGTAACCAAAATTACCACCTTTCTCCTGGTCATCCTCTTCTTCTCTTTCCTTTCACATTTCCCAGCATTACAGACTTCTCCAGAGTCCTAAGACTGCATATAATGTATCCAAAATATGACACTTTGAGCCTGGTTATTTGTGCCTCAAGTGAGAACTTTGAATTGATTGGTTCTATGATCCATTTGTTTTGGGCGGGGGCTTGTTATCTTTTCTCAGCAATAGAGAATTTTCCCCAACAGCAAAGTTCAAAATTTCAATACAGGTAGTCCTCAGTTTACATCCATAATTGCGACCGGAATTTCCATCACTAAGCAAAGCAGTTGTTAAACAAAACGGGATGGCAGTTCCAGCAGTGCCAGTTGTGTGCATCAGGCAAGGACCACATGCTTCTCCTGCCGTGTGCGAACTGCCTCTGCTTCAACTTCCCCCACCCTTCTCCCCACCATCTCTGGCCTTTTGGCCACCCTGCACTTCACCACCTACCCCTGCCACCACTGCCACCCCCACCTGACCTTCACCATCTTCTTCCTCCCACTGCTGGCCTGGGATCCAGGCACTGGGTGAGGGTACAGCCCCAGGATGTACGCAGCAAACACGGCAGGACCTTGTCTGCCGAAGGGAGCTTGCTGGGCCTGGCCGGAGAGGAAGTAATGGACAGAGCCGGCAGAGGAGGCAGGGTGGCAGTGGAGATGGAGGAGCCCCATCTTCCATCGCTGGTACCAGGAGTAATAGCCAGAAGACCATGGAGAGCACAGTGGGACAGGAAGTGCTCCTGGAGAAATGGCCTGCAGGCTTCAGCGAGGGGTGGAGGTGAGCCCAGCACCGGCAGAGTCTACCCACAGGCCTTCTTCTCACTTGGCCCAGCCTTCCTCCTGCAAGACCTGGCAAAGGGCCAGCAGCTTCCAATATGAGCTACAGAGAGTGTGCTACTCCTCCAGGAAGCCCTTGTCCCTCCACTTCTGCCACCATCCCAAACAATGCTTCCTGCATAGCCACCACCTTTGCCCACCGCACTCTCCAGAGTCTGTGGGCTATTGGCCCTTATGCCGGCGGTGGAATACAGAGCTCCTCCACCCATACTGCCACCCTGCCTCCTCCGCCAGCTCCGTCCCACTACCTCCTCCCTGGCCAGGCCCAGTGAGCTCCCTGTCCTCTCCCAGCGCCTGGATCCCAGGCCAGCAGCAGGAAGAAGACAGCAAAGATCAGCTGGGGGCAACAAGGATAGGTGGAGGAGTGCAGGGCAGCCAAAAGGGCAGAGATGGAAGAAAGATAGGTGGGGGGGGAGTTGAAGCAGAGACAGTTCGCACAGGACAGGAGAACATGATTGTAGGACACTACAACGGTCATAAATGGGGGCTGGTTGCCGAGTGTCCAAATTTTGATTACATGACCACAGAGGTGTTGCAATGGCCAGAACCTCAAGGACTGGTCATAGCTACCATTCATTCAGTGCCATCCTAACTTCAAATGGTCACTGAACCAATAGTCATAACTTGAGGACTACCTGTACTCTTTCTATCCTGCTTTTTCATTCCAACGTTCAGTTCTAACAATCATGAAACAGTAACACTAATTTTATTTGTTGCAGCAACAGAAACGTGACTTGAAAATAACTCAATTTTCTTCTGTTCCTCAAATATGAACCAGTTCCCACATTTTATTACAAGTTGTATGACGGCTACTATATTATTATTAAAAAAACAGAATATGAAAAAAAAACTATCAGAATTAATCACATAGGAATGTGAGTCTCAGAACTCTGTTCATGCCAAGAGATTTTGTTCTTGGTGATTTTTCTATACTTTCTAGAACAATCCATCACAAGAGAGCATATACACAGCTGTCTGATGAAAGAAATATTTCAGCACGGTCTGTGTAACTTCATACAGCACGGTCTGTGTAACTTCATTCAAAAATAACATCTAATGTGTGTGATGCTTTGTGTGTTGTAAAACTGGCCAGCACAATCAAGAGTCAGAAGCATATAGCTTTTAAAAGCCCAACAGAAAGAGCCCTTTAAATGTTCTCATTTATTTATCTATTATATAAATAATATGAAATAGCTTGGAAATACTTAATATATGCTAAGGCTGATGTCAAATGAAAACACATAAGGATCTGAACAAAGAGTTGCTACAACAACTCTTCAACACTATCCAGTGAGAAGTATAGACTTCTCAGGTTTGCACAGACCAGCTTTTCCTGTGTTGCTACTCTCCAGATGTGTTGGAACCCTAACTCCCAGAATTCTCAGCCAACACAAACCTTCTGGCTTGCAGCCCTAACAATGCAACTGTAATTGCTGTAAAGGGCGTGTACTCTAGTTTTCTTCAGTTAATCAGTGAATATATTTCTGGTTACCAGGTGCTAGAACATCTTCTTAAGAGTATATTGCATTGCTTAATTTTATTTATTTATTAGTCATTTTGCTTTTTTCTGCCTTTTTCTTCATTAAGAGATCTTTTGGACTACTGGTCTCAAACTATAAATAAGTCAACAAATAAACAAACAAGGTTGGGGAAGGCTGGCAAAACCAAGACAACAAATAATACTCTGTAGCCAGAACCCCCTTTCTTATCTTTCTTATTGTTTTCAGCAGCCAAGAGATGGAGGAGGCATAACAGTGACATAATAAACATCACTGAAGGGATACAAGTTGGGAATTTCAGCCTTTTTGTCCACTTTTGAGTGAAGTTGTCGGAGAAATTGTAGGAAATGTACTAATACTAGAGATGTACTATCTGCTTTCTTTGATTCACCACTAAAATCGGTGAGAAATTGCATCACTGTAATTCAGTGATGTTCTACCAACGTTCAATGATGGGGATTCAGAACCTTGTAAAAAATGGGCTTAGGGGCTGTCACCATCCCTGTTCTACATGCTCCTTACACTGACGTCTACAACCTGAAAAGCAGCAGAGTCACAATATATTGGCTCCATCTGACACAGGATGTTGACAAAATTATTTAGTCAACTTGAGTGGTTTCCACTGCACACCTTTGGAATGCATATACTTCAGTCTTTCACAAGTAAAAAGAGTTTCAGTTTCCTCATCTAATATTAAAGAGGCAATACAGTATACACAGTGAAAGACACAGACACACCTATCCAGATGTAAGATTAGAGAATTCTATTTCCATGATAAACATGATACAAAGAGCTACATATTTTCAAGCAGCCTTGAAAATTACAGGGGTACAAGATACCCCATGGGGTTGAGAACCATTTAAAATAGGATTGCAAGGTTTTTTTAAAGACTGACCAGGCTTGGTGACATGATTGTAAAGTGCAATGCCACGTGACCACGCCAACTTATGACAGTGGTTGCGGCAGCCCTGATTGCTATCATTATCCTGCACGGTCACAGCATCCCACAATCACATGATCGCCATTAGCAACCTCCTGCCAACTTCCCTATTGACTCTGCTTGTTGGAAGCCAGCAGCGAAGGTCGCAAATGGCAATCATGTGACTGCAGGACTCTGTGACTGTCGGAATGCGAGCCAGTTGCCAAGCGTCCAAATTGCAATCACATGGCCACAGGGATGCTGCAACAGCCGTAACTACGAGGAACAGTCATAAGTCTCCTCATTCAGCACCATTGTAACTTTGAATGGTTCCTGAACAAGTGGTCACTCAACAAGGACTAACTGTATAGATATACAGCCACTAAGGTAGCTTATTCCATTCACGTAAAAAGAAAAAAATGACATACCACTCTTCAGTTAAAATTTTCACTGCCAAGCAGCCACTTTTGGCAGCAAAAGCCATCTCTCATCAGTTTTATTTCATGAATAGATTTAGTGGGTTTTGCCTTTTATTTTATTGTTCAGACTGAGTAATTGTAAGGCAGAGGTCCATATTACCTTATAAAAATGTTCTCCATCCTTTCCTTCCACCCCAAAATAAAGATATTACTCTAACTTCTGTCCATACTTACAAATATTAACAGTGCAATATTCTAGGATATACACTGGGGGGAAAACAAACAAAATCATATCCCAAATCTTGAAGATATACCACATTTGGGATAAACTGTACCCTTAAAAAAGGAAGCATTACCATTTAGAAAAATATGTAATGTTTTTGAGAAGAAAGCATTCCCAAACAAATTAAAATCAGTCTATGAAAGCGATGCTTTTAAACTTAAAAATTAATAAGAGAAAGCCTGAGAGGAGCATTTTCAATAATTATCAATTACATCCAACAGCTTTCTCTCTGACAGCTACCTTCAATTACGTAACAACTGCTGCTTTTGACAAATTGCTACAATTAAATAATTTCAATTACAGATGGGGGAAGTACGGCACCTGTCATTTTGCCTGTCTAATGAACCAAATTAACAACAAAATAAAATAAATATGTGAGTCTCTAGAGAATGCATAGCAATTTATTTAAAGCAAATCCTTGCTGTTCAGATATACCCTTGCTGATCACGAGTCCAATGTATTCTTAATTAAAAACAATTTAAGATTCCCCAGCACACGTTTACTCTTGAAATTCTAAAACTTCAGTTATTCAGTGTGCACCAAGGTTTTGTTATACTCATTCATATTTAATTTTTGAGGATGGTTCACTGCACATAAAATATTTATAACTCAGAGGTTTTTGAAATTGGAATGCTAAAATGTCAGCCGCTCTCTCAAAATAGTGCTCATTTTACAGATCAGCAGGGCTCTTGTTTTTAACCACCTCCAAAGCAGGAATGACACCGTAAAATCTATCTGTGCTGACTACAAAGCTAATTGCAAGGGAAATGAAATGCAAAAAGAGCAGAATTGATTTTTCTAAAGGCAAGCTGCAAGTCAAATTTCCCCAAATGCAGCCCATTCTGTTAAATGACTTAGGGCTGTTTGGTTCCTAAACTGGTCTTAGGCAACTGATGGAAAACAACGTGAATCTAATTAAAACCAGAATGTCATCCTCTCTTGATTAGCATCTTCTTTTTTATTCTGGCATAGGAATTCTCTGAATCCCTACACTTGATTTTCCCCCTTCTATCAATGCTCTTAAAGGCATTCTTAACTTCCTATTTGCAGTGGCTTCTGTAGATTGATGCCCACCATCTTCTGCCACCATCCTTTTCCCCCTTTGTTAAATTGTAAGCCTGTCTCTCTCTTTAAAAAATCATGGGAGAAGAATTCTTTCCATCAGAGGGAGGCTGCAGGGATACCATCTGAAATGTGGGTTTAGAAAAGCAAGCTAAGTGCTATACAGGTAGTCCTATCCTCGACTTACGACCATCCAAAGTTACAATGGTGCTGAAAAAAGTGACTTGGTCCTTGCACTTACAGCTGTCTCAGAGTTCCTGCGGTCATGTGCTCAAAATCTGGGCGCTTGGCAACCAGCATGTATGTACAATGGTTGCAGCATCCTGGGGTCATGTGATCACCATTTGCAACCTTCCCAGGGGGCTTCCAACAAGCAAAGTCAATGGAGAAAGCCAGATTCACTTAATGACCACGGTGATTCATTTATCCGTGGCAAAAAAGATTGTAAAATCAGGCACGACTCACTTAACAACCGCGTCACTTAGCGATCTGGTCCCAACTGTGGTCATAAGTAAATATATATGAGCATGTACTCCTTACCATTGCTTTGCAGGGTCTGGTAAAGGGTTCCAAATCTATGGCAATTCAATAGTTGGAAGAGGAAAAAAGTTTTAGAACTTTTTTTTTTTAATTGACTACCCATTTCATTTGTGCCCTACCATTTTGGGGGTAATTCTGTGATCTTCGCACTTTCAAATCAAAAAGGAACCTTCTGTCCTATCTATTCCAAATACAAACAATTCAAAAAGAAGACCAAAAGAAGATGACTCAGAGCAGAAAGAAGTTTAGATAAATGAATACAAGTTATAGAAGGAAAGGTCCTCGAGGTATGAAGACTATGAGAAATTAGGTAGTCTTTTCCCAATCTAATATCTTCCAGAAAGGCACAACGTTGGAGAAGCTGACTTAGATGCTTTTTAAGCAAAGAGCCAGAACATTTCAGAATATTTTGCTGCTGTTTGTGAAAACGAGGGACGAACGAGTTGCTCAGAATCTGCAATTCTATAAGCCTGCCATTTTAGGAATTCATAGAAATAATGACAACTTTACACAGTAGTTACGAGCCTCAAGATTTAACCGTGTGGAAAACAAGATCACAAACAAGCCCTTACTAGCAATGTCTGCCTTTCAATATGTAGAAGCATAGAAAAGGAGGGGCCACCAGCACATCTGCGCCAGCAGAAAGAAAAAGCTAGTTGCTTCACTTGCTGAAGTATTTTGCAGGAAACATCAGCAAATAAACTAGGCCAAGTTACAGAGTTTACCCTTTAGACCAGTGTTTCTCAACCTTGGGAACTTTAAGATGTGTGGACTTCAGCTCCCAGAATTCCCCAGCCAGCCATGCTGGCTGGGGAATTCTGGGAGCTGAAGTCCACACATCTTAAAATTCCCAAGGTTGAGAAACGCTGCTTTAGACCTTTAAGACAGACCAGAAACGGTTCAGAAAGATTTCTGAGCGACTCCTTGCTTTGATTTTTGTCTTAAGTTATATGCAATCTGGCTACACAGATTGAGCAATACATGGCCTCACATTCTAGAGCATAGCCTCAAATTCCTCTCCGAATCACTGTTACACAAATTCTATACCCATACCTGATAGGAGCATTCAACTCTTTAAACTAAAAGGGTCTTTTCCCAAGGTAGCAGATGAACTGCAGAAAATAATTACCGATATTCATTAATTATTATTAGCTTAAAAAAACCCACTGTGGTAAATAAAGTAAAACTGGCCAAGATCATTCATTTACACAAAGAGAAACATGCTCCTATTTTACCCACATGTCCCCAGCATAACTGCAAACAGGCGAGAATAAATTAGATTCTTCTGAGATCAGAAGAACTTACAACAAAAGTTTTAGCTAAGAGATGCCAATTAGGTATGTACCAGACCATACTTCAAAATAAACACCTATGCATCAGCAACCAAAAACTTTGCCCACAGGTCCCTAATAAGACAAATGTTCAATGGGATACTTCGGAAAGCACACTGATGCAAGCAAAGCTTGCCTCCTCAAAGTGTTGAGAAGACCGTATCTTGTAAAAAGTTTGATGCTGCTGCTTCAATGGCTTTCCCAGGTTGGCTGCATGCATATTTACACACACAGCCATCTGCTGGGACTTGCAGTAAAGAGAACCTGGTTTAGCCACCTGTGGAAAGAAAGGAACAAAATGGAAGCAAAACAGCTGTATGTACCAGCACCGGCTCATTCATAATAGATTAAGATAATCTTACTTTTTCATTCTATGCAAATTAAGGGTTAACATCTAAGATTCTAAGCAGCCGGGCCGGGCCGGGGCTGGGCTTCACGCGGCCACAAAGGGGCTTCCTGGCACACCACGGCTCTGGGGCTTTTTGTTTTTTGCTGGGGCTGGGCTTTGCACAGCGCATAGGGGCTTCCTGGAGTGCCGTGGCTCTGGAGCTGCAAAAAGCTTGCAGCCCCAAAGCCACGGCATCCCAAGAAGCCTCTAAGCCACACCGTATTCTTTCCCCAGCCTTCCTGAGCTCGCATCACACCACAGCACCCCCTCCCCCAACTCATGCACAGCCTGCACCAGCCCTCCCAGGCCTCCCCCACTTCCCTGCAGCACCCCCGTGCTCCTTACCTGGGACTCCCACCTCTTCCTGCTTAACGGCCAGCGCATCTTGGGGTTATAACAGCAATCAGGCCTGCCCGGATTGCCATCACTGAGCAGATGCGGTCACGTGAAATTGTGCTTTACAACCGCATCACTTAGCAATAGAAATTCCAGTCCCAATTGTGATTGTAAGTCCAAGACTACCTGTATTGGTCTCAGTTCTCTAAAGTCTTTATCTTTCCTGATGCTGCTAAGCTACTCCTGAGCTTGGTAGGAAAACACATACTCTCCATGTTGAACAGCAATCCCACAGGAGTATAATTGATTTTTTGCTACAATTTTTTTTCATCATAACCAATAATACACAATGCATTTCACTTGTTCACCAGAGGTAGCTGCTCTTGCTATTTGATTCTGAATTTCTCTGCTGAAGCTGTCGTGTGTAGTTTAGAATATATGCATTAAAATCCTGGGAGGTAAGAGAAATACCTGTGGCATTATATTTACACATACTGATCTCTTTCCATTCAGATTATGATATTCTTATGATGCTTCCATTCTGCATTGGGGGGGGGCTCACAAGCTCTTTCATCTTATTTCCCCTTGAATAGCAATAGACCAGGATTGAGTAAGCTCCCTCAGCTCAAAGGCAACAACAGGCTTTGCAAAGCACATTGAGGGCTGTACTTAAAAAAAGGGTGAATCTGTTCCATAAGGGCTCTTCTGGAGTTTTAATGCAAAAAAATGGGGGCCAGTTTTGATCCCATCCATTCTAGACCATAAAAAAGGATGCTGACAAGATTGTAGCTTTTCATCCCTGCAATATACTGCTGTAGAATTTCATAATGATTAAATAGTACTAGAAGCCATAAGCATACCCACCTGGGAGTAAGAGCTTTTGAATACAATGGGGCTTACTAATGGAATAGGCATACATAGGTCAGCCAAAAACAGCACAAACACTTGAGGCCAGCAAAAAGGCCTACGAATTGAATTTTTTGTGTATTGATTTGTCTTGTCTTAGCTTCCTTGTCATCCTACCTCTTCCTCTCACTTTATCCCATTTTGTTCCAGTTTAATTTTGTCTTTCTTTCTTTTCCCCTTTTCCCATTACCCTATTTTTTCTCTTCTTTGCTGAAAGGATGTATATGAATATTTGTATAAGTGTAAGTGTGTACGTATATCTGAGTGTAAGAGTAGTTTGCAGGTGCATAATTAATGTAATAAATGAAGCAATTTATTTAATCATTATTAATTCAGTTTATAACAATTAAATGTTTGTCTGCCCCTGCCCTTTCTTTGAAGTTTGACCTCTGGGTACTGTGTACATACATGTACATTTATATGGGCACATATGCAAGTGTTTCACAAGCATATATTAATTGGGAAGAGAGAAGAATCTCCAAGGTGGTTTCAGTTGGGATTAGTAACCCTAGATCATGGCACAGAATTTTGTATGAGTTTTGACTGAATATATAGATTTTTTAAAAGATCATCTGAAATTCTGGGCAATCGTCCTTTTAGATTAATACAGTGTTCACAGTAGTAAAGCAACAAGTTTATTGACAATTTTCTCAGCTCTGTAAAATTAAGTAGAAACTTGTTATAGCATTATACCAGGTGGACAGAAGGGACAGAAGTTAGACCAGATGGGTGCACAATAGTTAGTCGGTTTGAGCTTTGAATGAACGGCTATACCAGATGGGTAAACAATTGCAAACTTTCCTCTAATTTTAATGTGAAGCATAAAGAGCACCCATTATATCAAATTGGTGCACCAAGGCTGACATTTATGCAGACACTGAGCTGCATAAATGACAGAAATAAAGTGATTTGATGGGATAAGTTATATACAATAATTCAAGGATTCAAAGTGATATTCAGTGTAACTATTTGCTAAAATATAGAGTCCTTATGAAAATTGCATATGTAACCTCTTCTGAGAATGTTTTCTAAACATTGAGAATCATTCTTCAGTGAAAAATTAGAAGAGCACCGCAAATAATAGAATTCAACATCAATAAATGGCAAACAATTGATACCCAAGTATTTATGGATAAGCAGAACTGAAGCTTCTGATATATACTTTACATATACACCTAATTACACAAAAACATTTAAATACATTGAACCTGACTTTGGTCATGAACATCCCCGTTGCTTTGAATAGAATATACCATGTAAACTTAATAAAAATGAACTTCACTATCTCTGCTATACTACCCAGAAATAACTCAGATTTCTAGATTAATTTCAATTTTACTTAGCTTGGTTAAAAAAAATTATTTGGATAGGGAAAAAGATCCCATAAAGGTATTTCATGGGTAGAGATAATGTGATTCTCACTGCAAATATGCTTTAAAAAACAGTAACCGTGTCCTTTCAGTGCTTTTAGAATCTGTGTATGTTTTAGGCTCATTGAGGTCACTTTGTCCTTGGAATGTTGTAACTGAGGATTATAGGTGTACACAAAAACACAGCTGTTCTGCTTTTCTCCTGTTTTTTATTTTTTCTGCATTAAATCTCTCCCACTTTCAACCATCCAATTAGTTGCTCGGTATCAAAAGACAGTTATATCCTTTCATCTTCCTGAAAACTAGATACGACTGAAGGGTGTCATGGCAACTGGATTTAAGGTCATTTCCTGTTTCAATTGTTTGCCATTCAGTAAATAAATAATATAAACTGATTTATAAAATGGGAATACATGAACAAATGTGATTCCATCCTACAATATACACAACAGCCCAATATTGTTAATTCTGATTTTCATCTAAAGTACAGTACTGTAATATGTACGTATATAATACATTTAATGATATTATTTGTAGTATAGGTCTTACAGATTAACATTGTCACTACAAAAGGTCTTTTAAGCAATCGTTGTATTGAAACCTGACTATTAATTATATGGCATGTTTTAAACAATCAGCTAATTCTGACTACAGTCTATGAACCCTTGTATTTTAACAGATTATCTAGAAAAAGTATAGCCAAAGCAAATCATCATTTGCTTAATCTCAGCAGTTTAAGTTAGAACAGCTAAAAACTAAGCAAGAAACCAAAACAGCAATGGCTGCCTTAGTTTGTGAAAGAACTGAAGAGCTAAAGATAAATATCCTTTGGTGTCTGCCAATGAACTTCTGTCTCGCTGCAAAAACCTTATGATAAAGAAAAGGTTATCCTGGCCTCACCCAATGGCCATATAAGCAGCTCAAGGTAGTTTGCTAATTATCTTCTTGCCCGAAAGACGTCCAACTGCTAATTGCCCTGGGACCACAACATAAGGAAAATTTCCTTTGCACCTATCAAAAGATAGTTTGCTGGCTTCTGTATGTGTGACTATACTGAGATTAATTTTTAAAATATGACTGGAATACTGAGAATCATAAGGTTTGAAAGAGAAGATAAACTTTTAATAGATTCATGAGGAAATCAGGCCATACAGATAAAAACTGGCTAGGAGGCACATATTATGTAAACAATTTAAAATAAAACAAGACTTTTTAAAAGTTTCCAAGTGTTCTGATAAATATTCACATTTCAATGCAGGCAGCACTGCTTTCATACTCTTCACCACTTACACAAACATATGAAAAGTTTCCATACATGATCAAATCCCAGCCCAGACAGAAAATGATTTCAGATTTTCTTTACTTCAAAAATTCATTTTGGAATTCACAGAGACAAATGACAGAGATCAAGGAATTTAAATGGCTTGGTTCTATACATGCTTATTTCTAAGTAAACTTTACCAAAAGCCATGCACTAAGTATCTTACTAATCAAGAATATTAATAATGTTTGAAGGACAGTGGACAATGGTAAATTAAATCAAAAGAACTTCTTAAATATTATAGGAAACTTCATATCAATTAAAATAGGCTTTCTTGAATGTCTGAAAAAAAATGCAGAATTAGAATCTGATAGCTTGATACTGTTTCAAGGTATAAAAATCATCAAATTATCAAGAACTGAACATACACATAATTCATAAATGGCACTCCTCCTCCTTAAATTTGCATTATATTCATCCAAGCCTTACTAGATTGAAGGGATTATAATGAAAATGATACATATCACCATCTCTTTATGATAATGCCCATTCAATTACTTTTACTTGAAATTTTTTTTAGTGTCTTTAACAATGTTAGTGCAACATCATTTCCATTTCCCCCAAAATACTAAGATTTATTAATATTTTGTCACTGGCTGTAGATTTACTATAAAAAAATTGGAATAAATGGTATTTAAATATGAAGCATCTGTGAAAGTCTTGCAGAGGTTCTGTTTTACAAATGTCCGTAATACATGAATAAAAAATGAAGCAAAATGCAGCCAGAACAGAGTGACAATGCTTCATAATGAGGGATTGGGGAAACAGTACTGTACTGGTGGCTATCTTATAACTGTAGTTGCTTGGAAGCTAAATATGAGCCAACACTGTGACATGGCCACACACACACACAAAAATTCAATTCTAGGACTGGCAACAGACCTACATTTTTCAATTTTTACAGAAAGTAATAATTCCTCTCTGGTCTGCATTTGTTAGATTTTACTATGAATACTACATACAATTCTTGGCACCATCTTTTAAAGACATTCCAGGCAAAAAAGGGCAAGGACAGTCAGGAGACAGAAAATTAAATCAAGGAAAGACTGAGGGTACTGAGTAGGTTTAGCCCTGAGAAATGACTATTGAAGGGAATATGACAGTAGTCTTTAAGGGCCTCACAGATAAAAGCCATGAGGTGTATCACCCCAGAATGTATTTTTCACAAGTCAGTAGTCTTGGAATACTGGATGGCAGATTCCCACTGAATGTAAGAGCAGTTTAACAGTAGAACCAAAACTTTAGCCAGATGGTAAATTTCCTTCCATCATTACATACAGTATGTTGAAGCAGAGGCTTGGGAAGAATCTCCCAAGAATGCTTTAAATTGGATTCCTGCACTGAGCAGACTCAATCTCTTCCAAATCTGAGATTCCATGAATAGGGCTGCTCAACAGGAATGCTTGTTAGTTCACTGAGTTGGTAAGAACAGATGCGTTACTTATGCACTTCATGCACATGCCTGTGGATAAAAGTAAGCAACCTTGGCTTCCCTATTTGTTTGGGACTTCAAAATCTATCAGTCACAGCAAGCAGGCTTGGTGTAAGGGAGTGTGCAAGCTGAAGTCTCAAAGACTGAAGTGGCATCAGGCTGCCTATTTCTGCTATAAACAGACTGTGACTACCTTATTCACACATTGAGCTTAACAGTCAGTGCAGAACTCAGTACCTTGACTTCTTAAGTGTTCCTCAAAAGTAGCATTCCCATACTTGACCAAATACTTTGCCCCATTTTCAACCTATCATCATTACAAACCTTTATTAAACCCAGTTCTAAGGCCTGCTGATGCTAGCACCGGAGCTAGCAACAACTGCGCATCAGATGGGTTGAGTTTGGCTGTTGCTAGTTACTTCTGCAACTGCCATCTACAATTCCACCCAGTTCTTACCCAAGAAATTCAGCTTCCCTTTCAAATGTTCTACTAGTTCGTCCCTGCCTCCATTCTCTGCCGTGCTCATCAGTTGGCTGCCATGCAGTTACTTCTACAGCTACTTCTACCAAAGATGTTTAGCATCAATATGAAGTTGCCTAGGTCGCTATTTCTTATGAAGCCCCACCACCACTTTTGTGTTTTGCTTCAAAATGTTAGGCATGTGTTGTGCACACTCACAAAGCAAAGCTTCTGCAGGATTTTTACCTTCCTGCTTCATACCTAACATTCATACACAAACAAAATCAATCAGTTTGTGAGGGAAACACACCACCTTGGCTGATAGGTAATGCCAGAGCCAAAAGAAAATAGATGGGAGAGGGGTTAGTTCAATAAAAGTCCACTTTTGGACCCTACAGAAACCAGGTAAGACTGAAGTGGAATTCTCAGTAGTCAGGAAGTAGGTTTTGTTTCCACCTTCTCACTGATAACCAGAAATAGAAACTTAAGCAATAAGTACCGTATTCACATATTATAAGGAACAATGTAATGCTTAAACATAAATTTATATAAAGCAAAGTCTGGTCAGGGAAACTATTAAGAGGTGCACAGAGGTAAAAGGAACAGTATATAGAGCCTGACTCCCCACAAAAAAAGGCATTTTTCCCCCAACGGTGTAAGTTAAATATCAGTAATAAGCATCAGCCTATAACACACAGAGCTAAAAATATTTAATCACTATGGGGAACTCCGTGTATATCCTCCTAAGTAGGTTTTAAAAAGACTAAGATATTCTACCTATTTATTTTCCTTTAGTTACAACTGATAACACATCTTGTAGAGCTTGGCAATTCCTTAAACGGAAAACTACTTTTTAAAGAAGCCAAAATATGGAATATTAGGCAAAAGATAACATTTTTGCCAGCTTAAGCACACAGTATCCTTAGCGGTCTGGACCTGTTATGAAAAAAACAAATGTTCACTTGCACTTAAAGATCAGAAAGCTCTCTTCTGCAAATCCCAAAGTTTTATTTACAGAATGAAAAGGAGGAAATGTTGACATCACAAACGTCAGCACCAAGGCTCTCTATGTTGCCAACCACAAATCCCTTCCCCCAGCCATGTCTTTCTTTATTTCCCTCCCCCTTCCTCCCCCTTTAATTATTCTCCAGTCATGCTTCAAATTGGGAGGTTTTTTTCCCTCTCGCTCTGAGTCAGAAGGACTTGGGAAGCTCCACAGGAACTGCGACAAGATCCATAACTGGACAATGCTTTCCTGCACAAAGCATTCTTTCATCCAGGCAGTGTATATCTATTTAAAACACCCCCTTAACGCTCACCCATTTTATAAAGAGATTATGAACAACAAACTCACACACTGGATCACCCACAAGATCAAGATTTTGGGTTCAATACAAAAGGGCGAGGAATACAAAACTTATGAGTAGTACATATGAGAAAATGGAGCTGTTTCACCCCCAATGCTTCAACCGTGTTTAGTATTAGATATATACAGGATCTCAGCTACTCATTCTTCTGGTATGTTGTATCAATATGATCAAGACATATATTAGAATGTCAGTGTTTGGGGTTATTAAGGGATAGGGTTGGGGAAGAGCTATATGGACAGGAAAGAGTAAACTAAGGCTAGTAGCCAAACAGTTAGAAGAGGCTCCAGCTGGTGGGTGGAGTTACTTGTACTCCACTAGCTGGATAGAATGGCCAGATCTGGGCATGAATTGTAGAAAGCCCCTGCTTGCAATCTAGCTGGCACCCAACACCAAAGCTTTCTATAAACCTTTAAGCTCACTTGCAAACATAGTACATTGAGACAAGTACAAAAAAAGTACAAAAACTGAGAATGGTCCTAATCTTATCTATCTTTTTATCCAATCCTATTTCGCTCTACTATTGTATTTCTTGGAAGATGTAAAAGCAGTTAATGTAAAAGCAGTTAATTGTAACAAGGAAGCCTGACCTCCTTGCCACATGAAGAAAAAGTTATTAGAAATAAAAAGAAAAGAAAAATTTGGCTGACACCTATAAACAAGAGAAAGCAGCAAATCACTTGACAATTCTTTTCCTTGAATCCCAACTGTTTGCAGTTGTTTAACTTTTGACTTGGTAAACATAATTGAAAAGAATTTAAAAATCATTTTATCTCCACTGTATTGCAAATCTTCTTACTGCTTATGTTTAAAACTGGAATTGGCAACTTTTTCAGGCGGCAGACACCACTGCACAATCCGGACAGCACTAATATATATTTTTTAAAATCTCATGAGATCTCAAATCTTGCAAAATTTTTGCAAACTTACCCTAAAGTCTCACAAATATCCTGAGACTTTCCACCCTTTACAAAAATTTCTATTATTTTTAAAGTTAATTTTGGAACTTTGTGGGCACCATTTACGTAAATGGTGCCCACAAAGTTCCAAAATTACGAATTTACATTCGTAAATGTCAAATGTACTTTGCTGCACATATGCACCACATTGTTCATAAATTTTAAATCCTGTACTGACAATCTTGAAATGATAATACTATTTCAATGTGAATATCATATCGGCATTCATTCAAGTTCTATCTAGTCCCCAAACCAAAATCTTACATTACAATAAAGAAAGGAACCAATTCATAACAAAGGGCAAAGTGGCACTCATTTGACAAAACTTAAATAGCTGAATAGCAATTATAAAAAGTTATTTCATAACTGAATGCAACTAAAATATATTCTATAGAAAATATAGGCTACAAATCTGTTGCAAAACTATTTATGCTTTGAATGACCAATCAAATAGAAATTTGCTACGGTAAAAGTGTACAGAGTAAAGCTTAGGTGGATGTCTTCATTCAAGCATTTGAGAGATCCCACGCACAGGTTGCATTTTCCCAATATATACTCACCACATTTACAAACATAATCAAACCTGCTTACTTTAGGGTTAGTTCAGACTAGCTTCATAAACTGTACTTTATTAAATACAAGTATCAGATCCACATACTTATCTTTGCCTCTCCTCTCTCATGCTAGCTTTGCTGTTTCTATTAAGCCCAGTTCCTCACTGAACCAAGAACGTGTGTTTTAATATTGTCTAGGCAAGATATGAAAGTAAGAAGGGAAATAAAGACAGACATTTATTCTTGATTGTCTAAGAGAGTTAAGGATGTGTAGTATCTAAAAATTCACACATTTGCCATATGAAATATCACGGTTTCTGTGATAGCATAGAAAAGATCTGCTTATGCAAGTAATAAGTATAGGAAACCAGTTTTCTGTATAATCTCTCTTCTTACTGACGCACATACTTTGTTTTTCTGATCAGTCTTGCACACATTAAGACTAGTGATAGCATTAATTTTGCTAATGGTTAATACTAGCCAAGTATTAAGAGAGTTTAACCTTACATCTAGAAGTCACTTTACTGATGACTGGTGAAGGCTGCCTTAAAATACTTGATTATTGCAATACCTGGATTTGGAGCAAGCTATTTTCCTCTCAACTATATCACAAAAATTGTTGTTTTTTTAAAGGAAAACGGAAAGAGAAAACACAGAAAATGTTTTTTTTTTTTTGCATGAGTGTAGAAGTATTTTACTGCAAACATGTATTAGAATGAAATTTCAAACTGTACTGATGTTCTGACATGCTCCTAAGTGATCCACAGCATAATTCTGTACTTATAATAAAATGCAGATTTTTTCCCCTAGTTGGCAAGCAATTCTATTTATATTTGGTCCTGAATCTACACAAGATCCTAGTAATAAATTACCAACATTGACAGAGAGCCATATTGTGGGAAAACAGCAGGACCTAAAGTGCCTCCAATCAAAGTGACTTGACGACAGTCCTGGAACTAAAACTACTTTCTCTTCCTTCAGGTAACAACTAGAGGATCATACGAAGGCCAGATTTGAGCAAGTGCCTTGGGTGCAATCCCAAAACATCTGGAGCACCACTTGAACACCACCGGCATTGACAGAATCACCGTCAGTCAATCGCAAAAGGCAGCTTTGCTTGGAACAGCTTATATCCTGCGATGATACCTTTAACACCATCAAACAACATCTGCCTGTCCCAGGTCCTTGGAAAGGACTCGATAGATGGATAAAAATGCCAAATCCAGTCTAAATATCTGGCTGACTGTGCGACCAACAATAGTAGTAGTAGTAGTAGTAGTAGTAGTATGTCACCTGAATAGAGTTACTGTCTTCATGCTGTATCTGGGTTTCTTGGAAGCACTTGGCTTATCATGGGAGGAAGCAGGATATCAAGCTGGACAGACCATTCAATGGATCCTGCAGGATTCCTATATGTATTCATTACATTTATATGGTGTCTTTTTCCTAGAAGCTGTAGAAGACAGGAACATTACAACCCTATGTGATAGGTTACCAACTGTTGTACAGGTAGTCCTTGCTTAACGATGATAATTGCGACTGGCAACTCTGTCGCTAAGCAATGCAGTTGTAAAGCACAATGTCATGTGACCGTACCAACTTACAATGGCAGTTCCAGTTGCCATTGTTAAGCGAATCTCGCATGGTTGTTAAGCATGATGTCACATGATCACTATTTGTGACCTCCTGCCAGCTGCCCCATTAACTTTGCTTGTCAGAAAAAGGCAGGGAAGGTCACAAATGGCAATCACGTGACTGCAGGACACTGTGACTGTCATAATTGCAAGCCAGTTGCCAAGTGCTCAAATCACAATCATGTGACTGTGGGGATGCTACGACGGCTGCAACTACGAGGAACGGCTGTAAGTCCCCCTTGTTCAGCCCCATCGTAACAATGAACGGCACTGAACAGGTGGTCATTCAACAAGGAGTAATTATAATGTCACCCAGTAAAACTGCATTTAAACCAAAATCTCCTTGTTTCTAGTCCCTAATCATCGCACCATACTGGGATCTTTTTTTTTCCTCATACAAGGGACCCAAGAGTGTGTGTAATCCATATGAAGCATATTTTTCATTCAGACATATTAGGCTACAGGTATCTGCTACCCTGATTTGTTGAGACTGTCTGGGCCAAAGCAATTCTTTTGATATTCAAGAAGGGATCATTACAGCCTATACTCTTTCCAGCTGGCTAAATTAATAGTCCACATCTTCCTAAGAAGCTGCACCTAACATTTACAGTACTTATTATATATGTGCTTTCTTAACATAACGTCTTATCAGCCCTGCCATAGCTGAAGTGATTCCAAAAGTGCTTTTGGATTTTCTCCCAGTTAATAACTCATTTTCCTTCTCTTCCTTTTTTTTTTTTTTTTGGTGGGTACATGACCGGCATGGTCCTTCAACATAGCAATAAAATGGGACAGCTAATTATCAATGAATCCACCTTGCTACACCACGTTTGGCAACTTTTATCAGCATAGGACAGCTGCATTCTCTGTGTTTGAAGTGAAATGTCACACTCTGCTAATGCAACAAGACTTACATCACTAATGATGCCTTGATGCTCCAAAGAAACAACTGAAGCCTAATTAAAAATTCAGATTTGTTCTCCTAAGCATAACAATATTAACTGCTTTTCCATCAGGACCTTGTTACATCTTTCCAAAATGTTTGGTTATCAAAAATAAAAAAAAAGTAGAAGAGGAATAGGATGAAAAACTGTTGTAGACTTGGGCATTCCTTGGAGCATTTTAAAAAGGCTGTTATGGTTGGAACCAAACCAACACACAATCATATAAACCAGATGATTTTTTACTTCACTCCTTCAATTCTAATTACTATACTGCATACTGTTTTTGTAAGAAAAACGGTTCCATAAAGATTAATCAGCTGTAACGCTTTTGGTTTCTTTAAATATCCAACTGATTAAAAAAGGAGGAAAAATCTGCAGCAACCAGAAGCTATGAAGAAAAAAGACTGTGAGTTATTAAACTGGCCCATTTCACTTGATGTTAAATATTTGAAAATTAATGTAATCCAAGTATACTCCAAAGTTCATAATGCAAAGTTTAATTTAGTTGATAAAAAGTTAATTTCAGAAGCTGCTCAAATAAAAGTTTTAATATAATAAATGTCCATATACAGTGGTACCTTGGTTCACGAACTTAATTCATTCCACGATTCTGGTCGCGAGCCAAATTGGCCGCGAACCGAATCAAATTTCCCCATAAGGTTCAATATAAATAAGGTTAATCCATTCTGACCCCTACGAATGTGGTTGCCAACCGAATTGGTCACCAACCGAATCAAATTTCCCCATAAGGTTCAATGTAAATAAGGTTAATCCATTCTTGTGATGGAATGGACTTATGAAGGCCAGGCTCAGGGAGATAAGTGTGTTCTTAGCCACCAACAGGAGCATGGGAAGTTCAAGAAGAGGAGGCTGGCACCTCCCTGAGGAATTCACGGTGTTGTGGCTGGCTGGCTTGGGAACTAGGGTTCAGTCTGGTGAGATTTCTGTCCTGAGGTTGAAGCTAATAAACGCACCAGAACTGTATTTGCATTGTCTCTTGGAGTTCTTTGGGCTGAACCTGACAGTTCTGAACCATATGTTGTTTTTTTTAACCACAAAAATATGAAACAAAGTACAGTACAGTACAGTATGAAGAGAGAGAACACTAACCTTGCTTGAGGCAACACCAAAAAGCTTCACAGCAAGTGTCTGTCTGCGACCATGATCTCGCCTAGAGGAAGCCACGACCATGTGTCAGAGCAGGGAAGATGGCCACAGGTCATGTTCGTCACCCGATGCGGAGTTCGCAAACGGAAGCAATATTTTGCGAACACTGCTGTTCGCAAACCGAATTGTTCGTGAACAGAAGCATTCGTTAACTGAGGTATTACTGAATTGACAAATAATTCATCATCCACAGCCGTCTCTTGTAAGTCATGATGATGTCAAAATGACTTCCATACCATGTCATTACACAAAGCTTGTGATTATGAGATTATATAATGATGTCAGTATGCAAGTCACATCATTTGCATGACGACGTCATGATGCATGAGCTATCATCTGCCCTCCTTATCCCCTGTGGACACCCACACATAAGTCCCAAGCAGATGATTTGTTCATAAAATCTCTTTTAAAAGTTATACCAGTTCTTTGTAGTATCACCATCTGTTTCCTAATTCCTATACTTATTTTTGCACACTTGTACATCATTAATACAGGGCATTGCATCTTTCCCACGATTTCAAGCTGGCTTTTTTCAAATAAGCTACAGTTAATTGTAACCACAACTTATCAGTTTGAACAGAACAAAGGAAAAGAGAGGTGATAAGCATGCAACAAATGTAGGCTGATTCATATCATCTTAAACTAGGTTTAATGATACCCAACCCAATTTGTGAAAACAGATGATTGAACTTCTGCAGTGATTATATTCTCAAAATATAATGAAGTTCTGCTCTATTCCAAATTATAGGCATCTGAAATTATCATATATTCTGATAATTATAATCTAACTTTCTGTAACTAACATACTGAGGAAAAGGTCTAATTCTCATGTTAGAGAGTTGTTCAATATCCAATTCATCTTCAGACTCATGGTTCAATTCAGCATCTCTTTTCATATTTGGAAAGAATAGCATTTTCATTGCCACTCTTTTTGTGGGTACAGATACAAATGGGTTTTAATAAGTGATTCAAATAAAGTATCACTTTTGGTAAAAAGTAATGCCTATACAAGGATTTGTAAACGTTTTTATCTATTCATTTTATATTATCTGAACTTTGTTATCAATTACTGTAATATGGAATGAATCGCCAGACTCTAGGAAGTTATACCTCAACATACTTTTGCACTCCTGATAACAAATGGATTTTTAAAATTCTGGTTAATGTCATTGCCCTGACAGTCATTCAATTCCTGACATATCATTTTACTAAATTTTAAAATGCAAAATTCAATCAATATTCATCACTCAAATACAAGAGTATTTATTCCTATACAGTTAAGTTACTTACAAGTCTATTTACCGATCTTTAAAAGAGGAAAAAATACAAACAAACAAAATGTCCAGACTTATAAATGCATCTTTCCTGAAAATTCCAGGGAAGAGAATACTTGTTCAAATATGGAAAACAAACTTATAAATTACTAATAAGCCAGCTTCTCAGTATTGAATATTACTCTGATAATATATTATTCTACTCCTTTGACATACTGTCTTGTTTATGGATTTGAATGAAAAAGGCAATTTGTTTTAGGAAACAAAGTGACTGGAGTTGAATTGACTATGGATATGACTCATCTATTTCTTCCAAGTCCTATAGATCAACTGATAGTTTGTGATAGCATAGGAAACTGATCAACTCCCTTCAAATACTTGAAGCAAAGAATCAAAGAGCCTGCAAGTTTCACATACCGTATATCTACCAATCAATATAGAACCGTGGATCAGGTTTTTGGATCATGTTGTAAGTCATAACATGAACTCCAGTATCACACTTTTTCTGTGTATACTTCATTCAGTATCACACTTTTTTCTGTGCATACTTCACTCAAAACCTGGTATCAGCAGGCATTTGATGAACTTCTCTTGATGATGCAATTACCTTCTAAATATGTTTCTAATTAGAAATGAATAGTGATCAAAATTACACTTTCAGAATAATATCAGTCTTTCACCTACTAGCTATTATAAGGAAAATTTGCATAGCACTAAGGATGAGAAATTTTATTTTCCAGCCCAATGTTATTTTTATCAGTGCAGTAAGATACCTAAATTCTATTTAATTTAGACTTAAGCAAAAAAGCTGCACACATAATGGATCATCTGTGTCACATTCTAGCTTTTTAAAGCATTTTCCCATTTTTAGCATTTCCTTTTCATTTTAGAAGGTATGGCATTAAATAGTCACCTAACACCTAAATTACATACCAACAATAATGCATTTATTTTAACTGTTTAAGAAATAAACATTATTAAAATACATTTTAGTGCTCATTAACACGTTCTGTGACCTCACTCCCATATAGTACAATATAGTCAGGCTTAAATACAAATAAAGCAATAAATACAAAACTATCACTATATCACAATCTGTGAATCATGCAAATTGTACACAAACTGCAATCATGAATTTATTTGCATGGTTGATATTTTCATGTTCCCAAAATGAGCATTTTTATAGAATTGATTTTGAAAAAATTACTAAAAAATAGGATGTTTAGGATTTTAAATAAAATATGCACAAAATAAATCAAACAGCTGTATGAAGTTCATATCACCTTTCCCAACTGGATGCCCTTCAAATGTTTTAGATTTCAATTCCCAGAATCCCTATGAATTCTGCGAACTGAATCAAACCTATTCAAAAGGTATCAATTTGGGGAAGGATGTTCAAATTGTTGGAAAGTCAAAGATACACCCCGAGATACAAGTATTTCTGTTACTGAGCTTCAAGTTTTAATTTTAATGATCAAGACAGCTTAAGACAAAACACTCAAAAATATACCTTAAATTACCATAATGTTGATGATTATGTATCATCAAGTCATGTTCAACTCCTAGCAACCACATAGATAGATTTTCTCCATGACAATCTGTCCCTAACCTGGTCTTTCAGGACTTCCAATGGTGGCACAATGTTACAAGACCTTATTAAGTATCTGTAGGGTAAAATACAGGCCCTTATTTATTATCTCTAAACAGACAAGTCAAGTATAAGGAAACCAAGATAATAAATTTGTACACATATTCTGGAAAGGGAAGTGATCATACAGGGAACAAAGTGCCTTTATATGTGAAAAAAATATAAAGTTTAATGATAAAAGGCAAAAGCATACATTAAACCAATGAGAAATGGACACACTGTGCTATGCAAGTTTGTAACTACTGAAACCATCCCAATGTAGGACAGATCCACAACTGTTGATAAATAAACTTTTCTCTTTACCTGTTGGCCTCCTCTACTCATTGGGTTTGGAATCGTTATTCCACAATATACAATACCCTCAGATGATCACACCATCATTTTAAAAGTAAAAAAATCACATCACAATCTACTTCAACCATTTACTATCAGAAAAGAAAATGTATTATGGTGGCTGCAATTCCACACTATCCCCATGGATTTGGAAATCCTAAATAAAAATATATTTTCTAATTCCATTAAAGGATGGGCTGGTTAGTATGAAGCAAAATGGTTCAGTATCAGATGCACTATCTGAATTGTTTACACGTATTTGTGATGACATCAGGAAATAGTAAAATTTTCTGTGCTGTTAAATCTAATTGCCCAAAACTGTAAGCAGATTTCTCTTTCACACTATATTTAATATAGGAAGTCCTCACTCAGTGACCACAATTGGGACTGGCAACTCGATCATTAAGCAAAGCAGTCACTAAGTGAAACCACAACAGTGTGGTTGATCTTACTTCAGCTTTTCTTTGCTCTACAGATCTGCAAAGGTCATAAATGCGAGGATTGGTCGCAAAGTTACTTTTTCATTGCCACTGTAACTGTAAATGGTTGCTAAACAAGACAGTCTCTAAATGAGGACTACCTATATACCTATGCAGCCATTATCTGAAATGTATATTGATAATGCATGCACTATAGCTGTCTTCATTTTCTAAGTACATTCCCCATAGTTTTCAATTTGTCTGATTTTTACAGTTTTAACCCACTGTTTTATATTAAAAGAACAAATCCCAAGAGTAGAAACAATTAAACGTATCTTACAATTCCAGAAATGGGGTGTTTCTATCAAGAATACCCTAACTTGGGGCTATCACACAGCAAATCACCCACCCAAGAGGGCATCCTCACTAGGATCTAGGTTAATGCACAAGAACATAAGAAAGCAGGTCTATACTGGGCTTTGTCACAAGTACCTTGAGTTTCGCTTGACAGCAACCAGCAGCCAGAGCAGCTCTCTTAGACAGGTTTACTATGGCTAAGCAAGAGCAGCTCTCTAAAACAGGTTTACTATGTTCATAATGGTTGCTGCCACCGTCAGCAATCTGGCTACAGTAGTTTACACTAGCTATGGCTCCCCACCTACAAACTCACCTTGAGGTTATGAACACATGGCTTACTGAAGCGTCCAGTAAACTATGTCCAGAAGCCAGCTCAAGCTGGAAAATGGCCATATTTGCCATGGAGTCTACTTGTACCTTCACTGCTAATGATGGCTCTAAGAGGAACCCTAGGCTTACATACTACCTGCTCCTTCACAGCAATCAAAGCAGCCAGCCTCCCTAATTTCCAGGTAAGGAAGCCATCTATTCACAGTGCTTTACAACAGCTACCCAGTTCCCAATTGCAAACAGAATCTACTAACTGGCTGAGTTGCTGGCCACATCAATCCTTCATATGCTTACACTCTAATCTGTTTCTAGATGTGATTGTCCTTTGACTGGCATTCCAGAACCTGCACTCCAAAAGTAAGGAAGTGGAGGAGGATCAGGATAACAACCACATTTGACTGGATTTTATGTAAATTAAATACACGACTACTCTCTGTGTATTTGATCATTTCTCTCTTCAATTATATTATTAAAAATGAAAATTCAGTTTGGAAGTCCTTTGAGACTCTCACCCAAGCCTGTACTCCTCACCCTTTAACTATACTATAATGCCAAGTACCACATAACAGGAAAAAAATTATTTAAGGCTAATTTATATGTTAAGAAGACACAGTACCTACTTGAGCAATTTTTAATTTTAGTTATATACTTAGTCAGCTGTTGTAGGATTACAGCAATATTCATTTGATCATTTCTGCCTATTTTTATTTATTTGTCGCATTTATATAGCCACCCATCACACACAAAGCGACTATCACATAAAACTTGACTGTTTGGAATAAAATAGAATAATTTCACTGATGCCAATAGATGGTCCAAGTATTGCAAAACACATAAAACAAGTGAGCAAGAAACAAAAATGTTCCCTTCTCATATTTCTTTCGGCTTCATTAATGTTCAAAGTGGGTAAATAATGTAATAGCAGTGCATAAGGCTTTGGATAGAAACACAGCGAATGTATGCAGAATCCCTTTAAGCCAAACATATTTACTAATGTTAAAGGCAGTACTATGTCAAAAAGTGTTGAGAATTTTTGGCAACCCAACAATTCTTACTACACTAAATCTCCAGCCAGCAAAATACTTCATCCTGTACTCCCAACTTGGAAATGAACTGCTGACCCTTATATATTTCAAACCTATTTCTGCTTTATTAAGTAGAAATCTGAGGCAGTTTAGGACTATACTGTTACAATGGAATACTACTACTTCAAACTTTCCCTTTCTAACCTGAGCTAGGCAACACTAGAAACTTATTATGGGCTGGAAAGGTGCAGAAGTATAAAATAGGAAAAGAAGATATAACTATCACGTAACGGAACCCACTAAACATTTTGCAACAGTTCTATGAGAAGTGTACCCTATTTGGTTAATAAGGAGAAGAAATCTATAGGATCAAGCCTGAAGCCTGTATATTCTTGCATTGTTTCTCAGGACTGCTGACCCGATGCCTGTCAAGACAATACAGGCAAAACCCAAGTAACAGCCTTCTGTCTCAACACATGGCCCTTAGAATTAAAAAGCCGAGGAACTAACACAAATACTTGACACCCCTTCATTGTGCGATCTATCTATTTAATCTTATTCCCGGCTTTAGTCAGTTAGTGATCCTCAGGAAGACCCATTTTATATATTTATTTACTGGGCTCATATGCTGCTTCAATCAATATCAACCCTAACCAGTATTTTATCTTGTGACCACTCAGGAGTCATCTCACTAGACAAGCAGATTAGCAGAACTGAATGCTGCCATGTTTCACATTATACCAAATGATTTAATCCCTATGACATCTTGCACTGAAGAGACAGTGGGGCAGCTCAGAATTACAGTAATCCCATCCCATGTCTCATGATGACACCCAAATCAGGAAATTCCTGATACAAGTATAACAGAAGTATCAGAATATTCATCGGCCTCATTTTCCTCCCTACACAACAGAAATTTCCTGGCCACTGCAGTCCTTGCAGCAAACAAAAGATATAAATATAAATCCAAAACAGTGAGTTATTCTAACATAGGTGTCAAAGGCAATTATTTTCTGGGCTGTATACACTTTGACAATGATTTTAAAAGATGACCTTGTCTAAAACATACGGCAGGATTAAATCAACATGAAATGACCAATTCTTACAATACCGACATCGTGTGTGACCTTTGTATACGCTGCAGATCCATCTTGTCATTGCAGTAAGCAAATTCTGTTCTTATAATTCCAGGACTGGTATGTGAACTAGCTGAATCAACTTAAAAACAAATACGAGGGAACAGCCTCCAGAGCTTTAAAAATATAAATGGGAAAAAAAAGTTGCAGGTGATTCCCAGTCTGATAGAGAGAAAGAGAGCAAAGGACTTCTCTGATGTTAGAAAAGCAGGTCACATTCTAAGCAGAACACTTAGTATGAAAAGAATGGCCCATCTACCTTTCTTGGAATCAAGCTGGGAGTCTCCAGCAGCTGCTTTTCATTATTTAGAAAAAGAAATCAGCAGACACACATGCCTCTCCCACAGAACAGTTATGTGTGATGTTTCCTATGATGTCACATATATGGTTATCATTCTGAACAGGCAGCATTTAGTATAGATATGAATGAGAAATGAATTGCTTTTGTTATCATCCAGTACCAATTCAAATAATGCCTTTCAGGGTAAACCATGCACCTATTCAGCTGAAAAATCAAGAGTTTAAGTGATGTATACACATGTAACTAGCATGTTAGTTAACCCACCTGGCCCTATGTATGCTTACTTTGAAGCCAGCCTTTCTTAATTCAGTGGGACTCATTCCAGGTAAATATACAGAATTCACATGTCACTACGTTTCAAGAAACAAATGTCCTTATCATTAGTGGAAAATGCTGCCATGTGTCCTCTAAGTATATATGTCCAGATGAACAAAACTTTTCCAAAGTGCAAATTATGTACTGTATTTCAGCAACAAGAATTGCTACTTTTAAAGTGGGGGGGGGGGGGGGAAGCTTTAAATGCCCATTCAAGTTAAAAGTTGCAGACATTTTTAACATACAGACGCATACATCTAATGGCCAACAGTGTTTTGCCACAAGCTTATGGGTGTGTAATCTATTGTTAATGCTAAGCCATGCATTACATGTTGTACAAACTTTTTCAAAAGGAAGAATGGAGATTGGGAAAGTTGGCATTTTACATTATATTACAAAGCAATATTTGTGTTTGTGTGTATATACAACAAGCATTATTTTGTATCTAATGAGCAATCTTATATTGCTAAGATCTTAATATCACTTGTTTATAAAGCTCAATGAACAAGTTAAAAAACCATGAAAACATAGAATACATTTTACATTCCCATTATATCAAGCATAAAGGATATCTTTTACAAACTTTAATCAAAAATACAGCGCGAGGTACACAAAATCTAAAAGGAGCTACACAGTTATTTCAATAAACTTGATCAAAGCATTTATCTGTATTTAAAATGTCACATTGAAGTTAAGCATTAATTATACTGTCATGAAAACATAAACAAATCTTAATCGCAGCTTACCATTTAGGATAATATATTCCTGTTCGAACCCTAATTTCCTGTGCAACAAATGTGAATATTTTCCACTACTCTATACAGGTATATGAATCCTTATCATTTGAAGAAAAGATGTTATTCTCTCAAAAAACCCTCCACCTTTCATAATTACTGGTATTAGAACTGGAATACTGCATTAAACACAAAGGGTAAAAACTACCACTGATAAACTATAATCTAGGCATAGAGTGCACCTAGTTTCTAAAAAGCATTCTGCATCTTACAGTATTTTGTTCTTAGAGACATGTTCTCATCATGGAAGTTTCTGACACAGAGTATTCCCTTGGTTTTCCTTCTCACCTTTCCAGCTGTTCCTTCAAGGAGAGATTTGGCCATTGTTCTTCATCCATTTATGGGGAGTGGAGAACATTTGCTCCCTCACATGCTCTTCATAGGCAATCTTGATAAAATTTGCATATATGGTATGGGAATTGTACAAGTCAACCTCCCAGTACACTTCCCCATAATCATAATATGTCAGTTCACCTCAGTGCCTCAACAGAATCAAAACACAGTTTACTACTCTTCAAAGTTGGAATAAATATCCTGATACCTTTCATATTAATTCAGCTATAGTCACTTAGAACCTCTCCCCATTGGTCTCATGAACTTGGGAGTGGTTACCTACTTTCTTATTTTCATCTTCTGTTTGTATCACATACAGTACTTCCCCTTCTTTACCTTATACAATTACCTCCAGACCTTTATCTATCTTAACTTCCCCAATCAGCTGTATCCATACTGAATGTTCAGGGTTAGATTCAAAACGTCTACGTATTTTTTTCTTCAGTACTACGTATCATCTAATCTTATTCATTCAATTATACCACAATTCAATCTTCTCCAGACCTCATCCTTATCATTCCTTTTACCTCCATTAGTCCATCCATCATTTTAGGCTTTCTTCTATGCTGCCCCAACTACTCAGAGCAGACTCATAATTGAGTAAATGTCTGCTCTTCTAAATCTGTTTATCTATTCCAATTATAAGATATCTGACCACACTTAGAAGTATAGGGCAATCCTATCGTATACCGTTGTTACGACTGGAGATTTTCAGTATAACAAGAATATTTGCCTACTTATTACCATACTGGGAGTCAACAAAATTACAGCCTTCTAAATTAACACACTTTCTACTTCAGAAATCACAGCCTTCGCTCATTTCAAGCAGAAGCATATGTAGTACAAATAGGTTCCTCTAAATCGAACACAACACAAATATTAATGTAACTGCTTTAATGTATTGAGGGCACCTAGCTTTAAACTTTTCCTTTACCAACAGCACACTATAGTTAGCATTTACACTGGGTATTTTTCTTGAAACTAATAAATCTTCAAAAGCTGCCATTCTTAAAGACAGGTATTTTATTAACTAAATATGCTGAAATTATACATTTGAAAATACTCATATAATCAATGCATATGTGGTGAATACACCTTGATTGGATTAAAAGGCATCTCATACATACCCAAAGATATGCAAAGTTCCTAAAGTGAGGGGATTCAGTTTCACTGTACAGTATACCAAAAAAAAAACAAAAAACACCCAACCCTGTAATAATCCTTAACAGATTTGCAACAGATCACAGAGTATATAGAGGCTTCTCAGAGGGGGAAATGGGTCTTTCGGTTCTTGCAAGAAGTGACTTGTGAATTCTCCATAGTTCAGTATATCAATAATTTACTACTATCTACTTTGTTAAGCGAAGTCATTTTAATGCATGGCTTCTTACTATAAAGGCCGGGAAGAGAAGAACTGACAAAGGCTGAGCCCCAGGAGGGAAGCGAAACAAAAATATTTCAAAAGATAATGGAAGGGAGCGGGTTTGAAGAAGATAAAGAGCCATTTGGGCACAGACCCCTGCTGCTTGATAGAAGTGTCTCCTTTTCAATCTAGGAAGCTTTAAAAACTGTCTTTGCCACTGACTACTTGCATTCGCAGGGTGTTTGGGATCCAATTTCACCTTTTGTCAGGGGAGCCCGCCCTTGGTCGCAGTAGCACAGCTATTAGCCTTCTCTGCAGCAAGCACAATACTCAAACTGTCATTAATATGCAACCACAAAGGCAGAGATAGACCATAATTACTAATCATCTGGCTCCCTCTGAACTGGAGCAAATTATCCAGGACCAGGAAATGAATTTTTGCAGGAAACAATGAACTTGTTAACTCAGATCCTCAAATTAGGAAAGTAAATTATTCCTATCTTAAGCATATTTCCATTTATAAGCCTGACGTTTTATATTTACCCTTTCTTGCCATCTCAATCTGTTGTTGACTCTAAAGTATGCACGGAGGTCCACCATGAGACTATTTTTCAAAAACAAGGCCTTCATTTCCCACCCCTTTATCAGCCATCGTAAAGTGTTCGATTTAAGTAATATTAAAAATAACTAAGCACTTGCAATGCAAAAGGGAAATCACAATCCTAGCATAATTCACTCCAGAGTAACTCCCAATAAACATGTTTATAAAATATCTGAGTAACCATGCAGAGTTTAATACTTTTAATTAACTTTCTTTCTGAAGAAAACTTGGTCACCATAATGGTTTCCAAGACAAAGTAGCACTTATCAACAATGAAACCTCATTCCACTTTTTTTTTTACACTAAGTTGAACCTTAAGTTATTTGTGACAACTTGATGTTTTCCAGTCAGCCGAATCCATGTACAAGAGATTCAGGTTTCCATATCATCTCTTCAAGGTTAACACATTACACCAAATCTTTGAAGGCAGATGAAAAATATACAGAATACCCAGTTGCAAGCTTCTCCGTTGCCTCCCACCCTCCAAAGTATCTCTGCCCAGGGGGCAGCAGCCTAAATCCAGGAGATCATGTTTCAGCATTCATCGATGCTCTTATATGAAAGGGTACGGGAGGCTGCCCGTATCAGAAGTCAGCAAGCAATCGTGAGAAAACGCACGTCCTTGCGATAGAGAAACTTTCCTCTGCCCCCCGTGGCAACAAGGGATGTGGAAAGACTTCAGCCAAGAGATTCCCTCCGTCTCCCGACAAGTTGAGAGACAGAGGCTGCTTCGATCCCGCATTTTAAGGCGAGAAAGGCAGAGGATTTGGATAAGCATCAACACGCTAAAGAGGGAAGGGGGAAAGTAAGACAGAAAACGTTCTAGTAGATGGAGGGGAAAGGGGGGGGGGTGGAAGAAAAACAGGAAAGATGAAGAAAAGGGGAAAAAAGAAAACCAGGAAGAAGGAAGAGAAAACGAGAGTAGCCAGGAGGGAAACAGAAAATATGACTTACCTGCATAGTAACGACGCCCAGCTCCTCCGCGGCTAGTTTTCTCATCTGAGTGGCTAAAACTTGCGCCTCATCCAGAATGGAAAACTCCGAATCGGCGGCGCTGAGCCTCCAGAAAAGTGCCATATAGACGATCCACAGGGGCCGCTGTCCGCCGCTGTCCCTCCTCCGGGGAAGAATCGGGCCGCTGGAGGAGCAGCGAGCTGGTCGGGCGGCCTCCTCAAACCCCGCCGGCCTGCTCGCCATGATGCTGAGGGCGACTTTTGCAGCGCCCTGCTGGGGACAGCGGCTGCCTCCCTGCCCAGAGCGCGGCGCGCAAACTTTCCCAAACGCTTCCCAAACTTCGGTGCGGGGTTGCGGGAGGGAGGAGCAGGCGGCTGCTACGCCTCGGGGCTCCGGGGAGAGGCGGCCGAAACCTCCATGCAGAGGCTAGCAGTCACGAGCCCTCGCCGAGCCTGGTTCCAAGGGAGCGGATGAGCCCAGTCGAGGCAAGCGCCCGGGAAGCCCCCTGCCCGCCGAGACGCGTAGCCAGGCGCTGCGCTCGCTTGCGCTGCAGGGACACTGGGAGCTCCGCTTCGGCCGCCGATTGAAAACAGCGCTGGCTGCGGAAAGCGGCAAACTGCGGAGCTGAAAGAGACGCGGGAGCGGCAGGGCCGGGATCGGAGTCAGCGAGGGGGAAAGGGAGGCGTCTGGTGCCACCAAGCTGCGCGCTGGCTTTTCTGCACAACAATGAGTTGATTAGAATGGCGGGGCCGGGAAAGCCTCACGCGCTTCCCCTCCCACGACATTCACAAACTTTCCACTTCACCCAGCCTGCCGTTTGCAGAAACCACTTCTTAAAAGCGCCTCTCACCTGCTGGACTGAACATTTAACAGCTCTCCGTTGGGAAACTTTTCTTAAACTCCCCCCTCGCTCCGCCCAGGGTACCGTACTAGAGCGAGCGCCTGTTAAGGTTTCATCCCGTGCCTCTGATCAAGGGATCTCCAGAGCGGTAGCGGTGTTCGCCTGTTGCAGCAAAACCCGCAAGGCTTCTGTCCACGCTTTCACGACTGGGAAGTTGATTATCCTGTACTATAAACTATTGTGAATTACACTCCGCTTCATCAAATCCGTGCAATGGTTGTCCATGGTTATGTTCGTTCAGCCACACCACATTTCAGCCCAGCATGTTGTGCAAGATCAGCCCCTGTGGTCAGCTTATGGTTCAGTATGTGGTCTGGATCCAGAAAACGGTGTTAATTCAGTACACAGTGGTTAAAATGGGGAAGTGTGTGTGGTGTGCACCTAGCTTAAAAACAGTGAGGTGAGAGATAAAGTAAAATCAGTAAATCAGTAAGTAAACAAACGGGAAGCCAGAGGGAAATTAAATGTATAAATTGCAGACAGTGATAATTACCTATAGTTAGTGACTATATCCAAAACGGCTGGGAGGTCACACCCACTATGGCTGTAATACAGATATTATTGCATTATAACCTGATTAACTCATGGAAATGTTTAAAACATCATATTCTCTGTTTAATCAGTAAGATTAAACCTTCTAATAAAGCTCATGAAAGTAAATGGCTTAATAAAAATGATAGTCTTTACAGTACTGCAAGACTCTAGAGCAAAAAATGTGTTGCTCACTAATGGCTCCTCTAGTCTTTCCTGGGAGAAAGGATGCTAAGTGAATGAGGTTACTCATAACTGGGCTCAGAGCAGTTTGCTTTAGTATCAATGGATGTCACAGATGCAAGAATAAAGGAGGTACCTCAGACACATGGGGCAGAAGTGACCATTTTTAAGCACACTGAGATGGGATGAGGTAATTCTGTGAATGCTGGCTCCATGAAACGCTCTTGTCTATGTGTGTTGTGAGATGGAGGCGGGAAAAGACCAACTTTTTCTGCATTAGAGGTGTAGAAAGAGAGAGACTGTCCGTGCCAGCAATCACTGAGACCATCCTTTTTTTTTAATCTGCGCTCAGTCGTTACCGACTCTGCAGTGACTGCTTGGACGAGTCCTTTGTTTGCAGTTTTCAAGGCAAGGTGTTTCGGAAGTGGTTTGCCAGAGCCTCCTTCCTAGAGCAGAGCCCAGCTGGCAAGCGCAGGAGGCGGGGCTTCCGTTGCTTCGCACCCTTTTCGGGCGCGCGCGGTTTTTCGCGCTTACCGGCAACTGCTCCCGACTCCTTTTTGCAAGGCGCCGCCAGCATTTTTCCTCCCACCGGAGTGAGATTACCCATTTATCTACTCACGTAAGTTTTCAAACTGTTGGGTTTACAGGAACTGGGGAGGAAACAGGAGCTCACCCTGCTAACGCGAAGGCTGGACTCGAACCGCTGAAGCGTCGACCATTTCTGGCCGGCAACTTTCAGCGTCATTAAGCCGCTGCGCCACCGCGTCCCCCAAGACCATCCTTGGCAGTATGAAATGGAAGGGAAGTTGGGATTTGCTTTGTTAGCAACCTATTGGGTGAAAGAGAACTTCATGCAAATGGGGGGAATAGTCGCTGCTGTATAAAGCTGTGACTTGAGTAAAGAGTTTGATGCAAATCTTTGATCAATTAATAAAAAACACTATTCACCAACTTCAGTACTGCTTGAGAGAGAACACTTTATTTAACACAGTAAATCCAAACGAAAGCTGGCCCCACTTGCCCTGCCAGCATTATTAGTATCATAACTCAGAGAACAGGTGGCCTTCAGGTATCACTGAATGACGCCAGAATGCCCCAAGCCAAAAAGCTAAAGATAATGTTTAATAATAGCAATATAATATCCAGCAGTCCCGATCAGCATGGCCTAGAAATTTCTGGAGGATCACAGAGACTACACTCACGTCTTCAAGTGATATCTAATATATATATCACTGAACCCGTAAGCATGACAAGGGCATTTATAGCTCTTAAAAACTGCTAACTGCATATTTCATTGTTAGAAGATGAACGTTGTCAAGGGTTTCCCTCAGTTTCAAACCTGCTCTTGAGAAAACATGGACAAACTCTAGCAAGAAAAAAAGTGAATATGTGTAAAAGTGTAGCTGATTTAGCAGCACTCAGCAATATCCTCCATCCTGGGACATGCATCTTCAAAGAGTATCTGAATGTAGTACAGGAAAAAGAAAACCCTTCTAACTTTTCAGAGGTAAAGCACTTTTCTGGGAAGTAAAAAAATACGTATTCTTGTCATGCAGACTAACCTCTTTAACCCCTTAGAGATCTGTTGCTATTCACTATAAATATTGGCATTCATAGCCCCCCAAGAAATCTCATCCAGGGCAGCAGTAAACAAAAATTCTTCTGAATGTAACTTTTTTTTAGATTTTTTTTAATCCCACCTTTATTATTTTTATAAATAATTCATGGTGGTGAACATACCTAATATCCTTCCTCCTCCTACTTTCCCCACAACAACAACCCTGTGAGGTGAGTTGGGCTGAGTGAGAGAGACTGGCCCAAAGTCACCCAGCCGGCTTTCATGCCTAAGGCAGGACTAGAACTCACGGTCTCCTGCTTTCTTTCCTGATTATAATTATTTCTTATATTAATCTTGAGCAACTGTGCCAGATCTATGCTGCAAAGTCTCCTGAATTTCTTTGCTGACACAGAGTTGTTCCAATTCTTGCAGTCCAGATCTGGCAGCCCTACCTTTCTGAACAACCTGTACAGCCTTCCTGCAAGTAACTTTGGATAGTCTTTCCCAATCTGCTGCTTACAAATGTGCTTAGACTAAAGTTTCCCAGAATTCCTAGCCTGCATGGCTATTAATTCTGGAAACTGGAAAAGGAAACTTGCCTATGGCTTTATAGCCAAGAGCATTCTTTCCAGTAAACATGTACAGCTAAACTTTTTTTCCAATGCAAACCACAGAGTCATGTAATTTCTAAGTATAGTCTTTGGGATTGCGACATATCTGGGATACTCTATTGTACAATTATAGGCTGAATTATTGTTTAAATTAGGACCACTGGCATTATTGTTTAAAACATGCCTATTTAGAAGTAAGTGTAATGAGATTTACTCTCAAGAAAGAATCTGCATAGACAGAATTATGTTCTGATTCCATCTACTACTAGCAGTTCAGTTCTCACCACTGGGTCATTCATATCCCTATTCTAAGGACAATTTTCCACATCTTGGACATTGTAGGAGGACACCCATGTTAGTCTACAGTAGCCAAGAATCAGAAGAGTTTGGTAATGCTTTTTCAGACTAACAAATTTCACCAGAAGCCTTAGGTTTTCATGAGCTATAGATCACCAAAGCTTGTCTTTCAATAAAAATGTGTTAGTCTGAAAAAGTGCTACCAGATTCTTTCTGGTTTTAGATTTCCACATCTTGGTTTCTTCCAGGATTGTTAAACCCAGCCTGTCTGGAAGGCAGTCAGTTAGGGAAGACCAGTTTAGGATTTCGTTACTATTTTTTTTTAAGTACATTTTTTTTAAAACGATTAGAACACTTGATAGCTGTTATCTCATAGAGAGAGACTGGGTTCACACGTCATGCTAAGCAGTTATTTATTTTACTTATGACTGTTTGAACAAAACTTAATGGCTGGATTCACAGAATGTGCTAAGATCAAAACCATTAGGGAAGGATGTGCTATTCTGTACTTTCAATTGACAAGAATCATTCTGCTAATTCAGCAGAGGATGACTATAAGAACCTCCTTATCCTGGAGCATCAGACAGAAAAGTGATTTAAGAAAAATTACTTCTCTAGCCACTTTCCTCAGCTATAGTTATATTTGAGACTTGAGCTGTCTTCACATAAAAAAAAATCCCATGGTTAACAGAACCATAGCTTATTTAATTTATTAATTGCTTGGATCCATGCAATACACAGAACCTAGCCAACTATATTTTAGCCAAAATATTGTACAAACCAGGCATGGTCTTCCAGCCCAAGGGTAATTTCAGGAAATAGGCAATCAACACCTTCCAGGAACCCAGGCAGGTAGAGTAAGAGGCGTGAATTGGACAGATTTGTTATCTGACAGAACTCAGCAAGAATTGCATGACAAAACAGCTGTCTTGCAGTGGAGCTACTGTTCGCTGGGCCAAAGACAGTAAGGCTCAGGAGTGTGAGGTAAATTCTTTTGCACCAGATAAAACTGAAACCATAGTTATCCTTTTCAAAGCAGAATTGTCATTCTGTGAATCTAAAACAGGACTCCATACTAGTCCTACCTGTGTTAGAAGCCTAATAATATTCCATGAATGCATTTGTTTTTCTTATTCTTTGGATTCATTATCTGATTTGATTCTTGTTATATACATTATTGCTGTCTAATTCTGTATTCCATCTGTTTTCTAATTTCTATACAGTAGTGCAATCTTTTAGACTTCATTAAAACAACAACAATGTCAATGGATAATAAATTCCTTCCCTTCTCCAGCAAATAATATTAGAATACTTATCCATCTTGCTCTGCAGTGCAGATCCCTTTCATAGATCTTTAGTTTCATCAGCTAATGAGAAAGGGAAATAGTCATCTCCCACTTCAAGACAACCATCCCCCAAAACAGTTAATCCAATGCCCGTTACAACTTTTTTCTGCTTTATGTAGTGTCATTGAGTTGTTAAAAAGATAATGAGGCACAATAGAAAAAAAAATCTCGTTCTTTGTACTTACAAATAGGGCTGAGCAGGAAAGCATATAAAGGAATTGTTTCCCACTTTGGGATTGTTCTTCACAAGGAATGTGCACATTGGACATTGCATTAAAATAAAATAAGTAGATCTAAATACATACAGTAGAGTGAGAATATTTCAGGTATGATTTGCTTCCATGTGGGTGACATGAGCATCCAGGGAGGCAAATCACAAGGCACGTGTCATGTCATAATTACATAATTGTGTCATTTGCATGTTGACATCATGGGTGCCAGTGGGAGGCTGCGTTCATCCTCTTCATTAAGCCATAGTTTGTTTGACCCTAGTTAGCTGGATTCACATAACACAGTAAGCCACAAACAATGGACTATAAACTTGCAGCGGCTGAGTTCATGCAATACACAATCAAAACAGACAAACCCCATTACAGCTTAGTTGCTGTGTGAAGCCAATTGTAAAGTGGTGGAGTTGGATTAAACACAGGTTTGTGAAAAATATGGGGAATATTTTTAAAGGGGAAAACTGCTCCAGGGAATTAGGAGTGGGAGCAATCTTGGAAATGCCATAACAGGCTAGCCAAATTAGCATCTGGCTCTGCCTTTGAGAGACTGATTCTTCTCTTCCTTTGGGGGGTGGGGGGATGGATCTACAAGTTAGTCACAGGCGCTGATTATACATGTTGCTATTTGTCTGGATGCTAAAAATATTGTCAAGAATGGTGTCTAAATTAAAACTTGAGAGTAATTTCCCACTTTAAAAAACCTCTAATCTTTGTCAGATTTCTGGTATCCTGTATACATTTATTTATTCTTTAAATAAATGATTTTCAGTTAATTTGTCTTAACTTTGAGGCATTTGACATTATCAAATAAACACCTTTCCAAATGTTACAGAAATTTTTTTCAGTGTGTTCATAATTGACTGTGCAGTCAAATATAATATATGCCTAATAGAAGACTGAAAAATCAAACCCAAAAAAGTATTAGTTGGTTTTAAAAGATGCAACATCTAGATTCAATGGAGTCTGGTTATTTCAAGAAATTAGACTTTTCCTTTCCTTTTTCTTTTTCCTTTTTGTTATTCTAAGGAAAGTATCTTTTAAATTGGACTGAGATGTGTTGCCATACAGTACTTGTTCTGCTGCAAGAAAGAAGGAGCAAATGATCTTGGAAAGAGAGGAAAAAACTCAGAGCAGATCCTTTAGTTTAGCACTGAGCATGAATTACAATTAGGTTAAGAATCCAGAGGGATTGCAATGTTTATATCCATAAATAATCTGCATTATCTGTGCCACATTTTTTTACTGGCATACTACAAAGCAAGAATGCATAATGTTTTTTAAATGTGTTGTGTGGTATGAATGAATAAAAAACAACTAAGTATCAAGTATTTAAGTATTACGTTAAAAAGTGCCTAAATTTAAAAGGTCATATCTCTGAAATGGTGTCCTTGAAAAGATTCCATGTTTATCTCAATTCAAGTGTAAATACTGAAAATGTTAGATGGCCTTGGAATGGATTAAAGGGAAGCGAGGAGGAGGAGGAGGAGGAGGAGGAGGAGGAGGAGGAGGAGGAGGAGGAGGAGGAGGAAAGAACTGGGTATTATAAGCATACAAATATCCTAAATTTCTGCATAATCTCACCTCCTGTCTCATAAAAAAGAAATCCTCCAGGAACTTTTGTGTAACACCAGTCAGGTGGAACAGCATAAGAGCCTCCTGGATCTAGTCCAGCATTCTGCTCCCATGGTGGGCCAATTGCTACCACTGGGAAGCTCAAAGCAGAAGAAGAAAAGCTTAGAAAAGTAATGTATCATGGACTCCAGGAAGACAGGTTCAATAAGCTCAGGCAAAAGATTAGAGTTTTGGGGGGTATGTTTAAAATGAGAGTCAAGGAGGCTGTTGGGTCAGGAAAAAGAAAAGGAGAAAGTAGAATTGCTTAATACCTTTTTATGTCTTGCTTCCCTCAGAAAAGCAAGAGTGCTCTTTGTAATATGACTGTGGATCTGCAGTAGGAATAATTGTATCAAAAGCCTATAACTGGTTCTGCAGCATCATGAAAGGAAGTATTGAGTACAGTCTCTAGGGATTAGTCCAGTGCTATTCAACATCTTTATAAATAACCTAGGGGACAGAATAGAAGGGATATTCTCAAATCTGCAGATAATTCCAAGATAGAAGGATTGGCTAACAGTTTAGAGGACAAAATCTCAATCCAAAATAACCTTGGCAGACTTCAACACTGGGCCAAATCCAACAGGATAGATGATATTTAGGTCAAACATGAGATGACAAGATTGAACGTCGATATCTTGGGAATCAGCGAACTGAAATGGACGGGAATGGGTGAATTTAATTCGGGTGACCATTATATCTACTACTGTGGGCAAGAAACCCTTAGAAGAAATGGAGTTGCACTCATAGTGAATAAGAGAGTGGGAAAGGCAGTAATGGGGTACAACCTCAAAAACGACAGAATGATCTCAGTGCGTATCCAAGGCAAACCATTCAATATCACAGTCATCCAAGTCTATGCCCCAACCACTGATGCTGAAGAAGCTGAAGTTGACCGCTTCTATGAAGACCTACAACACCTTCTAGAACTAGCACCAAAAAAAGATGTCCTTTTCATCATAGGGGATTGGAATGCTAAAGTAGGAAGTCAAGGAGTAATCGGAATAACAGGCAAATTTGGCCTTGGAGTACAAAATGAAGCAGGGCAAAGGCTAATAGAGTTCTGTCAAGAGAACAAGCTAGTCATAGCAAACACTCTTTTCCAACAACACAAGAGACGACTCTACACATGGACGTCACCAGATGGTCAATACCGAAACCAGATTGATTATATACTTTGCAGCCAAAGATGGAGAAGCTCTATACAGACAGCAAAAACAAGACCAGGAGCTGACTGTGGCTCAGATCATGAGCTTCTTACTGCAAAATTTAGGCTTAAATTGAAGAATGTAGGGAAAACCACTAGACCACTCAGGTATGACTTAGATCATATTCCTTGTGAGTACACAGTGAAGGTGATGAATAGATTTAGAGGATTAGATTTGGTAGACAGAGTGCCTGAAGAACTATGGACGGAGGTCCGTAACATTGTACAGGAGGCAGCAACTAAAACCATCCCAAAGAAAAAGAAATGTAAGAAAGCAAAATGGCTGTCTGATGAGGCTTTACAAATAGCTGTGGAAAGAAGGAATGCGAAAAGCAAGGGTGAAAGGGAAAGATATAAGCAACTGAATGCAGATTTCCAGAGAATAGCAAGGAGAGATAAGAAGGCCTTCTTAAATGAACAATGCAGAGAAATTGAGGAAAACAATAGAATGGGGAAGACTAGAGATCTCTACAAGAAAATTGGAGATATGAAAGGAACGTTTAGTGCAAAGATGGGCATGATAAAGGACAAAAAGGCAGGGACCTAACAGAAGCAGAAGAGATTAAGAAGAGGTGGCAAGAATACACAGAAGAACTATACAAGAAAGATCTTAATGTCCCTGATGTCCACGCTGGTGTGATCACTGACCTTGAGCCAGACATCCTAGAGAGTGAAGTCAAGTGGGCCTTAGGAAGCATTGCTAACAACAAAGCTAGTGGAGATGACAGTATTCCAGCTGAGTTATTTAAAATACTAAAAGATGATGGTGTTAAAGTGCTGCACTCAATATGCCAGCAAGTTTGGAAAACGCAACAGTGGCCACGGGATTGGAAAAGGTCAGTTTACGTTCCAATTCCAAAGAAGGGCAACGCCAAAGAATGCTCAAACTATCGCACAATTGCACTCATTTCACATGCTAGCAAGGTTATGCTCAAAATCCTACAAGCTAGGCTTCAGCAATACATGAACCGAGAACTACCGGATGTACAAGCTGGGTTTCGAAGAGGCAGAGGAACTAGAGATCAAATCGCCAACATTCGCTGGATCATGGAGAAAGCACGAGAGTTCCAGAAAAATATCTACTTCTGCTTCATTGACTATGCAAAAGCCTTTGATTGTGTGGATCACAACAAACTGTGGCAAATTCTTAAAGAGATGGGAATACCAGACCACCTTACCTATCTCCTGAGAAATCTGTATGCGGGCCAAGAAGCAACAGTTAGAACCGGTCATGGAACAACCGATTGGTTCAAAATAGGGAAAGGTGTACGACAAGGCTGTATACTGTCACCCTGCTTATTTAACCTATATGCAGAGTACATCATGAGAAATGCCAGGCTGGAAGAATCACAAGCCGGAATTAAGATTGCAGGGAGAATCATCAACAACCTCAGATATGCGGACGATACCACCCTAATGGCAGAAAGTGAAGAAGAACTAAAGAGCCTCTTGATGAGGGTGAAAGAGGAGAGTGCAAAAGCTGGCTTGAAACTCAACATTAAAAAAACTAAGATCATGGCATCTGGACCCATCAATTCCTGGCAAATAGAAGGGGTAGAAATGGAAGCAGTAACAGACTTCATTTATTTGGGCTCCAAGATCACCGCAGACGGAGACTGCAGCCATGAAATTAAAAGACGCTTGCTCCTTGGGAGGAAAGCTATGGCAAGCCTAGATAGCATATTAAAAAGCAGAGACGTCACCTTGCCGACAAAGATCCGCATAGTCAAAGCTATGGTTTTTCCAGTAGTAATGTATGGCTGTGAGAGCTGGACCATAAAGAAGGCCGAGCGCCGAAGAATTGATGCCTTTGAACTGTGGTGCTGGAGAAGACTCTTGAGAGTCCCCTGGACTGCTAGGAGGTCAAACCAGTCAATCTTAAAGGAAATCAACCCTGATTGCTCATTGGAAGGATTGATAATGAAGCTCAAGCTCAGATATTTTGGTCACCTAATGCGAAGAGAGATCTCTTTGGAGAAGACCCTGATGCTGGGAAAGATTGAAGGCAAAAGGAGAAGAGGACGGCAGAGGATGAGATGGTTAGATAGCATCACTGAAGCAATGAGCATGAAATTGAGCAAACTCAGGGAGGCAGTGAAGAACAGGAAGGCCTGGCGCAATATGGTTCATGGGGTCACGAAGAGTCGGACACGACTTAACGACTGAACAACAAAGATTCTGAATCTGGGAGGAAAAAATCAAATCCATTGATACAGGATTGTGGAGATCTGGCTTGATGACAGTGCATATGAGAAAGATATAGGAGTATTAGGATCAATATGATGCAGCAGTTGAAAAGGCCAATGCAATCCAGGACTGCATTAATAGAAGCATTCCATCCAAATCATGGGAGGTCATACAGGTAGTCCTCGAGCTACGACGGCAATTGGGACCGGGATTGTGGTTGCTAAGCGATGTGGTTGTAAAGGACAACTCATGTAACCCCATCATAACCCCAAGATGTGCGGGTCACTAAGTGGGGAGCAGAGGGAGTCCCAGGAAAGGAGCACAGGGGTGCCATGGGGGGGTGGGGGAGGCTCTGAAAGGCTTGGTGCAGGCTGCAGACGAGTTGGGGGAGGGGGCGGTGTGGTGCGGCATGAGCAGCACAAGCAGTGCAAGTGCAGGAAGGCTGGGGAAAGAGGGCACGGGGTGTGTGCAAGCACAGGGAGGTCCGGGAAGGAGGACGCTGGTGGGTGCATGCGTGTGTGCGAGCGCAGGAAGGCCTGAGAATGAGGGCATGGGGTGCATGTGAGCACAGAGAGGTCCAGGGAGGAGGGCGCTGGTGGGTGCATGCATGTGTGTAAACACAGGAAGGCTGGGGAAAGAGGGCACGGGGTGCATGCAAGAGGGTGCAAGGTATGTGCAAAAGCAGGGAGGCCCGGGAAGGAGGATGCTGGTGGGTGGGTGTATGTGAGTGAAGGGGAGAAGGAGGGCACAATGCGTGCATGCATGCAAGTGAAGAGGGGAAAGAGGGGGCAATGCATGCGGATGAGTGCAAACAAGTGAAGAAAGGCCAGGGTGAGTGGGGGAGACTTACCTAAGCAACTTGCAGCATCCCCTGTCAGCTTCCCCATTAACTTTGCTTGTGGGAAGCTGGCAGGGGAGGTTGCAAATTGTTCACGTGACCACGGGGATGCAATGGCTGGAACTTCAAGCACCAGTCATAAGTCCCTTCCTTCAGCACTGTTGTAACTTCAAACAGTCGCTGAACGAATGGTCATAACTCGTAATGTCATTATACTCTACATGTTGGACTGAAGTTAGAGTACTGTGTCCAATTCTGGGCATTGCACTTTAAAGAAGACATCAAGGAGGGGGCATATTCAAAGAAGAACTACAGGTAGTCCTCACTTAGACTGTTCATTCAGTGACTGTTCAAAGTTACGATGGTGCTGAACAAGCTGGCTTATGGCTGATCCTTGAATTTGAGGCTGTTGCAGCATCCCTGCTGTCACATGATCTTAATGACTGTGCAGGATTCACTTAACGAGCACAACTGGAACTGCTATTGTAAGTCGGCACAGTCATGTGACATCGCACTTTACAACTGTGTCACTTAGTTCACCATTCCAATTACCATCATTAACCAAGGACTACCTGTATCAGGACGATCATGATAGGTCTAGAAATGGTTCAAGGTGCTGGTATGTTTAGTTTGTAAAAGAAAAGACTAAGGGGAGATATAATGGTCTGCCAGCACCCTATCTAGAAGCATGCATATATTTCTAATACATTTATATTCTCCACTGAAACTGAAAGCAGGACAAGAAACTACATGTTAAACATAAAAATAAAAACTGAGGTTCAACATGAAATTTTCTGACCTAAGATAGACTCCCTCTTGCTGGAAGTTATCAAACAAATGGGGACTACATGGCCTGGCCACCTGTGGTGATTCATACTTTGATCAGAAGCTGGACTAAATAATCTTCTGACTCATACATTCTTACGTGTACAGTGGCAATGGGTCACGCACTCCAGAATCTCTTGTTGAGAGTTCCTATTTCCTGTGTTATTGCTCAAAATACTATACATAGCCATAATACTATTCGCCATCCCTAGGCTTGTCCTCCAGGAATTTGTTTCATCCTTTCTTAATAATAGGATCAGGTAAACAGTACATTACAGGGCACATGCGTTCATAAAATCAGTTGGGCACATTTTTGTCAATCTAAGGATGAAAATAATGAACCAAAGCTATTAGCTTAGTAGGGACTACAAGTCTAGTTAGACAGTACAGGATGACTCCATTTGCCCTGCATGCTAAGTCCAGGATGGGCAACTCACAGACTGTTTATAACTCAGTATCCCATTTGAAGCCCATAAAATGGTGGAGCCAAAAATGTCCTTTTTGGTTTTAGAGGACTGGGATGGGAAGTAAAGGAACGAATGCCCTAAGTATTGTAATCAGCCCTTACAATCTACTGCAGTCAGATGACTCTTTGAATAGGTTAAGCCTGGAGCAAGAGCCAGCTTCCTACATGAATCTCAACTGTACAATCTTTGCACCCTTTAGAACTAAAGAAAGATGTTGCTTCCATCAGACAGGATAGCTGCAATTTGGCTGATAATGAATTATTCCCACACCAATTATTTTTTTGATTCAAGACCGTAAAAAGAAAACACAGGTCTGGTTTCCAGGCAACTGAAAACGATACCATATTAGTATTTTAAGCACAACATTTGGACACAGACCATTTTTTCCTCCAGCATATATGAAATAAATGCTTTGAGATTCTTTAAACCAACAGCTATTTTTAATGGATTCTGGTGAAACCAATTAACAAGTCTGAAGAAGAAGAATTCCAAAGATATACAAATGTGGCTACTCAGGGACTATTAATGCAATCTGATGGTTGGACTATCTGAATAGATCAGGGACCCAGACTGAAATCTTCATTAGGTGTGAAACTCACTGGGCAAATTTGGCTCAGCCTTTGGATTTTCCAAGCTAGTCTAGGATTGTTGGAAGGATAAAACGGATTGGGTATAAGGCAGTTATATATACAGTACGCATACTGCTCAGCCTTTTTTAAGGAAAAGCAGATTAAATATATATATATTATTGAAAAGAAGAAAGAAAAAAACACATAGAAAGTGCTTTAACAAAAAAGTGAAAGAAATACAACAAAGAAAAAAATGTTAATGCCATTATAACAGTAAACAATTACAATTCTATACATACTTATCTAATGCAAATACTATTCAAGTACGTATATATTTCTAATACATTTATATGACTATCATGTTTAAGGAAAAGCAGGATGTAAATAATAAAAGCAAGCCTCAAATCCTCTGCAAAAGAGGAAAGCTTTTAACAACACATCACATCCTTATCCTGGAATATGCTCCCTGATAAGATGTTTCTAGCACATATTTAACAAGCTGATAGATGTTAAAATAAGACAGTATGAGCAATATTTACCCAAGCTTTAAAAATGTTGATAGCATTTTTACAATTTCAGGGTAATAGTTGGTTGATTTATATGATTTACATACATTGCATTCTTTCCTGGAATCTTATTCAATGAGGAACAATATTAAAATGTTCTCAGTAAATAAGTAAGAGTCTCTCTTCAATTTTGTAGAAAAAATCAGAAACTATTGTTAATTGATTTCACAGTCCTTGCTAGAGGAATTGGTGGAATTCACCTTTGTTGCTTTTTGAGTAATTGATATATTATGTAACAGGATTAACAGAGAATAGGATCAAAGTAAAAGCAGATGAGATAATTTATGTCTGAAAGAGATAGTTTATAGAAGAGATAGACACAACAGGGAATGTGGAATAGTGCCAATACTGAGGAATGCTCTGCAATGTATAGTTTGGCAAGGAGGACAGAAATTGTTTGGATGGAAATAAAAAGAGCGAAAGAACGATGATAGAAAACTATTATGAGACCATCTGGCTCAGATAAAAGATGTCCAGAATATTTATATAGATAAGGGGGATTTCAAAGAGTTCAAGGCAGGCCAAGGCCAGCTTCTAGATATGGCCTGGGCCAGCAAGAAATGCTGAAATTTACCCTGTAATGTTTTCCAGATTCTGTATAAGACAGAGGAAGAAGCTGTTAGTCTTTCAGGACTATAAAGGGCCTGGCTTGTCAAAAATAAAATCTTCTTCTTTTATACACTAGCATGAAATATGAGAAAATGCATAAATAATATTTTGTTGTTCTGTTTACTTGCTTTATACATATCCCCACAGACACAACATACCACCTCTGTCCATATCATCACTGCCAGCAATGGAACTTCTCCAATCCAGAATGAATCTAAAGCTCTCAGCTAAGATCTGGGTGGAGGTTAACACAAAAGGCAAAACATCAGGAGAACCCTGCACCCAAGAGAAGCAGTGTCAAAAGCAGCATCACCAGGAAAACATTGTTACAATGTAGGCCTTATTGTCCTGGGTAAGATTTGATTATGATTTATTATGTACCATCAAGTTGGTGTTGACTCTTAGCGACCACATAGATTTCCTCCAGGACTTCAGTCAGAGGTCCAAAGTTTTTATGAGCCAGACTCTTGAGTAATCACCTCCATCAAGTAGTGATGGAGTCAGGACAAAACTTAAAATCTGATTTTATTTTGTTTACAAATCAACTTTTCAAATAGGGTTAATAAAAATACTATTTAGGCATGTATTTATTCATTCCCCTTGTGTTGGACTGGAAATTATAATTTGGCAACCATAGTTGGCTACCACTATAGACCACATCCTTGATGCTTAGGAATGGGGTTGAAGCAATGTACCTCTCTACTAGGTGCATCAGGAATGCTTTCCTAACCCACTCTGGACAATCTAGAGCTGCAATGATATTCATAGGGGGAAAAGAAGCCAGAATGGAAAGAGTTCATGGAAAATGCCAGATTATAGGTTGACATTCCTGGTTGAAATGGGAAGGATGCATAATGATATATCAAAGTAAAATGGCTCAAATAGAACGTTTTATACAGTGTTCATGCAAGAGAGCACAACAGAGGTTAAAAAGAAATAAAAAGAAACAGAAGAACATGGCTTCCAATAGTGGACAATAATAGCATAGTCAAGGCCCAGTCAAGAGTAACCCATCAAGGAAGTCTAGTAGCAGCAGCCAAAAGTCAAAAGTCAGGGTGTCCATAAAGTTGCCCAAGGCTTGGAGTCAAGACACATAGACTGTGACAGAAGATATTTTGGCATTTGACTTCTCTCAGTCTGAGGCTTAAATCTGGAAACCTTCTAACCTCCACCTAAATACAACTGCTGCTGATCGGTCGGTTTCTTGAAGACCCAATTCCCAAGTAGAGCACTACCTGTGAGGTTTTCTTCCAAGCAGTCTGTCTTTCCTTTTCTTTCTCTCAGGCTTGGAAGCCATATTGATGTGGAGGTCAGATTCCAAGGCTGGGAAAAGGATGTATGTCTGCCCTGTATGTTGGTGCACAATGGAGAACGGCTCTACTCTTCCCCCTCCTTTTTGGAAGAGGACTCTTCCAAGGTGACCATGGACATTTGGTTCTACAAAGGCCATCTATTATTCTATCTTAGAAGATCATTAAAAGCCGTTTCGTATTTTTTTTTCCTGAGAATCTGAAATATGCTTGGAATGGTTCTTTAAAAAGAAGCCGCACAATTTCAGACTGGAGAGGAGCATGATGGCCCTTTTTTTTTTTTTAACAAGTATAAGACAGGGTTCTCAGTGCAAAGAATATTATTTAGGAGTTGGTTATGACTGTGCATAAATAAACATCATGATGCCAAGAGAAGTAACAAATTACTACAGGAAACATTTATGTTACTGACAATAATTTCTTAATATTTTTCCAGGTCAGAAATTACATTATGACCATATAACTTTGTAAAGGAATGACTCTCCTTACATATTACATTTGCAGATGACATGGTGAAATCACCTGACAGTCCTTCAAGGTAGATCGGACTTGGAAACCAATGCCATATAGGTCAGTACTAATTTTATTGTAAAGTTATTATAACAGAATTTTGAATGCACTTCCCCCCTTCCCTTTATCTTTGTGTGAACTAGGGAGGGCCTTGTCTGAAATGTTTACTCACATTACATTATTGGCCTAGGCTCAGGTCTCTTTTATCTAATTGTTGCCTTGGTAATGGCTCTTCCTTCTGCCCTTCAAGGCCTTTCCCTCTGTCCTCTATATTACTTGGTGTAGTTCTTCCTGCTTCTTCCCCATCCCTTAATGTTTGCAAGTTTGCATAATGAATAATTTTGAGGAACTTGAAAACTTGCACATTTTTTGACTCCATTTTGGTTACTCATAATAAGACAATTACCCAAGTATGGATTTTGGATTTTTTTTTCCTTATTTTTCTACATGGTTATTATGCTTTGGTTTAGTTTTACACAATGTATGTCAAAGTTAACTGAAAAATACACTGGGAAGAAAAGTTTCAGACATTGCTAAACTCTATAAATGATGTAGACATGAAAGAACACTAGCGTTTGCTTCTTTTTTTTTTCATAATAAATATGATAGTGTATTTACTATGAAATTGCTAATATTGATGTTTTCTCCACAAATACCCTGTACCACAGATATCTTACTCATTGAACTACAAAGTGAAGATGACCATGTAATATACAACATGATCATCCATGTAATATATAACATGGTCATCAATATAATTTTTGTTTAAATTTTTATGTTTTATCTATTTATCTGTATTTATGGTTTTAATGTTTTGTGTGAACTGCCCAGAGTCCCCCATTAGGGGGAGATAGGCGGGGAGAAATTTATTAAACAAATAAATAATAAATAACCTAGTTTCACCCTCTGAATGTAAGAGGATCACATACTGGTTTCTCCAGCTTCATGCTTAAAGATTGGATCACATCGTCTTTTCACAGAACTTTTTAAAAATTTTGCTGTACTTCAGAGTTCCCCGGTGGATATTACAAAAAGGAAATGATGTGACTTAAATAGCCACATTTTTAATATGACTATAAATCATCCATCAAAACAGGTTTGTTTCAGGGCAGCTGCCACTTTTGCTAAACATGCAAGATCAGAGGTTTTCCTTTCCTCTCCCGCTATTTAAAACAGTAAATAGTTCTGTCGAATTTCCATGTTACGGAGACATATCCCTGCCAGAGAAAAGATGTTTAAGTAATTTCATATAATGAAGATGGAAGGGCAGCAGCACTCTAGTTTGGACACTGAATCCAAACAGGGTATTTACACACTCATGTAAAGAGCACAAGCCCACGCAGAACATTCTGCCCATATGAAGACAAACCCTTCCTCAAACTGAGCTTACTTCATTATGTTTTCTTGGCAACAAATCAGAAGTGGTTTGCCACCTTCTGGTATGGTTTCCTGACTTCCCAACTTAGACTACAGCTCTGGGATTTTCTGGCAGTCTCCCATCCAAGTGCTAAACCAGGTTTAATCCAGTTTAGCTTTTCAAGATCAATCAAAGTCTGCAGGCCACTATCACCTGCTGTCCTTGTTCATATTAGCTTATCCTGAACTAGCATCTTAAATTAGTTCAGTCTCCTAGATCAAAATGTATCAGTTTCTTAAAAATTGTGTCTTCTTATACAGCATCTCTCTGAATATGGCTACTGTAGCTATGGAAACACATCAGGCATCTATCATTTCCTTGAGAAGTTGTGTTCCACCATCTTTAAAATGAGAAGAGATGCAGACTATATTTGAGCAGAAAACATAACTAATTAAATATCTGGATGTCTTATATTTTCTCAAATTAAATAAATCAGGAGTGATCCATTATAAGTAAGTGAATAATAAAATACAGTATGTACATAATTCATATTGTATTTCAAGAATAGATATTTTTGTTTTACTTAAAGCACTATTGTAAGAAGCTAGGGATGTTGGCTTGAAAAACAAGAAAGGCAAGTTGTAATAATGGAAAGTTTTAGAAAATGTGAAACAAAATACAATTGAAAATAAGCAAGATGGTGAATTAGCCCCTCTCCAATTACCATTATATTACTATGTAGCCCAGTTAACTAATAGGAGTTATTAGAGAAGACTAGACAAGATACATAACATCACAATGATTTTTTTGAACAGCATATGATTAAACTGCCCTCGAAGTATTTACCGTAGGCAAGAGAAAAAGAGCTGAAAATATAATTGTATAATAATGAAATAGAAAAAGTAATTTTGAATGTTTTGAATAAATTAAATCTCCTCCTTGACAGTAGATTAATACTATATAAAGGAGTTGATGGCAGATTATGAACCTTTGGGGCACAGTTCTAATTGGAATATATTGAAAAAGAAACTAAAATATATCAATCAGAATCTTTGAAGGGGAAATAGGAGGTATATTTGTTAAAGCTTAGGTGTTGTGTAATTTGGGAAAATGACAGCATTCAATTAAATTGGTAGAATATTTAGGGAAAATAAAAGAAATAAATAATGGAGAAAGATTATCTGTTCTATTCCCAGATCCTACCTACTAGCATTATAAAGGAATCAAGTTATTATAACTATAATAATTAAGTAATGCAAAAAATGCAACGATGACTTTAACAAATAGATATCAGGCAATACCTAGAGATATACTGGACTTACTTTGATAAGATTGCTATCTTATGTTAACTTCAAAAAGAGCTACTTTAATGTATATTTGCTAATGAATTAATAATCTGGTAATGTGGAGATGCATATAACCACATATGATCAAAATGTTGATGTTAGAATATGTGCATGGCCAGTATTATACACACCAATGCTGTTCTAGAATTCGGTTGTATTGGAAACAAATATTTTAAAAGATAATAAAGTTTATAGCAGTACCCTTAGCCAAAGAAAAAGCGGTACCATTAGGTGAAATGAAAGAACTTCATTCAAAATATGAAATGAAGCTCATATATATATTAAGTAGCAATTATTATGATTTTTGTTATGCAATTTTGGATATAAAATAAAGAGTACTCAAGCAATGGAAAAATAAACCTTGGTGAACAATTAACATTTTGAAATTAACATGTTAATATTTCAAGTCTGGGCAAAATAGGTATACAAGACCTATCTTGTTTTTATTGTCAAGATTCATAGCTAGCCTGAGACATCTATTTATAATCAAGAAATAATATACCCCTGAACATATGCTCAGAAACTTGTTTTCAGTACCAGAGTTATGCTTATGATCTTTTCAGCCATACGTTCATCATTGTTCAGTTGCTTCCAACTCCTTGTGACCTGATAGGCATCGTTTCACCAGGCTTGTTTGCCACTAACTGCTCCTTTCAGCTGTAATTAGCAATAGTATCTAGCTACTTTGTGTCTACAGTTAGCTATCAGTTTTCCCAGCATCAAGGTCTTCTCTGTGTTCCAAAAAATGTAAGCTTCAACTTCATTATTAGTGCTTCTAGTGAGTAGTCTGGGTTTATTCATTTAGCACCAGATGATTTGTTCTTCTTGCAGACCAAGGTAGTTTCAACAACTTTCTCCAACACCATAATTCAAAGGTAAGGGGGAAGGAGTCATGGAACTTCTAGTTCGAAGGCATGACACAATAGCAACTATGTCTCTGTAGTCCAAAAGCTTAAATAAGGAAGATGTGCACCCATTGAATAGTTCCAACTAGGTAAAGAAGAGGTAGTAGGAACATAGAAGCTTAGAGTGAGTCCAATCACCGGCTGCCTTATTCAGGAATTGTCAACGCTGATGGCAGTGTTGGCAGTCCATGATTTCAGGTAGGATTTCTTTCCCTCACTTCTGCCAGGACAGCCTTCTGAACACAAATAATACACTCTGTATATTAATTATAGCAATCCAACTGCACTGTAAACAGGGTTAACTGCACCCAGGTGAACTAGCATACGTAGCTATGGATTTTGTTTAGACTGGTATTTTGCAGGCCAAATATAAAACCCTTCTCTCCTTTTGTCTGTGAATGAAATGAGCACTCTGAGCAGGTCAAGACAGATGGCTGAAGCTGTGTAGGTGCTGCAGGAAAACCTGGCTGTGTTCCATTTGCATGGCTTGACCAACGTATCTTAGCATAGGGACCGTTTTGCCTAATGCTTATTGAGAAGTCTGTGCACAGCTGTGGCACAGCCAAATTAGGTGACATTGTAATAGTGGTAGAAATTTTATAACATTCGTTTATCTACTAATCCGACAGATGGCTTTTATAGTATTGCTCATTTAGCTAACGTTCATAAAATACTGCACTGCCCTCTAATGAAAAAGTGCAGAAGGCAACAAATTGTCAAAGTGTCTGCTGATCTCATGACAAGTGATCAACAATTGCAAAAAGTTAACATAAATAAATCAAAACCAATGCTGATTTAAAGATGTTGTAAACCATAGGAAATAAAAATTGAGATAGTCACATCTCTCTTTACCATTTCTGTTCCTCTGATTCAAGTTTTTTGTTTTAATTTGCATGCATGTCTCATAGAGGGTTTGCTCAGGAGCCAGCTTGCGTGACTGGAGGATGCCTGCTTGTTTTAGATGCTAGATTCACGAATGTCCAGGAATTACACTCTACCAACAAACAAATATCTTCTGGCATGGTCAGTGCTAGTGTGCCCAAATAAATTCTGAAGTTGTTTCTAGAATCTGGAATGAAAGGTAGCTAGTAGCATGCTGAAGTAGAGGAGAAAATATCCCCTGAAAATTCTATAAAGTAAAGGCAAGATCTTTTGACAAATGGAAAAAGGGAGCCATAAGAAACATTCAAGAGGCCACATTCTTTTCAATCAACTCTTTATTATCGCAGTTACAAAAGTATTGTCATTAAAAACAAGCCACTACAAATACATTCCAGCAGTTTCATCCTATAAATGTTATTTACCTTATTAGGTTTTAGGAAATGATTAAAAACAGAACTATTTAAGAGGGCCTTTCATGTTTGAATGTAACCATCTAGCCATTTATTTCTTGTTCTTTATTCACTCTTATTGGAATGTGTGTGTGTATGTGTGTGTTTATGTGATTTTGTGATTTTAATTTTTGAGCATTTGATTCCTCAGAAGACATTTTATTGAAATATAAAAAATAAAATACAGCAGAGAAAACCTCTGGAAGAATTATGTAATTGGGGACAACTGCTGAGAAGATCCACTCTGTTGTCCTTGCCTTAGATAGTCACAACTTGTCAACATATCCTCCACATATGGAGATAGAGAGTGGATATTAAGCCACAGAAATCTTTAAACCAGTTTCCCAGGGGAAAACAGACTGGGAAACTGAAATAGACACAGCATACACTAGCTGTAGAATGGTAATAAACCTAGTTCCAGTTATTGCTCAGCCAACCAAATTCTGCGGAAACTACAATGATCAATCAGCCTTCAAAGAGCAACTTACATATAGCCCATTACAGAAGTCTATCCTGAAGATAAATATAGCATGGATAATTGAGGCCAGAAATGGTATTTGCTTGCTTCTGCATAAAAATAATCAAGGACAAAGTGTTACATCCATTTTGAGAAACCCTACTGAAAGATGATGAAAGATAATGGATGATTTCAGGGATTTTGTTTGTTTGTGTCAGTGTTGCTCAGCGTCAGACATTTTCAAAAGTGTGGACTTCAGCTCCCAAAATTCCCCAACCAAGTGGAAGTCCATACATGTTAAAGTTGTGGAGGTTGAGAAACACTGGTTCATTTCACTTAGATGTTGTCGCGTATCTAGTTTCAGCTTATGCTAATGTCCACTTTGTAGTTACATTTAAAATTTTGTGGGAAGGCCTGGAAATATTAATGTAATAATATAGTAAGTATTACATAGAGGTATAATTCTTATAGAAAATAAATGCAAATGTTATCCACTCTGTTATGAAGAGTCTACAGAAGAAAGTAGTACTTTTTTTCCTGCTTTGTCCATCCTGAAATCTAAAAAGAAGAGAACATTTAATGTTTCCTGACTGAAAGGGAAAAGTCATTGGATTTTCATCTGCCTTCTGAATTTATTTTGAAAGTATTCTAATTTATTTTAAAATAAATAAAACTACATTATCAAAGGGTAATTGATAGATACAGACTGTCAAAACAATTTAGCCAACTATTATACTGGTAGTTGTATTTACGTGAGCTGTTATAGAGTTCTTTTCATACTGTTATTTTAAATTAAGTTGCATATAATATTGTTCATTTTGTTATTATGTTATTGTAGTATTTGATATGTGGTTATTTGTGTAAAATGGGGATCTTTTTCTTATTGTTTATGTTATTAGAGCACTTTTTAAAAACTCCAGCTTCCTGAGTCTAATACTTTTTGTCAGGAGCATTTCTCGGTTCTCTTAATCCCAAAAACTGAAGAGGAGCGTCCTAGAAAATGGTACACAGTTTCAAAATGAGATACGAATAGTTTAAGATCACAACGTGGTGCATTTGCAAAATAAATAAGGAGGATGAGAGATACCTCTGCTTTTCAGTAACTGATTAGCAGTTTCCTGGTCTGGGACTCAATTTTCTCAGCAACAAAAATGACTGTAACACTAGCTTGTATGTAGACAAATAGCCATAAATGGAGTTGTTAAAAGATCATTCTTTGGGGAAAAAAAAAAAGAATAATGCCTAAACCACATGCATTAAACCAAAACTGAAACAACAATCCTAAAAACTGAAACCCTGACAGCGTATGCCAGGCTACTTCCCACCCACTCAAAAAGGGAAACAAGCATTTTGGTGTGTACATTGTGACAGTTTTCTCTTATAGAGAGCTACTATAAGAATTTGTGGGAAAGAAAGAGAAACAGAATATGCTCAAGATGGCACAGAATATGAATTGGCATGTACTTTCTTTTCCAGTCTTACGAATAGCAAGCATATTGACTTGATCATAAATAAAGATGCATTTCTAATACGATAGTTGAGATACAATTATCTTGGCCTTATTAAATAAATTGCAACATGAATGTAGAAGACTAAATGCAGATGTGTACCCACCAGCATATTAGCATTTTTTTAAAATGATGAACAGGGATGTGAAGGAGAACAAAGGCTTCATTTCCCAGTGCATGAGCAATGAATGAGGATGTGGTAATGAGACATCCTATTAAACTCAGCTGGAGCTTTGTCTTTTTCTTCTTTTATTTTTAAAAGCCTATCCAGACTCATAAATCTGGATTTTTCAAAGCCAAAGTTGGAGGGTGGATGTTTGTATGTATGTAAGAAGAAGAAGCCTTCAGAGAGCAAGGCTACTGCTGCAGAAGCGGACCTAGGTTGACCTTGGCTGTTTCCCAGCATTTCTGGCTTGCTGCTACTGGTGCCTCCAAAAAAAAAAACCAAAGAAGCCAGCCAGGACCTCTTTGCCTTCTGTATTTGACAACACTTGTAAAATAGCTAAATTAGCTGCAATGGGGAGGTGTAATGGGAAATTTGGCCTGTAAATGCTGTTCTATACTTGTCATGTAGTCATATTTATTGCAAGTTTGCATTTACTTTGTATTCATTGAATTGCATTGAATATTTGAATTAGCTGATCAGTTGTGGAAGCAGTGTTTTTTTAAATCACATTTTAGCAAGTTGTTTCTTATTGTGAGCTGCTTTTGGCGCAGGTCTATGGTGAAAAATCTGCTACGACCAAAATCAAATAAGAAAGCCCCTCCCCTGAACTTAATATTTTGGCAGAGAAAAGAAATAAAGTCATAATTGTCGTTAGAAGGACACTGTGAGAAGCTGAATAACAGGAGAAGGTTGTGCAAGGCAGTATGATTTATAGCTAAACTAGCTAGGATATTTGAGAATACTTTAGGGTTTGGGTCTGTGTACATGCATGAGAATGAAAAATAACAGGAAAATGGATTCTTCTCAAAAATGGGTGTATATAAAATTAAAACTCAAGATTACATTTCATGCATTTGATGTAAGTGTGTACAGTATTGTCCGCAAACACATATACCATTTGTTATTCTTTAAAAAGCCCCAATAAGACTTTTTGTTGGTTTATTGAACGCCAGTTTTTCAGCTTGAATATACATCCTAAATGAATGGGGGTTTTTTTCCTCCTAATAAGGTTGAATTTGTCCTTATGCCTATGAATTAATTTTAAAATAATCCTGCTTTGTAGTCTCAAATTCATTTAATCCAATGTTATAATAATTTCTCTTAAAGACAATGAACTGATTTTTCTGCAGAGAGATAAGTATATACTGCACTCCATGAAGAAAGTTCCTCTAGATATCTTTAAAATGAGATGATGTCTGAAGAAGACAACAGTCTGGGATATGCTTAGGGCTGCCTCATGCTAACTCTGAGCAGGTTATTTGAATGGGGGATAATTGGGTTAAAAAGTTGGAAAGGGAGATGACAAAACAATTATCTATACAATATAGGATTGTTCAATTAATGTTCCATTTTGGATTTATATTCACAACATTGTTAAGGGTATTACAAAGATCATTATAGTTTTAGGGTGATTATGCATTTGAATTATATACCAAAATTTGGAATTCATCACCGTACAAAGACTTATGGGATTATTGTGCTTGGGGGTAGCAAAGAAGATAATTATTCAATGTTGAAAAGATAGAATTACTCTGGATTTTAATTACAGATATGTGCTTAATTCTGTTCCTAAACTGGTACTTTATTGATGGAATGGAAAGATGGATACTTTAATGATTTATTTAAAGCTGAATGATATCTTCTGTATGTAATATAATATGTTTGTGGGGGGTACACATAATATAATAAAAACAAAAAGCAAAGCAAAACAGCTATAATTATAATCTCGGTTAGTTTGCAGTACTGCTGAAATCAGTTAAATGAGTTTTAAAAAATGAAAAAAACAGCATTATCAAAGTTTGGAGTACAACAATAAATAAATGGCAAAACATTAAAATAAATTGAACTTTAACTATGGATAATTAATAGTCAATAAATAATTTTAAAACTACATACATCTCCACATTTCTCATAAACAGGAAAGTTATAGTTATCTTACATGAAGTCAACAATGATTTGAGTCTTAATCAGGAGGCTATTCTGGTTGCTGGGTGTGGCCATGCCAATGATCCTAACTAATATCCTTGTGAGTACTTTGGGATGCACAAAATGTTCTCAAATTAAAATTTTAGAAACTGTGATATGTAGTTTTTTGGAAATCATTGTCTACTAAGGCCATAAATCTAAACAGCCAAATTTTAAACATAGTTTGAATAAGCCACAATTATCTCAATTCACACAACATGCTAATCTGTAAACCATGATTTGCAAACCACAGTAGCAAGGTTAACACATGCTAAGTCAAAACCAAACACCTTGTTATGGCTTGTAAGATGGGTAAAACCGGCATTTAAATTGAGTCTAGAAAAATTGGAAGATTGTCCAGTAGAAAAGTTAGATATTCCTTCTGGACTTTCTTCATAGATAGCCCAATATTGAGTACCTTATCGAACTGCAGATATGTTGTATCTCATCTGGCATGTATTATCCTAGGCAAATATTCCATTGCTGGAATGGAGTATCTGCGATGAAACTTTTAGTCTTGTCTCACAATCTCTAAAATAGGAATAATAGTCACCTACTTTGTTAGAGCCAGTTTTGGTGTAGTGGTGAAGGCATCAGGCTAGAGACTGTGAGTTCTAGTCCTGCCTTAGACACAAAGCCGTCTGGGTGACCTTGGATCAGGAAGGAGGAAATAGCAAACCACTTCTGCAAAACCTTGCCAAGAAAGCCGCAGGGACTTGTCCAGGCAGTCACCAGGAGTCAACACTGACTTGAAGGCACAAAAAATATAAACTTTGTAATTACTATTACCAATTCTCTACTTGATAGCAATACTATCAATTTTAACAGCCCACATCAGGAAAAGTCCAAATACAAAACATCAATCAGAGCTGAAAATATCAATCAGGCCTTCAAATACTTTCAAGCTGGTAACTTCATAGATACATCCATGGAGTAGGGTTTGTGCCAGTATTTAAGTAGTTGCTATCCACAAACAAGCCCGGCTCATATGGGTTTTTTTAGTGTGTCTTTTTAGCCTTTAATTTTCCTGTTCATGAAGCTACAGGAAAATAGTAATGCAGCTACTAAGCAGTGCCCTGAAAATTGGCAGATACCCTATTTCTAACCAACCCTTGTTATTAAGCATTGTGATACTACCTAACTGAATTCTTATACTTATTAGTCCCCATTTGTTTGGGTTACTGTGATGCAAGAATTCCCAGATATTTTTTTCTATTTTCTGGTTGATGAGTGGATTATTTCCTAACACCCCACCCCCCCTTTTACACCTTTTCTTTAAAGTTGAAAATGATCCATAGTTTCTTCTTTCCTATTTACCGTTCCTAGTTTCTTTCCACAGAATTCTTTTCACATTCTTACGAGGATAATTGGGGGGAAATCCCCACTTTAAAAAACTATGTACAGTTAATCTACTAGGAACCTGCTGAGGGAGGGGTGTGTATATGTATATTATAACCACACATACACATATATAGTTTGTAGAACTGCAATCATGGTAACAGATTACTGTGTGTGTCTGAATGTATATATACTGTATGTAAGGGTGGGTGATTGTATGTCTGTAGCTATAATTATGATAATTTGCTGGTATGGACAAGCCCTGACTCATGCCTTTCTTATCATTCCAGCTCCTGTAATACATTTCTAGTGTTTGGAAACTTGCCACATCATGACTAGCGAGCCACCTGCATCTAAATACCCCAAGTTGTATTAACACTTCCAATCTATATACTGTTTAGCATGCAACATATCCAGAGTTTTCTTCACATTGAAAAACATTGTGTGTGTGTGTGTGTGTGAATGAAAGCTGCACCATAGGAAAATGGGACAACTAAGACCTAGACCCATACCTCTGTGTAAAATTTCTACCTGCTAATTTAGATACCTGGATGCTTATTTGATCTGGTTTTAAGAGAAAAACACTTTGAGTTCCTATAAACCTTAAAGAGTCATTTGACGAGATGGGCGGTGACACATTTGATGTTCAAATAAATACAGTATATAAAAAATAAATAAAACCTGTAAACAAAGCCTAGTGGTTTGTGGAAGTTAACTTAAATTAAACTAAGTTAAGTTAAATGGTTAAGGAGCACACCCATGTAACTCCCCAGAATACAGAGCAAACCAAACCAGCTCCATTTGGACCCTCCCTTTCCTCACACCCTCCAGCCCAGCAATGTTGATTAGCCAACATTGCCTGCTTTTTTTGTTTTAATTAAACCATGGGGGGCCAGTTGAGAGCACAGCCACTAGCATACCTTCCCTACAACTCTTTATTTTGCACAATCATTCTCATAGGGATGAAAAATAAAAGCGGAACTAACTCACCACAAGCAATGGTCACACATTTTGATTCATGCTCTTCATAATGGAACATAGACAGGGTTTGAACAACACTATAAGCCAAAGACCAACAGGTTCAATATTTCATGCAAATATATTCTAATATTCCTGCTATTAGGACTTTTTCTGAGCTTTTGGATGATGTGGGTTGGGCCATAACCTCCAATACTTTCAGGAACAGCAGTACTGGTCCTCTGTAGAACAACTGCAGGGATTAGTCATAAATGCCAGGTGTTAATATGTGTTATATTGTGTGCATCATACGTAGCAATTGCATCGTTCATGCACTTGCAGTATAAGTTTTCTTATACAAAGCTTAAGCCAACCATAAATGTGTTGAACACTTTAATGGTACCCTCTTTCCTTTTGACCACAATGTATTTTCTGTGAACAGAAACATATATTTGCATACATGCAAAAGTATGCAAATACCTCCCCAATGATTGGGGGAAGAGTTCTTAGCCATGGTTTAATTTTCTGATAGGAGCTTTTAAAAAAGAGCTGTACAAGAGTATAATTCCTTTGAGCAAGGGCAAAGTACAATCGCTTCAAAGGAACTATCTTACAGATGATATCCATTTAATATTTTTAAAAGTTTGATTGCTATATCTCTGGGTAGGAAGGGGCATTAAGGAAGGTTACCTCAGAGAGGCGGTGGTTAACCATTTTCTCCCAACTAAAATTTCAATTAAATGGAAATAAATCTTTATTTTGCACAAAAGCTTTCTAAGGGAAGTTGCCATGTGCGGGATGGAGGTGGATTTCAAAGTCAGTTCCTCCCTCTGCAGCTGTGATCTCCTGAGAATCCCCCCCCCCAAGTATTTTTTCAAAATGAAAAATACCTTCTATTTGTGACACTGCCCGTCTCCCCACTCCCAAATCTCCTTGTCACATGAGATTTTCTGGAATTGCAATATATGAGGAAGGGAAATTAACAGTTCCATTCCCAGCTCTAATCTCTCCCCAAATAATCCCCACATGGCAAGTACTTAGGGGAAGAAAACTTCCTTTGACAGCATTCTTAGGCCTTTGGGAAAGAAGTTAATGTTCAATAATACTCATGCAAACAGAGGGAAAGAGTTGTGCCTTTTAGGAAATGAGGCACTGTTACTTACTCAGTCAAGAATATGGAGCCGTATTAAGACCCTGGTGCTCTTATGGCAGGATTTCAGGGCAAAACCTGAAGGTCTCATTTATCAAGATGAACAATAAAGCCCCAAATATAAAACTGACTATCCCATAAAGATCCTTAAATTCAGAGAGCCTACAGGCACCTAAGGCATCCTTGCTGGAAGTAAACCACACCTGTAGGTCTTTTATTATACGAATGTATTTCTCTGCATGGGGGAGGTGGGCAAAGATGTCTGTAACATTGAATAAAGTCCATGTCTAAGCAGTGGATGAGGGATTACACTCACATAGGCTTTTCTGCAGTGAAGTTAGCCACATGCCACCAATCTTTACTTGTGATCTATGACCATAATAAAGGATTGGATTGGATTTTCTTGCCCTATTTCCTCCAGTTGCCATGTTTCCTTCATTCAATTTGCGCAACCTACCACTGGTTCTCAGATCACCTGTTGGGGAGACTTTATTGGCTCCAAAGACTTGGCCACCCAAGCCTGCACTCCAGAAGGAGTGGGGAGGTCCCCAAAGACAAAGATCACTCTGCCTCTTTAATTAGTACAGCCTGGGTTGTTGCTTCTGGCCTGGCTTCTCAAGAAGGTTGCCAACCACCCAGAAAAGAAAATTTAAAAAGCCCTGAAGGCTGTGTTCTTATGCTTTTTCAGGTCAGTTGCCAGAAAAGCAAGAGACGTCTCCTTTCCACTCCCCATCCAGTCATTTTTTAAACTTTAGTTGCATTTTTAGGTAAATAAGTTTCTGGATGGAGGGCTGTCTGTAGATCCATGAGAACTTGCTTTAAAGAAATAGTAAACCACATGAAAATATTTTGCTATAAGGTGGTACAGTATTCAAGAATCTTCTACCTAACTGGCTGGAAGAAGAAATTAGGCCCTGCTGAAGGGATAATTAGAAGTATAATAATCTCCTCCCACTTTGGGGGTAGGGAGAAATCATGGTTCAGATTTCTTCTCTCAGGCCACTTGAACCAATGAGTTGAAGGGAGGGGAAGAATAACTTTCCCATAGTCAACCAATTCAGCCTAAATCCCAGTCCTTTATGCCAGCTACTTCTAGCCCCCAAACCTAATTCTAACCCTAACCCTAACATAGAGCAGGGTTTTGTTTTGTTTTTTAACTTTTTCAGACCACAGAACTTAATAAAAAATCCTGAACCTCTGACCAAGAGGCAAAGCACTAAATGACAGAAAATTAACAATAAAATGAAAAATAAATTGTTTGTTGTAAATGCAAAATTAACATTTCCACTGAACAAAAAATAAAACTTGAATTCTGCAATTATTTGGGAGATTTATGTTTTAACCAAATAAATTAATATTCAGTGACTGGGATATGATTACTTTTCCACAGATAAAAGTTCAATGTTTGGAGCAATTGACGTTACTTATAAGCAGAGATCATCTTCTATATTTAGCCTGTTTCCATGCTTATTTGCATAGAAAGAGAGATTCTTTCACAAAGACATGTTGTTGTAAACAGCATATTTCAGTACTTGACTGGCATTTTCACAATACCCTTTAAAAATATTTATCCTAAGTTCTACATGAAGAAATGTTTGTAATGTGAAATCATTCCACTTTTATTTTAATTTCTCAAAACTTGTGCCATAAGAAGCAGCAACAGCAGCTTTGAAATGTGCTTTGCTTTTTCTGTTTTATCTTTTTTCTCTTCTGTCAGCAATAATACCATTTTGTAACTAAGGATCCATATCTGGAAAAATGTTTACATTACATAACTATTTATTAGGCCTAATGGAAAAGCAGAATAAAAATAATGTGCTTATACTGACGGGCATAGATCTAAGATAGATCTAGGATGAGTGTTGATGGCTTTTTTTTTTTCCATCGTGAATGCCTGGTTGAAACCACTTAAGCGCCTTCTTCTTCCTGCCTGCCTCTGCAAATATGATTTTCATATTTGGTTACTCCAGAAGTAGTTTCAGTCTCAAGGGATTTGAGACACATGCAGTGCAGCTGAGCAATGCAATGCTAAGTTTCTTTATTAATTCCTGCACAGATCAATGGGACTTATTCCTAAGTAGGCGTGCACAAAATGCCATCTTAATTTTTGTGACATGTATGTGTCACAAATTTTTGTGACATGTATGTGTCCCCAAGAGGTCTTAATGTGACCTCTTGGGGACACATACTGTACATGCTTACACACAAGTACTGTTTGCAGCTTGGAAAGTGAAGAGGAAGGGAGGGACTCCCTGGATCATTCTTGCAGAATCAGAAATCAGAGCCCTAATCAGCGTCAAGCTTGGCCACAAGCCGGCCTCACAAGCTGATAAATGAAACCTCTCCTTGCATCATGCATTGATACCTTCGCTGTATGAACTAGGTGATCACAGTGCAAAAAACAAGAGGACCCACAGCCATGTAGGACAAAATCTAAGGAGAACAGCAAAATATGCAAACAGACAGAGTGAATGTGTGCCAGGATTGAAAAAGCCCTCAGAAAGGGGTCATTCATCCCCTTTCTTCTATACATCACAGTCGCTGTCCTGCTTCTTCTTCTCCCCTTCCTCACATTACTATACCACAGTAGACAGCAGCAAGAGAAAAAAAAGGTGTTAAATTCACCTAAAATGTCCACCTCCAGTTGATATTTGCATTAAAGAAAAAGCTGTCTTTAGATAATGGCTTATCAATGGCTGGATTCATATCACCCTAAGGCTTCCTTTATTTGAAAGATGGTTTGCTAAACAAGACAGTGGTTGGGTGCACACATCATACTACTGTATTGCATTTAGTGTTCATATAATATGCTGAACTCAAAGTAAAACACAATGTAGTGTGGCTTGGTGCAGTATGTGAATTCAGCTGTAGTCAGTCACTTCATTGCTCGTCTTATCTGCCCAACCGAATGTAAAAATGAAAGAGAAAACAGGGCGTATTTAATTATTCATTTATTTCATCTATATCCCACATTTAATTCCAGGAGGTCAAAGCAACGTTCAAAGGACTCCCTCTTATGGCAACAGAAATTAACCTTGGTATACAACTGCCTTATACCAGCTACTGATGCTTCCATCTCAAAATTTATTGCCTCTTGTGGTAGTTGGGTGTTTCTACAGTGAGAGGGGACTTGGATAGATATCTCTGGAGTTGCTCTATCAAAGCTATCACTGCTAGATTTGCTTTTTTCTCATACCTCCACTTCTCATAACTAAACTTCACTTCTCATAACTTTTTTCTCATAACTTCACTTCTCATAACTAAAACATGCCTCCTCTATTTAGCTGATTGATTAGCACTGGTAGAATGTTAGTTCCTTACTATCTTTTTTTTTTGGTATTTCCACATGGGCAGAGGCAATGCAAGACAAACATGGTATCATTTAAAGGTGGGCTATAGTCATGTAATAAAACAACACAGTTGTCAAAGCATGCCAGACTAAAGAGGAAACTTGAATATAATTGTTTCAGATAATCCCTGGACCTACATTATGGTGCCACTCCCCCAAACAGCCTTCTCTCTCAAGGGCCTTCATGGTTTGTCTGCTGTTGTGGTAGAATTCCAAGGCTTAATAAACCTATTTTACTTAATTTCCTGTTTAAAAAAATGCTGTTGCGATGTGGCAATTTGCCACCAAATTTTGGCTGAGTCACTTTGAGGGTGCTAGAGACCACAGATAAGGAGATTAAGGGAGACATGTCATCCGTAACGCATGGGCTGTTATTTTAGTGTTAAATTGCATCAAATCTGAAAGAAAGGGACACTATAAATGGTTTGATTCACTTACTCAGTGAGAATGCTTCAAGAATTTTCAGGACCAATAAGGTACTATGGATCAATAATCTAAGGTATTTATTTGAGATTTCCTATACTGACCTATTTCATTCTACACCAAATGGTCTGGATTGGATAATTAGCATCTAGCCTCTCCTCTCCTGAGCACATACATGAACATACAGGCTGAAGTAGAGAAAAGATTGGATGTGAATATGGGAAATATCAGTACATGTCCAACACTGACCACATTTTTTACTAATGGAAATTGGCAACTCTAGTCACAGTCAGTTTATACATGATCAAGAATGATATGGTAATTTCACATGAACTTTGGAAAGTTTCAGCTTCACTAGGAATAGGATTTAAGAATGTATTAGCTGCAATTTTAAATCTTAGGGAATATGATGGCCTACTTGCATCTAAGCTGATTTTATTATTTTTGCTTTCAAGTTGTTTGAGTCAACCCCAACTCTTAATCTAGTGCTGAACAGGAAATTCAGTAAAAGAGAGAGACACGGAGAGATTTGCAATGTTAAAATATGCAACAGATTTTATTATTTAAAAACAATGGGATTAAGTTACCAGGCCTTGGAAAAACATTGTCTCTTTACACAGATGTTCTCAGTTATGGCCACATAAAAAGCAGAAAGAAAGAGTTCATATGCATGTTGTTTTATTTGTTTGCAGTTGTACTGAGTGGGGCTTTGAATTCAAATATTGCACTGGCGACAGTCAGGTTTGATCATTAAACATCACACCTTTCAGGATAATATATTCCCTGGAACCAGATGCATTTTAGATATGTAATATCAGTAGGTATAGCAACTGGGTAGTCTTTGGCCTCAGAAGCCACACAGGGTTAAGATGGGTTAATACTTGAATGGAATTCCATTGGAAAATACCAACACAGTAGGCTAGACTTCCAAAAAATGGCACGATCTGTGCTCGGTGGTCACCCTGGAATTGAACTTGACTCAAAGGTGTCTTTGTTTTTTTACAGAGCAACTATATCCAGTAATTTAAAAAGAATATCCAGAATAAGAAATAACTGACTATAGATTTAGTATTAACCCTCAAACCTCAGCTTTTCTACTTTCTTAAAAAACGAAGTTGATTTTCCAAGAAAAGTCAGAAATTAATTTCCATTTTGACATGCAGACAAATCAAACTCTTTGTGTGCGTGCGCACCAGAATAAAACTATAGCTGTCCAACACATTAATGTATTAGGGAAGTACCTTGTCAGGTATCAAACAATTCATTTGATTTCATTCAGCAGTGTAATCTAATCTAAAGTGTAGATTAGGAAATTCACAACTACAGATACTTGGATCTCTGTATCTCTATCTGGACACAGTGGCCAAACATTCATAGCATGTTATGATGTGCATGGCTGCTCTCATAGCAATTATTTTGCAATGTAGTGTTAAGTGGCGCTCTGAGACATGAACTCAAGAGAGATGGTCTGCAAGGGTTCTAATGTAGCCTCACCTCTCCTTCAGATGAATGGTAGCACCCTTTCTCCATTGGCTGCTGCTGAAGTTTGTTCATTCTGCACCCATTTGGGCTGCTGCAGACAAGCTTGTCCTCCTCTTGTGCAAAGTTTATCATTTAATAATAACTCTGGCAGAATTAGCTAGAATTCTTCCTTTGTCAACAGCTCTGTACTCTTCAACATTTGTTTTCCACCCTGCCGTGACTAGCCTTTATTACTTGTTGAATCAAATGTTTATAAGAAGTGGCACAAAAAATGTCTCATATGGTTGCTTCTCTCTCATTTTTGTCTTTTTAATAGGCATTCTTATATAAAGCTAGCTTTATTTCACCGTGACAAAAGGTGCTATTAAATAGAAATAAATCTGGAGAATATGCAAATCTTCCTCCCTTTTCCTCCCTCACGGCTCTTTTTGATAGGAACACATGAGGAGAAGAAGGACCTCTTTTCTAAGCTCATCTGAAATTAGGAGCTGGGAGATTCATCATCTTGAAAGGAAGAAATGTGCCAGATAAGAAAAAGAGAATTGCATTGAACTTGCTTGAAGCTTTCCCCAAAAGGAGAATAGATTAACTCAATAGCAGATCTTAATTTTCGCATGTTCACAGGCTCCTGTATGCACCGTTTATCACACCTACGGAGTAATGTGTAGACAGACATGCCATCTTTCCTAGATGACAAAGGAGCCTGTATACATGCTAAAATTTAAGATCTGCTATTGAGTTAACCTGTTCTCCTTTTGGGGAAAGCTTCCTCAACATTTTTCAACAGCTTTCATTTATTCCACTTTTAAACAGAAGAGTGGGTGGAGAACAAATACACATTTAATTGAGGAAAAGTTCACATCACACTTACAAAGAATGACTCTTACTGAAAGACTCATCAGAAAGGAAAATGTCTGAGAACTGAACCAGTCTGTCTGTAATTAGTACATTTAAGTACATTTCCTCTTTACAGTGAACAAAAATGGAAACTGTGTTCAGCCTGGCAGGAACAACTCCTATAGCATTCTATGTATATAAAATCTTTGAGACACTTTATAATATTCATTATTTCATATGCTACACATTTATATGTATACTGCAACTAATGATAGTTGCCTGTCCTGATTAGAGGATGACTGTTGGCCTCTTTGTATTGACCTGCATTCTTAAGCACTGAATCCTGCAGTGACAAAGTAATAGCCATTGAGAAAGCTGTAAGAATTAATCAGTGTTGCTTGAAATTTTGTGTACTTTATTGCATTTTACCTTTAGAATCTAAATAAAAGGCTTTGTTCTTGGAAAAATGAATAACTTGGGAGTACTGAAGACACCCGTATCCCTGTCTAGCTTCATCCTCAAGTTGTTTATATGTAATTGGATTTTAGTATTTAGTTAGACGTATAGTATTGGATCTTGGGATGTGAAAAGGACAATAACACATGTAAAGCCTCCAATAAAAAGCAAAACAGGACAAAGTCCCATCCCAAATGGCTGCCAAGGTTAAAGTCATCATAATCTGGCAGAACAAAATTGTTTAAACTCATCTCAACCTGACCCAGAAGGGAGCCAATCTAGTACTACAATCAAGACATTATGACAGAACAATCTAGCTGGCCTGCGTGAGGGGATAAATAGCAGAGCTTTCTGACGAAGTGTATCACATATAAATAATACTCTGTCATGGCAGTGATAACTGATACAATGTGAATTTTATTACATTAAATGTAAATATATGCCTTCTGGAATTTGTTCACACAATATACCTCTGAATGTTCACTTTCAATTCATTTATATTTTTTTAACAAAATAAAGTGAGGAAAAAATAAACATGCAGATAGAAAAGACCTACTAATGGGTTTAAAATGTAAGCATACTTTTTACTGTTAATCTAAAGTATTTCTCAGAAATATTGTTAGAAAAAAAAATTAAAAATCTTCCAAATGCCATGACAATCATACGAATGAGAAAACTATACTTCCACTGTTTTTTAGTGGACTGTGAATTGGGATGCACTGAACTATTCCATTATAAATCTATTACAAGTAGAAATAATAAAAACAAAAAAGAACAATCCCTGGGAATTTCCTAACCATTTTAACGCTTTTATCTTAGTATGAGAACAACAAATACACAGCTATTTCAGGAATATTAATGGAACAATATCGACACTGGATTTGATTATGATCAATTTTAAATTAACTAAACAGAAGTTAAATTACTTATAGTGCAGCCTCATGCATGTTTACTTAGATGTAAAGTATGATTTATAACTGCTAGGAAGATAAATCAATTGATGAAATTTGGGCTAGTTTGTTCTAAAGATATACAAAAACTTCTAAGGTTTAAGAGATCAAATTTATAGCTGATGTATTCTAACATTTATTGAGGAGAACCTGAGACTGTGGCTCCTGCAGATATTGACAACGAAGTACCGAAATGAAACAATTGCAAGCATTAAATAAGACATACTTTTTCTTCTTAAATGCACACAATTCACATTGATTCGTTTTGGAACGATTTAATTTTTTAATGTTTTTTTAAATTTCAGTAGCCAAGAAAATTATAAGACAAGGATAATTGTAAATGCTTAACACGATCTGCCATCAATTTCTGTCATGCAGCTACATGAGCAAATGCCGCATGTAGAAAGAAAGAAGAGATATACTGTAGCAAGACATTTTATAATTCTAATTCATTTCACCACTCGCAAACTGGCAAAGTTATGAGGGCAGAAATGCAGCTCAGTTTGACTTCACAGAGTGTGGAATAAACTGTACCGGAGGAATGAAGTCTTGCCAGTGTAAAGGAACAATAGTTCTTCTAATCCTACTGAATTTCTCATGAATTTTATTTTTTAAAATGTCCCTGATCTATTACACTCAAAGAGTTGAAGTCCTCTGATTCATTCTTACACTTTCATTGGCACTTTTAGGTTAATTTCTTTCCTTGTAAACTTTTGGGGACAAACTGCTCACTTTTATTTTTACCTTTCTAGTCTGCCTTTAACTTGTTTTACTGGGCATCAACTCTAGTTGGATGACCAGGGAATACTAAAGCCCCACTAGTCTGTTGTGCATGGATTGCACTGTGTATTCTCCAAGAAGAATTTGCAATCTGATCGAGATACTGTACTTTCATTTTCTTCAGCAAACTTGCTAACTCTCACAAGATACAAGCAACTGCTGAAACTGATTAAAGTTCTATCGCTGGCTTTAATGAAGGCAGGACTGCATTTAAGAGGAAAAAATTCTACTATGCTTTTAAGACTAAGTACTTCCTCTGTGAACAGTACTAAATCATGCCGATGTACTTCATTTAATGTTCTTGAAATTTTATTATGCAGTGATTTCATATGATTACAGTAGTTATATATGTATATGTATGTGCATATGTATAAGCATATTTGTATAAATATTGTTCCCAGGAATTTTAGATACCAACGCTTTTCATAGGATAACATATTTCATTTTTAAAAATGATAGGCTTATTCTCATACCATCATTCTGAGCAAAACATTCTCCTACACAAGAGATGCAGTATGTTGCATCAATAATGGGTCAAGTTTTTATTTTAATCTTTAAAGACAGTAAAAGCAGGAAAGTGTTCAGGATAGCTACTTTAAATCAATTCATTAGAATAGGGCAGGAAGAGCTTTTCAAAAGAGTTAAAATGTGAATATAGCAGTGAAATAGTGCCTTCTACAGGACACTGAGCTTAAAAGTACTTGCTGAAATCAAATTCATACTAACATAAAGCTACGAAATCATGGAAGTAGGTTTTATCGGTAGATTTACACCAGTAAATTTACATAGGAAATTATTTCTTAGTGTAATTTATCTATAAAAATATCCAGTTTGCATCCAGATGCATACAAGTTTCTTTTGTTACCTTAAGATAGGGACTGGATTGATCAGTTTAAAAAGAGTGCAGCAGCCATTTTTGTCAGATGTGGAAGAAAAGGTATTTCTATGTTCAAGGAAGCTTAAAATATTGATTCCTACAAAATATAAGGAACAAAATTATGTACGCTTTAGCATGACTTGAGGTTAGGAAGACAGGTTAATATGCTTGCCTTGTGAGTCAATACAGTCAGGAGTTTCACATATGGATCAGAAAAATAGAGGGTTCCAGACTATGAGTCAGTGGTGTCCATCTGTTCCTGGAATAGCATTTGTCAAGGGAACAGATTATTATAATTTTTTTTTTATCCTGCATCTTACCCACAAACTTCCCCAATTGGCCTCAGAAAGTTGGGAGGACCTTGAAGCAAATTCGGGAAGTACGCAGGACACACAGAGAGGAGTAGCAGATGTCTATTAGCATAATGTTGGATGTAACTCATAGTCTTCTTGTCTTCAAACAGCACTAGCAGCACTACTCTATTACCATAGCAGCGGCTGTGAATTTAGAAACATTTTCTCATATTAAAAAAGGTTAGCAATACCAAATTCTTCCTTAGGAAAAAAAAATGCAGTTAAACAAAAAACACCAGTCAACACCAACTGAACAAAAATAAAACATTAACCATTTGCAGTCTAATTTTGTGCAAAGCTAGCACTGGCTAGTTTAAACATGCATTTTATCTAATTCTGTCCAAGATTAGTTGGTTAATTGTAGGCATGAAGCTTCATCAACTACTAGAGGGACAGAATGTTCTGAAATTAAGGAAAGACCAGATTAGTTCATAGCATTTGCCCGCTCCTTTCCTATATTAGCATCCCCAATAGATTGTGTTGCTAGTTTCATTTAACAAAGTTGCTACTTGCCTGCATTCAGTTGAAGTGCTTTTAAAACAAATAATATGTTTTCTGAATGATCCCATATGTGCATGGGGAGCTCTGTTCAGCTTGACACTGTTCCTCCCACATGCAAATACTGTCTATGGATCCTTTTTAAGCCTCATGATCCTAGGACTCATAAAAAGAGCCCGCAATAAAATAGTGCCTATAAAAAGGTTCAAAATGGAAAAGCTTGGTTCTGCTCGTAGAGTTAGGCTTGTGTGTGTAAAACCAATTTATGATTAACTGCTCTTGATGTCTTTTTTACTTGGAATTGACAGAACTCTGATAATAATCTCCTTCAAAATGTTTAAATATTGGCTTGCCGCACTCAATGCCACTGCCAAATTAGTTGAATGAGCTGAAAGATGAACACAGTCACTTTGAAAATAATATACTTATGGTGTAGTTGTTTTTTGGCGATCTGGCTTAGATCATAGCCCACTCACATTAGGTTCTGCACAAAAACAGGCTGGAAGAAATGTTGCCAAAAGAAGCTGCCCACAGGAAGGAGAAAATAACTGGAAAAGAACTCAAAAACTTTACTGCCCATAGAGTTGGATACTGGTTACAGGACATTGAATGGCCAGTTGTGCTGGAATGTTGTGCAGAAATGACATTATTGCCAATTTGCATCAGGGATAGTGCATTTTATTAATTAAAAAGGAAAAGTTGTGATGTGACATGACTTTGGCACGTGAAACCAACATACCTTAATTTCTCAGTTACTCATTCTTTTGTGCCTTGCACTTCCGGTATTCCTCCCACAACATCTATGTGAGAGTTATGCTCTTTGAAGCGCTCCTGAGAATCCATCTTTCTTTTGAAGCTTTTGTGACTTTAAAAAAAAAACTTCTCCTTCCATTGGCTATCTGCTTCTCTGTTGTATCTTCTGATTTGCTTTGTTGGTAGATGATGTGCCCTTCAGTTACTTCATATTATCTATCCTAAAGTGAACAACATTCAACTGGTGCAAAAATGTGAAAATGAAGTGCTATCCGTTTGATAAGGTTTAACACTAGAATGAATGTCCAAGTGCTTGCTTGCATTTGGATCCTTTTATAAACAGGACATTCTGGGAGCTGTAATTCAGACAGTCGAAGGCACTAGTTAATGCAAATATGGCAACATCTTACAGTCAAATTCCAACTAAATGGCATAAGGGTTCTCCCAGCCAATGTCTGAATATCAGCAAATAAGTACTTTGTAAAAGAGTAATAGAAGTGATGCCTGTAGTTTAATCTAATTTTTCTTGATCAAGATTTGTAGACCACATTACAAGACCTTCTACTTCCTCTTCCCATTGATCTTCATCTTTGCTTTTGTCTTTCTTCTTAAGTCTCACAGGAGTTTTTTGAGATACAGATGCTTCCAGGTTGTAGGAGTAATACAAAATGGAAAAAAAAGTGAATACATGAACTATACTAGCAACACAATCATATTCTGAAACTTTGTGAGAAAAAAGACACACAACACATTAAATTATTTGTGTAACTATAAATGCATATGTGGGTGTGAGAGATGCCATTTTGTAGCATGTGCAAAATTTGTCCTGTAGAGAACTAAGATTGTATGTTAACATCCATAGCCAAGTGCAATTATTCTAAAGCAGGGATGAATAACCAATAGTTCAGAGATCATGTGTGTCCCCCAACTCTACTTCTAAACGTTCCCAAGACCCCATCATCACACTGAAATCTGATAACAAAATGGCAAGTTTTGGTGACAGAATATGTTGCTTTTTAAACAAAATAACTCGCCAAATAAATACATTGGTAGGCATAATGCCTCTATTTGGTATTAATAAAATAAAATAAAACTATACCCCAAATCCCAACAGTTCCTCCAAAGTGGGATTAAAACTGTGGGCCCATTTTCCCCTCTAGCGATCAGTCCTACATGCTTTGCAGACTTCAGAGCTATGAATAAACAAATAAAAAATAGATTCCCCAGACCAAAAAAATGTGTGTACACCTTTTTAAAATATCGTTTAAGCATTTCATGATTATTGACATGATTTGAGGACTAATGTGCATATGATTATTTTGTATGTGGTATTATAATTTCAGTTGACAGATCTGTTTGTAGTTTTATTTTTATTGATGAAAAAATAGTTAACTTTTTCAATAAAATATATATTTGAGTTAGTATTTAATGTTAAGTATAAATATTGCTTTAAACATATGAATGTTCCTTACAAAGAAAGCAAGCTTAACACTTCCATGTGTTGCATTTAAAAAAAAAATTAACAAATTGTATTTTATATACACCAACCTGAAATCCTTTTAGGATAAATGCACAATTCAGAATGCATAAAATAAAGAAAGCAAGTCAATTACTATGTAGGAGAAGTAGTGAAAAACAGATATATTTATGTTACAGAAAGTATAAAACAGCCCTATAACAATATCTTCTATGTGTTAAAAAGTAATCACAGGGAACACTGAGGTTCACCTTTGCCATTAATGCAAGGGCAGAAGGCAGTGTAACAACAATTATTTAAGCTACTTGTAGAGAAAGAAGAGCCAGTTTGGTGTAGTGGTTAAGGCACTGGGCTAGAAACCGGGAGACCATGAGTTTTACTCCCACCTAGGCACAAAGCAGCTGGGTGACCTTGGGCCAGTCACTTTCTCTCAGCCCTAGGAAGAGACAATGGCAAACCACTTCTGGAAAACGTGCCAAGAAAACTGCAGGGGCTTGTCCAGGCAGTCGCCAGGAGTCAACACTGACTTGAAGGCACATACACACACACACAAAATAGAGAAAGTGCCCTTTATTTGCATTTCTGTAGAATAGAATGAATTGCCTTGGGAATACATATAGTCATCCCCAGAGGTATTAAGAGGAAGACTGAAAAATGTTAATCACTGTCACGAACTGATTCAAACTGTTCTGACCAGGGTATGAGCTCTCCAAGCAATAAAGCCACAGAGTTCTTGTTCCAGGCCCCCACTGAAAAGGGTATTACAAATAACAGCATGAATGGTACTATACGTGGCTGTGAAGAACATTTCTTCACACAGCTCTCTCTATGAATAAAAAAGAACACAATGTTCACTGCCTTTCTTGTTCATCAGTAAAAAATGAGCTGTAATTTTGATATATTATTTTATGCTCTTAGGATAGCCCTAAAATCATCAGGGAGAGTTCTAATGACTTCAGGAAGGTTAATTATTGCTGCTGCCTGCATGTTTAGTTTTGGCCATAGAAAGAATCATAAGCAAAAGAAATTACCGATGTATGAACATTGGTATTGACATTCAGATGCAGACTTGGCTGAGATAACTTGGCTGTATTTCTGCAATACTTTGTTGAGTGCTCAGAAACCACCAGGGGCGTCTGTGGGTGGGGACGGGTCGAAAAAGTCAGAGGGTAGTTATGCCATTCGATTGCAGCTGTCATGTTGACTTTTGTGACCCACCCCTCCACACCCCACCGACGCCCCTGGAAATGACAATTGGCCTAACATGTTGCAAATGGCTATCAACATGGACCAAAGGCCTTCCCATTTCTTTTCCTGCTCAGCTCAAAATGGGTAATAATTTCACAGCATGATTTCTGAAAGACATTTTCCCCTGAATCTGCCTGCTTAAAATCTTTCCTGAGGTTGCACTATTCCAGAAATACGGCTACATGGATTCAGAGCCGGGGTGTTTCCACAGGCTGTTTTGTAGACCTGGGATACCCTACAAAGAGGAACAGTCAAAGGATAAATGGTGATGTATTGTCGAAGGCTTTCACGGCTGGCATACGATGGCTGGTGTGGGTCTTCCGGGCTGTGTGGCCGTGGTCTTGAAGTTTTGTTTCCTAACGTTTCGCCAGCACCTGTGACCGGTCACAGGTGCTGGCGAAACGTTAGGAAACAAAACTTCAAGACCACGGCCACACAGCCTGGAAGACCCACACCAGCCATCGATAAATGGTGACTTTCTTTCTCAAATGAATTTGCCTTCCACAGGTAAGTTATCATCATTGTTTGCCATTTTATCTTCATTATATTGCTGCTTTAATATCTATCATTGCAAAACTATGCATTTCAATTATCATGGAATTGTTTTAACTTGATGCAGTTAGTTGCCTTGAACTCACTGGATGAAACATGCAGTGTTAAATTGCACCTAAATAAATATGTATAGGTATATAGTATAGTATATAGTAAAGAGCATGATACTCTTGCTCTTCTTGATTTATTATTATAGTTAAAAAAGGATCAAAGTAAAACCATGAACTGCAGAGTTAACATACGCCTAAGATCCCAGTAGTGTTTACATAGTATTATTAAAAAACATAAGATTAAAATAAGTATGTTGAGGAGGTTCAGTCATATAGAGAGAATGAATTAGGTTCAAATCACAAAATAAATTTATGGAGGAAGAGTGAATTATTTAGGAGGAAGGGGAAGATTAAGAATTTGTGGTTGGATAGAACTGATGAGATCTTCAAGAAGAGAGAGCTGAACAGAAGGCAATATATGAAGCGGTGTATGAATGTGGGGGAAGCAAGTAGGATCTGCAAGAACAAAAAGATGTGGAGTGGAATAGTGGTCTAAAATAGATTTAGCTATGTCTCTTTCTTATATCATGCCTTTAATTTTTTTGGCTAACTATATCTTACTCTTTTTCTATGCTCTTCGTAAGGATTGCTTATCCCCAAAGGGAACAGTGTAATATATTGTTTGAATAAATTTATTTATTTATTTATTTATTATTTATCATATTTATATAGCCACCCATCTCACACAAGGTAACTCTGGGTGGTGTACAACAATTAAAAAAAGAAATACATAAAAACAGCTACATATAAAAAATAGTAAAAACACACAAAGCAGGAGGGGATAAAATTAATAAGGGAGCCATCGTAAAATCTCCCCGGTCCCCTGGGAACCCCAGGCCTGATCACATAGCCAGGTCTTGAGGGACTTACAAAATGTTAAGAGGGATGGAAATGTTGTAAATATTATAGTTTGGTAGTTGGGTTGAAATGGATTACTGATAGATAATATCATCATTTAGACTGTATTTCTATCCGTTTTTGTTTTTAGAGTCACTTTTTTTTTTCAATAGGTGAAGGAGAAAAAAAAAGAAACACAAAATGGCAGGATGGTGGGTGGCTTTCTGCTTTTCCCCAAAAAGGAAATGAGAACATGACATTTTCCCAGGAGTTTCATAGGTTCAAATGTAACTATTTGAATAAATAGGTACATTTTCAAAGTCATAATATACTACAGTTGGTGTGTACAGAAAAATGGCAAGCTTTTCACAAAATAAGTTCAGCCTTAAGGGAAGATATAAAGAGTTTATATTCCACAAAAAGGGAACAAGGGCACACTTATTAAACATTACAAGGTTCCTAAATTCTCCTTTCTTACCTGGGGTGGGTCTTGGCATGGGATTGCTTACCCAGTTTTCTAACATTAGCTTTTTCTTCTGTTTTTCAATGCAATCAGAGACAAAAATTTGATGTCTGAAATAAAAAAACCAAGAAAATGAATATAACTTCCAAACATAACAGAAAGATAAGCTTATTTACTAGATGTTCAGGGGAAAAAAAACAGCTTTATGAATAGCTTTCACACCTGAAGGAAAAAGTATTTCAGAATGCAAAATAAAGTAGCTCGAGACGTGTTTCACAACAGATTTAGTATTTCACACACCATCTAAGAAAATTTTAAAAACAGGGTTTTTTAAAAACAAACTTAACAAGAGAAGAAATACCCATCTCAATGACCCGTATTCTTAGAGGTGTTCATTGTGGATCTGCATGAGTGTGCTTTAACACCTTGCAACAATGCAGTAATAGGAAAGGATAACTTTGAATTGTATTCTATTTTAATCCAGTCACTGTTACGATTCTATACTTAAGGTTAATCTTTATAAATTCTCAGATACCACCACCACATTAAAACCTTTAAAATGCCTTTGGGTAAAATCATGCTAAAAAGATAGCGTCGTATGTCTCTAATAATTTTATTGAAATTAAGCGACAACATTTTTGTAATTTGGGACAATGTTTATAGAAAGAAAAATCTGTCTGGATTAATACAATTCCCAATTTGTTGCCAAAGTTTATTTCTGGCAAAGAACAATCAGAAAGAAACCCTAGGAAGGAACCCAGTTGTCTTACACATCCCTTGAGTTCCCAAAGACTAAAGTGGGGTAATAGTTAAGGTGTTGGATGAAAATTAAGAAGATCTGGTTCAAGACAAACCTCAAGATACAGCATGACTTTGGACCACTCAACCCCATGCAGTTGTGTTGGGGGATCATACTGGAAGGGGAACATAACATATACTGCTTTGAGCTTCAAGCAAAGAAGCAGTTCCCAAAGGAATAATCACAATTTAACAAGTGTATAAAGGATTATGGGGCTGGGAAGAAATGGCTTCCTAAAAAATGCATCATATCTTCGCTGGGCACTCTATTAATAACATCTCCCTCCCCATTCTCTCTTACTTTTCACCGAATCAGAAACTCTAATTTCAGTTCAGTTATCTTTCTTCATAGGCCCCTTCCTCAACGTAATTTGCTACTGCCATACTATGTACATAATTTCAAAGTACTTTTATTTGTTAATGGTAAAATACAAAAAATGGCAATACCAACAGAAAAAAGATAGTAATTATACTATGAAGAAAGAAAACCTACATATATTATAATGATTAGAATAAATATGACAAAAACCTCAAATTAAACTAATCGACAGAAAAAAAGAGAGAGAAAAGATCCATATTGTAATTACAGATAGCAAATTAAAATTAATTCAACCCTTAAGCTTATCATTAAGAGCATATAGAAAGAAGAAATTCATCTTCTCATTCTTGGAGTACAGAGACTTTTCAGAACAGATAACAGATTCATGCCCTTGATCCATTCCGTAAAATCAGGAGGGTAAGTTTCTTGTGTAAAATTATCCCCTTTGCTGTGCCCAGGGCTTGATAGAGCCAAAGCTCTTCATGAGATGCCAAATAACATGTTTTAGGAATATAGTTCAACATCACATCAAGATTCTTAACAATAATATTTGTATTAACATAGGTAGTGATTTGAAAGCAAATGAAGGCTGTAGCTGGACGAGATCAGATGATATGAATTAAAAAACAATTTTTGTACAATGACAGCACAAGAAATGTAATATCCATCCCTTTTTAATATTCTTTGAGGGTTCCAATAAAAATGAAGTAATAGTATCTTATGAATTAATTTCATTTTTAAATCATAAGAAGTATATTTTATGTTTGTTGACACTGTATCCATTATTCTCCAAAACTGGATATTCCAATTCTTCATTGCACAATTCAGATATGTAACTTATAGTAACTTTAATTTTACCTTATAATTCCTTATAACATTGCATTATAGGTTTCTGTTAAAATGTTGCGTCTTTTAAGGATCCTTAATTGCAGATACCTCAGAGACTGCTAAACCATCTGGGCCGTACTCTTCAGTTAATATATTACCAAGTGAATGTTGTGGATAAATCATATACAAAATGCAATGTCTCGTGTCTTTCTTTTTTTGTGTGTTATTGTTTCCTACTTTTGAGATGTAAATCACCCAGTGTTTGGTGGTCAGGCAGCCTCTAAATCAATAAAAATATTAATAATAATAATTATCATAATAATCCCAAGTAGGCCCAAAAAGGAAAATATTCTCATTCCAAAAGAATACAGTTGTTAAAATAAAAAAGCCAATTATATAATTGAAAATCTGGTAGGTTAAAACCACCATATTCATAAGAATAATTTAAAAGTACAGTGGTACCTCGGGTCATGAACTTAATTCGTTCCGCAACTCTGGTTGCAACCCGAATTGGTTGCAACCCGAATCAAATTTTCCCATAAGGTTCAATGTAAATACGGTTAATCCGTTCTGAACCATATGTATTTTTTTTTTTAAACCACAAAAATATGAAACAGAATACAGTACAGTGCAGTACGAAGAGAGACAACGCTAACCTTGCTCGAGGCGACTTCTGGCGTGAAGGACAGGAAGGCGGGTGGGGAGGCGGTTATTGCTTGGAGGGAGAGTCCCCCTCCCTACAGGAAGCCATGACCACGTGTCACGGCAGGGAAAATGGGCGTGGATCCTGTTCGGCACCCGATGCGGAGTTCGCGGACGGAAGCAAAATTTTGCGAACGGTGCTGTTCGTGACCCGAATTGGTCGTGAACAGAAGCGTTCGTGACCCGAGGTATCACTGTACTGTATGTTTTCTGGTAGAAATGAATAAGTTAACTTTACTGAAGTAAAAAGCCACTTCTTTACAGCCAAAACAATAGGGTCCTATTTATTAAGAAATTGGGAAAAAGAAACCAAAGTGAGGCAAATAGCTTTTCTTGAAATTTCAGTATATAGATAATCCTTGTTTAACAACCACTGGATCAGCAATCATTGGAAGTTAACGCTGGGACTGAATGAAGAGAGTTGTGACTGGTCCTCAAAGTTGCGGCCATTGCAGGATCCCTGTGGTCACGTGATTCGGGCACTTGGCAACCAGCTCATAATTACAATGGTTGCAGTGTCCCCTGGTCATGTGATCGCCATTTGTGACCTTCACTGCCAGCTTCTGACAAGCAAAGGTAATGAGGAAGCCAGCAGGAGGTTGCAAATGGTGATCACATGACATCCCACCTAACAACCGCATGGGATTCGCTTAATGACAGCAAGTGGAACTGCTGGAACTGCCATTGTAAGTCAGTGTGGTCGTGTGACATTGAGCTTTACTACCATGTCGCTTAGCAATGGAGTTCCAATTACCACTGTTAAACGAGGACTACTCTTACTTGCTTATTTCGAGTATTAAGTTTGAAAACAGTTTTTACAGCTATATAAACTTTTTAAAATGGAAAATGGTAACTAAGTTACCATTAACAGATGGGAAAGATGCAGGAAACCTATTAGGAGTGTCTGCATGGAGGACAGTGTCAAAAAAGTCACGATGATAGCCATAACTGTGCGATCAAAGCCGCGCTTATATTATGTGCGCTACCTTGATTTTTTTGATGCCCCCCAGATATCACTGAAGCCTATATAATGCAATAGAAATGTTTTCAGTAAGTCTTTATAATCTGTAGAGACACGTATAGCATGACCTCTCCACACATGATCCACACATAAAGGCAGGAACACCAGAGTTAGTGTCTCTAAAAGCAAGTGATTTTATTTATCCCATAGCCCTGAATGGGAATCTATGAAACACAGATCTTCTCCCACTATATAGCTGCATCCTAGAATTTTTTGGTCGTGCTCTCAATAAGGGCAGGACCTAGGAACAGGTTTATATGAATGCCTCCTTATGGAAAATTTAGTGGCCTAAGGTAGGATCTGTTAAACCTGCCAAAAAAAATCGTGGTTGGATACACCTGCAAAATGTCAGAAGATATTATTCATGCTGGTATTCAAGTGATATGACCCAGATGTCATAGGAGAGGCCGCAGAAAGAACAAATGTTTAGGATCAGTTGGTAACTGACTCTGAAAAAATAACTGTGTACCATTTGGGTGCATAATTAAGCTTACTGAGTCCAGGAAAAGACAGAGACACTGCCAACAAACCTGTAGATTTTTATGAGAATATTAATAGCTGGTGATTGCTTAAAAGCTTTTTGAAGCTTTTCAGGCAGTTCCAAAGAGCCGTGTAAAAAACAGAAGGCACTGTCCCCACACTGAGGTGAGATGAACTCAACATTAATTCACTGTAATTGCAAGCAATTTTGATACATCCCTGCATTTACTGACGTTGGAGACAAAGACAACGAGAGTCAGAGTGAGAGAGAGAGCAAGACAGTGTGGGGTAGTGGTTAAGGCATTGGCCTAGGACTGGAGTGACCCAAAACTGTTTAAGCCCTGTAATAGCACTGAAAGGCAAGCCCCAGCTCCTCATGCTAGAACAGTGTTTCTCAACCTGGCTTGGCTTTGCTGGCTGAGGAATTCTGGGAGCTGAAGTCCACCCATCTTAAACTCGCCGAGGTTGAGAAACGCTGTGCTAGAGTTTTCCCATCTGCCCCTGCTCCTTTGGTAATGGGTAGTCTACCATGGAAATTCTTACCTCAGTATGGTTACAGCCCCCAGACTATTGGTTACTTACAAAGTTTAAGCTGCTACAGGGGAAGTTTAAAGTGGTGCCCACATCACAGAATAAATGGTCGACTGTTCCTGCCACAATTTGTAGGAACAAATGCTGCGTAAAAGGAAAGAGCCTTGCAATCTATTTTTAAATGTTTGATGAATTTAGCTTCAAACATTGTGATGAAATTATATTTAGCGTGTAGCCGAAGTTATGATTGTCAGGCGGTACTTTTCTCCTTATGCAAGTTTACGTGGTAGAGGCAAAACTGCAAATGGCAACACATGCAGAGGGAAGCATAAGACAGATTCAAATTAAGCACCAACATATACTGTACATATAGCTGTATTTGGACAAATATGTATATTAGCATTTCTGCCTCTTAAGCCAAGATATTTGCTTGACAGTAACAGCCAAATGTGTGTGTGTGTGTGTATATGATAATTTTTTTTTTTAATTAAACAAAAACGTTTAAAGAATAAATAACCACATAAAAGAAAAAAGAAAGTGGAAAAGGACATAGTGGATGAAGACTAAAATGTCAGTAAGTATACAAAGGATTTACAGTGTTAATATTCAAAATTAATTATATCATCTTGTTTAATTTTTAATTAATTAATGAAATGTATAGAACTAGATTTATTATATCATCTTAAGAAATAACTAAAAATCTCTATAAAACTCTTTATATTGATATTGATATCACTGCTATTTGCCATTGTTCCCCAAATAAATGCACATAATCATGTAAAGGGAAGGAAAAAGGAAAAAATAAAATTAAAATAAACAAAAAGGAGAAAAATAAGTAAAAACAATATTAAGTTCTAAATTCCATTGTACCCAACTGGTGATTACATCAAAATATTTATAAACATTGAAATTGCTTCTAATTACTGTTTTTGTGTCAATTATTTCCCACTTAAAAACTCTAAGTGTCTGAGTTTGCCTTGGTGGGTGACATATGATATATAAAGAAGCCAGTCTTGTTTACATTTAGTCAAACTTCTTAATTTTGCCATTTGTATGTATTCCCCAAGTTTGGTTCCCAGTCTGATATTGTTGGCAAAGTGTCTCTTTTCCAATGTTGGACCAAATTTGTGCTTGCAGCCATCGGCATCTTAACAAATTCTATCATCAAAGTGCGTGTAACTCTCTCAAAAAGCCAAATCCACAAAGACCTGTAACTAAATTTATTCTATTCTGCTAATGATGTTCCAATTGTTTCTTCCTATGATACAGAGTTTTAACGCTACTCTATCGTTATTAAGATATCAGAATTTTTAGAAGTGCTTTGAATGGTAAAATACTCTTACTGTAAATGGACTGTACCCCCGTCTTGGGACTGTTTTATAGATTATAAGCAAGTTATAACTTTTTATAGGATGTAAAATATATATATATATATATTCCCTTTATTATGGATCTTAACTTCCATTCATTGTAGTGTATATTTCATAATAAGGATAGCTTGTTTGCAAGCTTGGGCTGAGTTACAGCTTTTCATTGTAAAGGTTCAGACAAGCACTGCTCCTTGAAGTGTATTGTGCCTTTACTTGGCCAAACATTTGCTGTTGTTTTGTGATGGGTCCATACATGTAAAACTACAACCTGTTAAGTTGCAGGCATGTCCTGATCACAGTCATTGGGAAATCTCTTCTTTGCCCCTTGAGCGAAGGAAGGAAGGAAGGAAGGAAGGAAGGAAGGAAGGAAGGAAGGAAGGAAGGAAGGAAGGAAGGAAGGAAGGAAGGAAGGAAGGAAGGAAGGGATGGATTTTACAAGAGTCTGTTTTTAACCACAAGATGGCAGTAAAAGGTGGACCTATAACTGTCAAAAAAAAAAATCATAGCCATTTCTTCTCATGCTCCAATGCAATTAGTATGAAAACTTGCATTATTTCAAAGAAAAGGCTGCTTTCTCAAACAACTCTAACCTATTTTTGTTCTTTGTTAATTCTTTAAAAATTAAAAATGGAGAAAGAGTTCAGAAAGGATACTTCTAGTTTTTGAAATGCTTTCTTGGCACACACATATTGTGTGGCACAACATAATGAAGCAATTATCAAATACGTGAAACAAAGAACTTCTGTTAAGAGAAATAAAACAAGGAAGTTGTATCCAAGGAAAATTAACCCTATAGAGTAAGAGATTCTGTTCAAGAGAAAAATGAACAAATTTAGCCCATTTGCTTTTATTTAATTTGAACCCAAATTAGATTTTTTTACAGTGTCTGTCAGTTTGTGGCAAAATTGTCAGGTGAAGTAGCCACGTGCATGTGAAACAACTAGTTGCAATCTTTTTAGTATGCTCTAAAATAAATTAACTATGCCGTAGGGATAATTTACAAAAATTATTCAGCTTCAATGGTCAGCAGTGCTATGATTCCAGGCACATATAAAATGTGAGGTCTGCTGTATATGTCTGCTCCTTGCACTGTCTCCTTCTCACTGAATCCCCAAATAAACTATGAGTCCTGTGCCTCATTCCACCTTCCCCTGATCCCAGGTAGCCTGCAGGGACCACATTTTACAGATAGGCAGCATTTTCCTTCTTCACTGGGAGACACTGGAAACACCTTCTCCTCTATAAATATGCACAAAACCCCAGTGAAGGAATGTTGGGTCTATGTGTATGTAGAGAGAAGGCTTTATGAAGGGGAACAAAGTTGCAACACAGTGTCTGTACACTCACCTTTGAAAAGGTTCCGCTAGGTTGCTAATAGGTGCAGGGTGCAGGGATCACGCTATGCCTGTTTTGAAAGATCTGCAGTGATTTCCAGTTGCACTTTAAGATGTTAATATCAAACTTCAATCACCACTTCTGAACTCTAATTAGGAGCCTGGACTGGCTTTTATATTCCGAGCCAAAGGAGAAATCATAATCAGTTCATAAACTGATTGTATGTTTCACAAATGAATGTTCTGAATAAAATTATTCTTATTTTTAATAATATTTTCTGAAGTTTTTGTATGTAACTCCAGTAAATGCCACTCTTTGCAGTAATTATAAAATCATAATTGCCATGAAAAAGGCAGGTCCTGTGAAAGATAATATTTTGATCCTGTATACATTTTACTTAACCTTGTTATACAGTAGTATAAGATTCAGTATGGTTTGATGTTGAAATTGATATTTAAAGGCATACATTTAGATTTTCTACTGATGATTTTTCATTTTGAAAATAAATCTATACCTAAATATCAAGAACTTAACATTGATAAAACAGTCATTAAACATCTCTCCTACAGTAGGTGTGCACATCTGGGTTTTCATCAGATACCTACAAATTTTCATCCCAGTAGCCTTTGTTCACATTCTCTGCCATCCAGTTGTAACGGTTTCCTATGTACTCTGGATCTTCAAACACTAGAAGGAGAATTCCAAATACATTTTATATTAGAATGATCACATTCAATAAAGAATGCTAACTTTCTAAATAACAAGCATGTGAACTCCTTAGACCTTTCTGTATGGCATCCAACCTGAAGGAGTCTTTTAAGTCACTTCAGTGAGCTATAGATACTGACATAAACAATCTTAGTGCATAGAAGTTAGTTTAACATGAGATCCAGGCAACTGCTGATTGACCCAACTAGCAAAGATAAGGCGGTTGGCCATTAGGGAAAGGATCACTGATAACATGACCCTTCCCTGCAAATAAAGCATCCACCGATTCTTCATACACAGGAATTTCATTATTTTTAGCGGCTGTGTTGAATGCTAATTGATGGTTTGAATTATTTTGCTCTGTTACACATCTTGAAGTATTTATTGCCCTCGCTGATTTTTATTTTTGTTTTTATACTGTTCAGTCCATTTCATGCAAACTGCTTTGAATATTATTTGTGACCTTTTAACTCTAAGCAATGTTGGGTGATATGATTATTCAGTTCCATTCCAGTCAGATGCACAGAATACAAACTATCTTGATTGCCCTGAAAAATGACTTACACTGAGGAATGGACAGAATGAATGTAACTCCTCTTCTGGACCCTTTATCTACTTTTGATGCTGTCAGTCCTGGTATTCATAGGCATCATGGTGTTTTAGTCTGTACATGTGTTGGTTTGCATATTAATTTTATTAACTTATTCTTTCTTTTATGACATGTAAACTATTTGGTAGGATTCTGTTCTTAAAAGAGGTCTAGAAACATTTTAATAAATATGAATAAATGTTGAATTCCAGATATTATGTATTGAATGGCCTACTGCTTAGTTGCAAACAGAGAGCCAGTTTTGTGTAGTAGTTAAAATCCTGGATAGAAACTAGGAGGCTGTGAGTTCTAGCCTTCCCTTAAGCATGGAAGGCAAGTACTGTAGGTGACTTTGGGCCAGTTACCCTCTCTCAGCCAAACCACCTCACAGTGGTTGTTGTGGGGTCAACAGAAGGCAGGAGCATTATGTACACCACCTTGATTGTACAAAATAAAGGCAGGAAATCATCACCATCATCATCATCATCATCATGGTATATAATCCCATTCCCCCTTTTGCCTGGTTTGATGGCACAAAGGAAATTCATTCTCACATTTATGGAAAGGCTTCAAGAATATGGATACTTTAGTTGGAACCACATTATATTTTTAATCATGCTTAAGATGTGTTTAAATGTGTTTTGTTTGTAGTAAAAGTAGACACCAAAAACAAAGTACACTGAGAAACTTTACTAAGAAATTAGAAGACTTATTCACTGTCTTCACAACTGTCACCTGGCCAATTTTCATTAACTTAAATTGTTAAAATCTTATCCTTCTACTATACATTCATTACAAATACAAAACTGTTTCACAAACCTCTACATACATGATCAGAATAGTCTGTCATCATTTAATTTAATTTATGTGTTGCTCTTTTTTATTGCCTTTGTATAAGCATTTGGGAAGGGGCCATAAGCTGAACAGTAAAACACATGCTTGGAATATGGAAGATCTCAAGTATGATTCAGGAGAAGGCAGTTTTACCTGCACATTTGATCTACACATTTCCAGGGCCATGTGGGGACTTAATGATGAGTTCAACTATAACTCTAATCAGATGCAGCCCTACTTCATGTTATGGCAAGTTATGTTAAACAGACTGCACTGAACTCTGTTAAGAATAGCAACTCTCTCAAAATATAATGCATATTTCCTCCATGTATACATCATCCATTATATCCATTATATAATAAAGTCTTTAATTCACTGCTGAAAATTTAGTTAACTCTAAAATAACGTAATTATTAGGTTTGTGCAGAGACCACCTAAGATGCATCAAATTTAATGATTTAATGTTCTGAAAATAGCACATTCCATCTTAGGTTGGCTTGGAGTAGTCCTTTCTGATTCTGGAATGTGATTCAGAAAAATGGAGCTCTAAACTTGCTGAGAGGATTTTCTTTGTATTTTTTTTTTTTTAAACTCATCCCATCAGAGGTGTGGGTGTGGGTGGGTGTTTTTTCTTCATACTTTAAGAAAGTAGTTAGAGTTCAGCTATTGTGATTTAGCCAGCTGTCTGTCTGTCTGTCTGTCTGTCTGTCTGTCTGTCTGTCTGTCTATCTATCTATCTATCTATCTATCTATCTATCTATCTATCTATCTATCTATCAATCATTTCCTCTCCTGGGTAGCCAATTTTTCAGAGTTTCTCTAGAGCAGCAGTCCCCAACTCAGTGGCATGCTTTCTGTGGCTTCTAATAATATTTTGTAGGTACTTAGGGTGTTGCACAGCAAGGCCAGGACACAGAGTCCTGTGAGGAACATGGCAAGCACTTCAGGGAGAGGAGCAGCCCAACTCAGTGAGTCTTTTGTCAACAGTGAGGCCTGGGCGGTAGGACTACACAGTTGGTGCTCCAAGGCTTTGTAGCACTAAGCAGTGCTGCCTTCTGAAAAACCCTGTCCACTTTCAAGGTCCAGGGCAGATCACTGCTTCTGAGGTTGTATCAGATGGAGGTGAGACCTGGCCAAGGAAGGGCCAGGAGGCTGGAACTGCCTGTAAGAATGCAGGAGGAGGCAGGCATGATTGCCCAATCATGAATCTTTCTGTCAACGAAGGAGTGGGATAGCAAGCAAGCAAGATCTTTCTGCTAAGCAAAGGAAGGAGAAGGGACTATGCCAGGCAGAGAGAAGAGAAAGTGACCAAGAAAATGACCAAAGGAAAATTCCATGTGTTCAGCAAGGACAAAAAAGAAACAGAAAAGCAGGATTTGGGCAACTCTAAGTGAGATGTGCTTTCTACATCATATCAGCTTAGTAATAAAACCAAATTTGGTATTTTGGTTAATGAAAATACTGCCAACTAAGTCACCAAAATGAAATGCTGTTTCACAGCTCTCTTTCACAAGTTTCCCAGCAAGGTTTTTTAATTTAATAAATGTATGTGTAATAGCATACCAGGAATCATTTTCATTTTTTTCTTTTTTTACTCAGTAAAGTTTTTTGTATCTCTATATGAAAAGGCTTCAGTGTTGCATTCCTCAATTTAATGAACTAGTCCTCGTGGCATTCATGATGATTTGAATTTAAACCTCTGGTATATGCTGCCTTCTTTTTAAAACAACAGAGTTCTGCATTTGTCCATAAGAAACAAAATCATAAAGTTCCAGTCGCAGCCAGATCGCCGTCACATCCTAAAGCTCCAGATTGTATAGCAATACTTCTATTAGGAGCAACAACAGTGTCACACACTTTTGAGGAAGGGTTCCCCCCCAGTAATTTTCTTTTTGGAAGTCACTATGGCTTGCCTTTAAACTGGGGGATCATAAGAAAGACCCATTTGACTTATTTACATTTTGGGCAAAATCAGAATCAGGCTTGCTATTTTTAATTTAAAGAAACGAAAACATCAGCTTACCTGGGTGTTTAAAATCTTCAGCAGGTCTTGATGTGGCAATTTTAAACCATGTTACAAAATATTCTTCATATGATACGGATGTTATCCTTCTGAAAATATACATTTGGAAGAAAGGAAGATTTGCAACTAACTTATGCAATTAGTTACATGGCACAGATTTTTCTGCAGAACATTTCACAAGGCAAATAGAAAAAGAACAGAGGTTTAAAGGTGAAATTACTTCCAATTTCAGTACAAATGAAAGTTCAATAGACTATTTCCAAAAATTATGTTGGAGTATTTACTTACCAAACAAATTTTTTAAAGCCACTTTCTTCTTTTTCTTGTTATAACACATTAAAACTAAAAGGTTTTTCATAAAGCAGTTGTGATTGGTTGGAAACAGTAGTAATAGCTGCAATATAAAATAAATTTAAAATCTGTACTTGAGATGAATCCTTCTGTCAAGGCAACTTCACAAGTAGACCAGCCATTTTGCCATCCATCTAATTTCTCCTTTGATTCATAAACTTCAGTGTGAATAAAACTAGTTAGAGTTAAATTTTCTATATACACATAGAGGCTTTTTTCCACCTTTTTCAGCATGGTAGAAACATTTATAGATGTTTGTTTTATGTTACCTCTTCTCAATAAGATATTATATTGAGAAGAGACAACATAAAACAAACATCTATGAAACAAACAAATGAATGAATGAATGAATGAATGAATGAATGAATGAATGAATGAATAAATAAATAAATAAAAGCAATGTGCAAGGGATCCCTGCCTGCAGGCCTAGTATGCAGACTTTGGGCTGTTATGCACTGCAGCCTTAAGCTGCTTGACTCCCATGGATAAACTAGCTGGAAATGAAACCGTCTTAAGAAATCCCTTCCCATCTATGGTGATAGCCTCGTTTTCAGATTGCACTTATGACATCTCCTGATTGGTACATTCCCTTGCTTCTTTCCCTTCTCACCCATCCTGGAAAAGCAAGTTTCAATCACTTTCCTTTCTGTGGGCATGTTCTTGAGGACATCTGGTATCCATTGGTATGAATCCTCATCCCCTGAGTCCCCTTCATATTTGACACATTCTCTCCTAGCAGGCCCACCAGGGGACTGATAAAGAAAAAAGAAAACACCACAGTTTTACCCTACTTCCTTCACCTGGGCTAGAAGTAGAAACTGGCAGAATTCTTGGTTAATTTTACCTGGTTAAAAAAATAATAAATAAAATAAAATAAAATAAAGCTCCACCACTTCACCATTCCATTAGTGAACTTGTAAAAGAAAACCCAGCCTTTCAATGCCCCATCAATGAACTTGTAAAAACAAAAACAAAAACAGTTCAGCCTTTCACCAGTATGTTAGTGAAATGAAGAAAAAAAGAAAGCTTCATCAGTCAAGGTCCCTTCAAAAGAGGGCAAGCAGCCCAGGACAAAATAGCCATGGAGGGCAGTGAGCAATTGCCAGAGTTCCTACTATAGGGCACAGTAACCAATTGGAACGGAGGTGTTTGCCTATAATGACATGAAGTGTAGTAGATGAACCAGATAGCAATGCTTCTGTTGACAGAAGTTGAAAAACTCTACCTTTAATGTGTAGTGGAAAAACAGGTGGAAGATGCCTTCCTGGTGGGCAGGGGACAGCACTGTGTAATCCCAGCCTCGAGACATTAGTAATGGCCCCTATATGTGCTGGGGCAAACTGATGATTTGTATCAGTTCTTTGTATCTTTCTGTTTCAGCAGAACTGCAGGACTTAGAGCAAGACTCACTTAAAATAAGTATAATGTAGCTTCTTAAGATGGTTTCTGCAAAAAAAAGGTGCTGTACATGATTCCCATAAACAGCCACCTTGCAGAGATTAAAGAGGTGTTCTACTGGTCCTTAGAGTGCTCAGAACTTCAGGCATTTAGTTCATGCTGGGTGCATTTTGTAAAAGAAGTCTGCTACAGAGCTGCAAGAGTTAGGTATGTCAAGCTAAATGAGCCAACGGTTTGATAAAGAAGTCAAAGAGAACTGTGTATGCGCTTATAATTGCCCCCCTTCTCTTCTGTGTGCTTATTAGTTATTTCAACACACATCAATGAGACTCCGAAGAAGAAAATGACAAGCATGCTATTGTATGAAATGACAAGATTCTTGAGCACAATGATCATCATTATTCTTGATTTATTTGAAGTCCTTGCATTAATTTCTCTGTCTTTTGCTGTTGCTGTCCTGTTCAATGTCAGCAGCAGCTCGTCAAGGACTTTATAATTTTGCCTTTCTTCAAAGCTGTGAGAAATTGTTCAGTTATGAACCCTTCTTTAGCCACTGAAAGCAACACTTACTGGCACATTTTTACTTTCCCAATGTCATCAGCATTAAAGATGTTTGGTCTCCCAGCCCATACACCACTCTAATATATACAGGTAGTCCTTATTGAATGACCACTTGTTCAGCGACCATTCAAAGTTAGGACACCGCTGAAAGAGGGGGACTCACAACAGGTCCTCATAGTTGCTGCCATCTCAGTGTCCCCATGGTCACATGATCATGATTTGGGCGCTTGGCAACCAGCTTGCAATTATGACATTGCAGAATCCTGTGGTCATGTGATCACCATTTGTGACCTTCAATGCCAGCTTCTGACAAGAAAGTCAATGGGAAAGCTGGCAGGAAATTGCAAATGGTAATCATGTGACCGCAGGATGCTGCAACTGCGCGGGATTCACCTAACAATGACAACTGGGATTGCCAACAACTGGGATTGCCGCAACTCATAAGTCGGTGTGGTCATGTGATGTTGCACTATGTGACTGGATCACTTAGTGACAGAGTTGCTGGTCTCAATTACTGTTGTTAAACAAGGGCTACCTGTATGTTACATAGTATAGGGCAAATTCTGCAACACAGGAAAGATTTCTCTAGTTCTTCAAGACCTGCACCTGCATTTCATTCTTACTAGTAATTTTTCTGTGAGAGAAAGATCTACAGAAATGTCCCCCAACCATTGTGCCTCCATACATACTAGATTACAACTCCCTTAATCCCTACTTGTCAAGGCTAGAGGTTGTACAAGTTATGAGAATTGAAGCCCAATGTATTTGGAGGTCAGCAGGTTGGTGAAAGAAGTCTAAATGGATGAACATGTTATCAGTTACAGCTTGCTTATAAGCAGGAGAATAATTCAGTTAGTCAGCAGGAATTGACTGTAAAGACAAATTAATAGGTGGTTCTATACTTGTGAAAATGGCACCATGTCAAATGTAGTATTTTCATATTGTGTTGGTAGGTTATAAGCAACTGGCATATAATACAATGTCAGGAATGTCCAATTAGGTAGTTCTTTTGATTAAACTTTTTTTTTGAAGAGTTTAGGAAAATGTATCCAACAATATTTTATAAGAATCCTGCTGATGGTATATTGCCAATATTTCCTATGGCATATACTGTATATCAGTGCAGTATAAAAAATTGATAACATTCCTGTTGTTAGATGCCAGGTTTGTTATTGCACAACACTGGAAAATTAAAACATATTTCATTGGATCACTGATATTTAACTGTTCTGGCTCAAAAACTGACATAACATACAGTTTTGAAGAACCCTATAATAATGGATAAAGTTAATTAAATATGATCACAATTTCTTACCTATATTAAAAATGTAGTTCCTAATATATTACCTTTACCTGTTCAAATGAAACTGTAGATAATAATACTGAACATGGATATTTAAAATGTTTGTACTTCTCCTTAAGATTAAATATGTACCCTGTATTTTAGCGTTTGTCTTTCTTTTACAAAATGGTTTTTTAAACAAACTTTAAAAGAGGGGAAAGGTTCACTATAGTTAGATGTATTTATGTGTATATAAATATGTGCTTTGGAGGGGGACACGGTGGCGCAGTGGCTTAATGACACTGAAAGTTGCTGGTCAGAAATGGTCAACACTTCAGTGGTTCGAGCCCAGCCTTCGCGTAGCAGAGTGAGCTCCTGCTTCCTCCCCCAGTTCCTGTCAACCCAACAGTTTGAAAACTCACGTGAGTAGATAAATGGGTACTCTCACTCCGGTGGGAGGAAAAATGCTGGTGGTGCCTTGCAAAAGGAGTCGGGTGCAGTTGCCGGTAGCGCGGAAGCCATGCTTGCCCGAAAAAGGCGCAAAGCAACGGAAACCCCGCCTCCTGCACTTGCCAGCTGGGCTCTGCTCTAGGAAGGAGGCACTGGCAAACCACTTCTGAAACACCTTGCCTTGAAAACTGCAAAGGACTTGTCCAAAAAGCAGTCACTGCGGAGTCGGTAACGACTGAGTGCAGATTAAAAAAAAAAAAAAGTGCTTTATCTAGGTTAACATTTATTTTTGAAGGCTTCTTTGATTACCATGAAGGCCAGCTGCTAAGTTGCTGTTTGGGATCAGTTATAAAAGTCACATCTTTCCAATTCTCAACACTGGATGCTGGCCCATTTCCATCCCTAAATAGTTTGAAGTCCAAAATATTCTTCCAGATCAAACCTGCCCAAACTTTGTAGGTCTCATAAAATGTAAGGCTTTATGTCTATTTTCCATCTGATGCTAGACAGGCAAGACCAGGGAGAGATAAACTTTTTGGTGATGCCACACAATGTTGTCTCCAAGCAGAATTGCCTTTACTATCCTTCTGGTGCAACAGGAAGACTGTGTTTGTATTGATCATGTTTTATATTTGTTCTGTTAAATATCTATGGCTTTGTACTAATGCTGCTTCTTCTATTTTATCTTCAGGTGGGCTTATATTTTATTGTTTGTTATCCTAGAAATTTTTACTTCCAGACTAAATACTGCTTTTCAAAATAAATATAAATTATTCAAATATTCAAATAATGATTATATGATTACAGCACTTGTGAGCTTAACTGTACGTCATTACCTGTGTGGGCTGTGTGGCCCACTTTGTTCTTTCGACGTATGATAAAACTCAAGTGAAGTTGTATCCCAATGTCTGGCAATAGCTATACAAGAGAAGAAGTTTAAAAAAGTCTGTTCATTGTGAATATTTTGGACAATTATACAGTCTTTGTTCTTTTATGCCATTACAATAACAAAGACTTAAGCCACATATAATTACAACCAGAAGATTCCAGTGGGTTTACTACCAGTAATGAAAAAACGCTTTCAAATATGAGGTCACTGAATTGCTACAGTTCTCACAATAGCAATAGGAATAATAACTATAAGGAAGTACAGCTACAATAATCTAAATTACATAGACTCGCTGTCTGTTCATCATGTGGAGACAATATTTCATATAGCTAGCTCTTTATTTGATTTTACCGGCAGATGAAATTATTAGCAGTGCCCTCTGATTGCCAATCACATGAAGCTCTAGATCTAGTCCCACAGTGTTGGCCAAACATGGCAGCCAAGGCAATTTATTTCTGGCTTAGCTGTGGGATTACCCAAAATTATGCATGCATGCATGCGTGTGTGCACATCTCTCTCTCTCCTCTATATCATCTATCTATCTATCTATCTATCTATCTATCTATCTATCTATCTATCTATCTATCTATCTATCTATCATTGTCTGCCTGCCTGCATTAGACCAGAGTGGTAGATGTCAATGAGAAGCATTTCATTTTGCACTGGATTGACTCAAGCTAATAATACTAATGCAACAATAACGTGTGTGTGTGTGTGTGTGTGTTTGTGAATGGTGAAACTCTGGTGAGAGATCCAGTGCCCTTTTGGAAGAAACTCTTCTTTCACTCCTTTCCCCTACTCCTGAATTTCAGCACCACAATGGCTTGATCTAGCATAGCTGAAGGAATGCCAGTTGCTGCATCCTGAAAAGTACATCTTTTGTTTATATTGTATTGCTCCCTTTTGAGCTCAGCAGCACAACAGCATACAGTCATAAATAGGGTTGCAAAATTGATGGCATCATCACACGATACCTTCGCAGCTCTTTGTTGTGGTTTTAATACCTTTACCCCATTATAAATTTAAAGGTTAATGAATTATAATTCAGATTATTTAAAAAACAAAAACAAAGGCAAAATACACAAACATGCCATTTACTGCAAATGTAGATGGGGGAGGGGGGCAGGAACTAGAAATTTATTTCATGGTCTTTTTGTGTGGTGTGTAGGTGACAAGATGTTTTGTTGCTCCAAGACAGACAGGAGTCTGAATGGGGCACTGATTGAATGTGAGTTTTTTTTGCAGATTCCTTTTGGTTAACTGAAAGAACACCACTGATTGGCCCACTCTGAGCAGGTTCCCAGCATTTGACATCAGCAGATGTGAAGATGATTGACAGGTTGCTTCAAACTGCTTTGGAGAGATTGAGGAGGAGAAAGGTGATGGGTGGAAATACCCTGATACTAGTCTGAAGGGTCTAATTTAGACTGTATAGATGGAATCAAGATGACTTGACTGGAAATGTATTTCAGAATTATACAGCTCTGTTGAAATTTATTCTTGTCAACTTATCCATAACATTTTAACTTGAAAGTGAGTTCCATCAGCATCAATTGGGTTCATTTATTTTTATTTCCTCATAGTAAAAACTATGTTCAGAGTAAGGGCAAGAACCCCAAACTTTATTCTGTGGCCCAAATTGGGTGAGATCCAGAGGGACACAACTTCCAATGGGATTTAATTCAGACATATCTTTGACATCCTAAGATGAGGTCAGAATGCATGGAAGTGGCAAAATACATCCAATATGTATTGGAGCTGAAATCAAAATATGGTACTGTCTTTGTTGTGGTACAACATTTCAACATGGTATCTGAAGGAATCACCAATATATAAATCCTATTTTTCCCCCAACATCAATGTTACTCTTCTTTTATTTTCCAGCTTGTGACCTCTGTATAACCTCTACACTGCCTGGCAAATATGTTTTGTGAGATGAGAGATTTGCTTAGAGAGCCCATACTCAAGTTACATTGCCAATGATACTAATTAAAATTTATGGCAGTGTATAAAATAGTGGTTTTTAAAGAATGCAATTCAAATAGTTTCTTCTAAAACTCCCCATAGTGCTCAAAGGATGTATTTATGACTAATAACATAAAGCACAGGCATTTATTACCTTCTAGTTGCTTGCTATTTGTGACACACTGTATAACTTTTTCTCTATATAGAGGATAATTGCTTGTCAGCATCTGAGCTGCCTCCAGGTTCACTGCATTATTCAGAACAGGATTAGACAGCAAAACCTGTGTGAAGATACATGTATGCATCAATCTGCAAAGCTTTATTGATCACAAAATCAACCAGGTAATATCACTGGCTTTACTGTTAGAAAATAAATTTCAAACACTATTCAGATGGTTTTGTCAGGCAAGCCATGGAAGACAGAAGGCATGAATCCTGCTCTGTGCTCTCATGGAGAGAGAAAAACTTACAGTAGGCTTATACTTTTCTTTCCACTCTACCCTTGGCTATGTGGCAGAGACAAATTCTGAGTATGGGGAACAGGGAGAACCCTTCTTTGCATTCATCCAGTTCAGAATGGAATACTGGATTTGCTGTAAAGTTTTCTTTGCTACTATGGGTGGAGGATAATGTGAAAACTTGGTTGCTCCTCCCATTCACTTCTGCAGGCCAGATGGAAAGATTTGTAATAATTTCTTGAATATCAGGAGGGAGGGTACCACCCCTTTCCTTCTAGTTATGTCTCAAAAACTGATAATAGCTCAAAGAAAATTCAGATTTTTTTTTTAATAAAATGGTAGTCCTTTATCATTTCACCAAGGGAAGTTGGAAACTTCCTATCCAATGTAGAAACGGAATCTTCACAGTAAGTGTAATATTCCATTTTCCTAAGACATATCAAAGCAGCCCCTAGGAGGGTAGGAGTTAAAATTATGCAACAATTTAAAGAACTTCTTTAACAATAAAAGACAATTCCCCCTGTAGTGCTTTGTGTTTATCACTCAAGAGAGCACTGGTGGAAAAAAAATAGCTGAAATGGCTGTGCCCCTTGTTAGATGGACCATGACTCCCTTCAGAGCACAACAAATATAATCTTGTAAGGTAGGAAAACGAGGATTAGATATATCCTGCTAACATGGCTGTGGGAACCTTATGCCTTAACAAATAGTCCCAGAAAGTACCTTGAATGCTCTGAATACGTCCAATGCCAAACCTTGGCTAAACTGGTCAACACTTAGTTCAAAATGATAGCAGAAGTAAAACTGGAAAAAAATTGATATACTTAAGCCAGGATAGCCAGTTTGGTGTAGTGGTTAAGGCAACAGGCTAGAAACTGGGTGATCATGAGTCTTAGGCACAAAGCCAGTTGGGTGACCTTGGGCTAGTCACTCTTTCTGAGTCTGAGGAAGGAGGCAATGTCTTGCCAAGAAAACTGCAGGGACTTGTCCAGGCAGTCACCAGGAGTCAACACTGACTTGAAGGCACCAAAAACAAAACAAAACCAGGATAAAAATGAAAGGATACTGAAATAGCAGCATAACAGTTAACTTACAGAGCTATAGTTGTCCTGAAAACAAAGTAAGAGTAGTTTCTTATGTTGGAATAAAATATGGATATACAAAAATTCAGGCACACTTTTGGAATGTTTGTCTTTTGGTTTATGGATACTATATCCAGAAAAAAAATTCAAGTGTAAAAACCCTTCCACCTGCTTAAGGTGGTCCAGGATCGGGGCTGTGCTATATATATATATGTGTGTGTGTGTGTGTGTGTGTGTGTGTGTGTGTGTGTGTAAATAATATTATATAAGAAGATCTTCTTGATCAGTTGCACTCCAGGAGAAAACACTGCAGGTAGCTTTGCAGTGCTAATGCCAAATGGGATGGTTTACCATTAGTGTACCATCTTCTGGTTCCTTGGCTCTCCACACTTCCTGGGGAAGTCAAGATACCATTTCACTATGACAGGGTCTTTGTACCTCCTTGCTCTAAAAATAAATGCAGTGAGGCAATGGGGATGGGACTATAGCAGAATGCTGATCTTCTACTGTCTTTACTGGTCAACTGGAAGGAGCACTACTAGTTGGCTCATAGGGAGTTCTCAGTGTTGCAAGTCAAGAAGTAGGGAGAACACTCATGGGCAGCAGACTAAAAAGTTTCCAGGAGTATGGGGGCTGAACTCAGTAGTTTTACTGAAATGCTCTAAATCTTGTGGAATGTTAATCCAGAAGATTGCTAAAACACTATAATGACCTGTTCAATCACTATGGAGCTTAGATTAGCAAACAAAAGGATCCCTTTAAAATGAATCAAAAGGTACTATTAAGAAAAATAGCGGCCATATGTTATTGTGAGGTGTTAGCTGGATATTCAGCTAATGTTCCAGTGTTGATTGTTCTGAGGCCCTGGAGTACAGACATGCAGTGAAAGTTTTACACTGTATATTATACATTATCTCCCTCAGTCACATGAATGCATGTAGGAAATAAAAACTAGATAATAAGAATATAGTTAATGGGCACCCTCCATGTGCTTCCCTGAATCAGTTAAGTAGCATGAGAAAACACTGCCATAAGAATCTTTGTTGAAATACACAAAAGATGTATATTCCTCTTTTACTGGTCCTTGACTTGAAGCACCAAGGTACACAAAGATGCCTCATTTCTATAGATCTCCCATTAACACAGTAAAGAGACATTTTCTTTGAGGAAGAATCTGTCCCTAATAGGAATGCTGTGGTGAAAATTAAACATACAATAGTGTGCCAAATTTAATTAAATATCTTTCCTTGGACATGTACTGTGGAGATAAGTGTTCTCTCAGATGAGCTCAACTCCTGATGACTTCATGGACACATCCATGTTTTCTTGACCACAATATGGAAGTGGTTTGGCATGGCCTCTTCCAGGATGTGTTCTCATTTTCCAGTGGTAGCCTACGGTTCTGGGAATCACTGAAAGTCTGCCATCCAAATACTAATCAGTCTCCCTGAAAAATGGTGTCCCAATTAAAAGTTAATTATTATTCTAAGCTGCTTTTACAAAACCATTTTTGCTTGGATTTACTTCTTTTAGAAACAGATTTGCTCAAATAGTATCTGATCAAGCTACAAAGGAACTGAGGCAATACATGAACCAAATGTGGTGTAAGGAATGAAGTTAAATATTCTGTGCCCTATTTGAAAAACAGATTTTTCTCATTTTTTTTTAGCCTTAACTGAAATAGGTTTCTTTTTGGCTTACATGTTCTAAATATGAAAATGAAGGGAAAAACATGAATAAGCTCTAGAGAGCAAATTCATTAAATTTCATAATAATGAAACATAGGTTTCAAACCAATAATTTAATCAGAATCTAAAGAACTTTGAAACTCTGTGTGGGCCCATGAAGGAAGGAAGGAAGTTTTTTTCCTCCTCAGCCTCTTCCTACCAATCTGGCAAACTGTAACTAGAAGTGAGGAGAACCTCAAAAGCAATTTATGATAAGGACTGCAGAAAACTATTCAAGGAAAAAGAAATAACCATTTTACTGGATTAGTGCAAGTGCCTTGTGTGAGCCTAAGCAGCTGTGAGGTTCCTAGTATGACATAAATAAACTAAGTCTACTTCTCCCATGAACAAAAGAAAATTAAGAAAAATTGTTTGCATCATTCTTTCCTTACCTGGATACTAAGTAGAATATTAGTCATTGTGAAGTTAGTGTTCCATTCATTAGGGTTATCTAGAAAATCCACACAAGGTCTCCCAGAGTCTGGGTCCACTTAGATAGGAGACAAAAACATTAATGTTTAAATTGGAAGTTTGCCTGCTAATATGCTAAACTCTGCACATGAATTTTATTGTAAAGAGTTATATAAGTTTTAGTCTCGGTAAAGAAAGGCTTGACAAAAATTTAAGAGTTAGGCTATGTGGTATTTATTTATTCTGAGTATGTTTATTACAAAAATACTGATTCTTTATTAATTTGATATACTGTATTTACACTGAAGCAGATAAAATCAAAATTATGGAACCACATGATGAAAGTAAAAAGCATTCCAAAGGAAAAATAGCATAACCTAGTAGCTGTAGTTTCATCTGAAGAAATTCTTAATCATGTTTGCACAACTTACTTACCTGGCTGGGGTGAGGGGGTAGCATGTTGTCTGAAGTCTAAGCCCACTTGACGTGGGTGGGGGAAACGTCGGACTGTATGGGGCTGAACTAACTTTCTCTGCTCAGCATTTTCATGCAAACAGGATTAGGAGGGTTAAAGGAACCACCTTTGTTTTCTGCTGCCAGCACAATGTTCCAGCTCAGTCCCACAAGAAGGGGGCATTTTACTTTTCACCCATCGTGGTCAGATGGGGGTGAAAGGGATGAACCCATAAAGTTCTACCCCCCCCCGTCTGTAGTGGTGATAACCCCAATAGGGTCACTACATTTCTTCCCCAAAAATAGTTTTAAAATAAGCAGGAAGTGACAGCCTTCTATTGGGTACTGGTGGGTTAAGTTAACCATATTATAGAAACTCAACAGTACTGATAGGTAGGTCTCATTTGAGAGGGATTTCTTCAGGTGTGTGCTATAATTCTTTGGTGCTGTAGGATTAGGACCAAAGTGTGGGATTAGGACCAAGGAGAACCAGGTTTAGGTCCTGCCTCAACCAAGAAAGCTCACAGGGTGATTTTGGGCCAGTCACTCTCAGTCCAGCCTACCTCACAGGTTCTGTCGGAAAAAAATTGGAGGAAACAGTGGTATGTACGCTGCCTTGGGCTCCTTGTTAAATTTAACAAATGCATCAATCAATTGGAAATAACTGTTCCCATCCCAAAGGAAAAAAATGGGGGAAGTTCCCTTCACAAGATGTATTCAGAGACTCGCATTCTGTTGGAAATGCTTCCATTTGGATGGTGGCACTACACAGGAAAGTTGGATTCAATAGCCTAAATGGCTGTTTCTGCTTCTGTCTCCTGAGACAATGAAAAGAGCATATAATACAATCTACCTAGGAGTTGACTTAAGATCTCTGGATTCCAAGCTGTTAGTACTTAAAGACTAAGAACTATTCCCTTGAAATGAACCTAAAACCATATGTAAACCCACATAGACAAATAATAGCAGAATAATATACTCTGGTTATCCTACAAGCAACCTAGCAGATTTTCACTAGCTTCTAAATGCTTTTCAAGAGCAGCAAAATGTAGAACAGATTGTATTAGTATTTATTTAAATTATTTTATTTATTTATATAACCCTATTTATAGCCAGTCGAATTAACCCTGACTTGTAGTGCTTTACAATAATAAAAACATCATATATATGATGTTGGGACTGGGTTACCTGAGGGATTATCTTTTCCCAATAGTTTCTACCCATCCAATTCGGTTTGGCAGTTGGGCATGCTACGGGTCCCATCAGCCAAGGAAAGTCAGCCGGCAGGAACCAGGAGACGTGCCTTCTCTGCTGTAGCCCCTGCCTTTAGGAACATCCTCCCTTCAGAGATTAGGATGACCCCAACCCTGTTGGCCTTTCATAAGGCTTTAAAGACCTGGCTATGTGCCCGGGCCTGGGACCCTGAATGTATTAAGGGGCCCATCTCTTGGCTATACTGATAATGATTATGATAATTTTCTTGGCTGCCATATAAATTGATCTTTGTATTGTTTTTAATTGTTTTTATTGCTTTAGAATTCCCTGCCCAGAGTCACTTGGTTGAGATGGGCGGCTATAGAAATTTTTGTACACACACACACACATATACAGCTGTTACATTACTCTGGAAAACAACCCTTACCAGAAACTGAGGAGCACAAGTGGGTCAACAGGTTGCTGTTGATCAATTACCATATGAAGGACACTGTCCTTAATAATACCCTTACCATTGGGATGAAAAGGAATAGTGGAGAATATGATGGTTGGAGGGATGGTGTTGTAGTCTTCAGGATATTTCAGTGATAGCTGAAGTTCAGCACCTAGTATAATATAGATATATATATATTATATTGTATGCCAGGTATAGGTAACCTGTAACTATGAACTGACAGGTGGTCTTCAACTTAATTTTATATGACCCTCAGCTAAACCTCAAAAACCTCTGCAAACAATCCATTCAGACTTCTAGCAAAAGTGACCTTAAGCATGTCTTGTAAGGAGGAAAACATGTCAAAAATAGGATGTGCAAGAGAAAGGGTAAGGGTGGCCACCTACATTTGACTCTGATCTCATCCACCACTTGCTTCACCTATTTATCACTGGCATGCAATGCAGTTCTCATTAGAGCATTGTTTGTCAACCTCAACAACTTTAAGATATGCGCACAGAATTCCTGAGAGTTGAAGTCCACACATCTTAAAGTTGCTGAGGTTGAGAAACAGTGCATTAGAGAATTGTGGTTTTTGATAGAAATAAGGTTGTCCACCCCTGATTACAGAAAGATTTATACAGCCTAAAATAATGTGTATTTGCTTGGAAATGAATAGACTTTTCTTCAAAGTAAATGGCACAGGTTGTACTCTTATATAAACAGCCTTTCAGCTATTTATATCTACTGTGATGCAAACAGAGGGTACATACATTTCAGTACCCATAATGCCAGAAAACAAGGCTGCCTTCTCTTTTTATTATCTTAATTTTATTCCTTGCTACTCTACCCTCAGTATTTGGTATTTCAGTATTTTCAATATTTAAGTACTGTATTCTATAACTTCAACTTCAATTAGTGCTTTTTGTACTCTCTGGGTTCATTCCTGATTTTTGCTGCATCTTGTCTCATGAAGAATTTGGAGATCAAAAAAGCTTTTCCAGAATGTTACACATTGATTGCTCCTAATAAAGTTATTGCTTGACCTTGATTTTACAATTAATAAAGTTTATAGTGCATTTACCAAAAGGCTCTACAAATTGTAAGTAATAATAAATCATACTTTAACATATTACATCCATACAGCTTAGGAAGTGCAATACCACCATATATTATAACATTTCTAGGAAAGAGAGTAGCCACCTTCCCATAAGGTATCCTTCAGCCCTTCAATTTCAGCTATCCATTCCATCCAATTGTCTTCCATAGGCATAACAGAAATGCCCTAAAGAAAGAAAAGATAACAAGCAGTTTTGGCTTCACTATCATAAAGTAAAACCACACTTGAGCTTCACTCCTGGTGGCTATGTAGACACTAACCATAGTACAAATGTAGTTTGCCATTGCCTTCTTCTCAAATAATTTTGTGACTGCCCCGTCTACCCTCCAGTCTTGGGATTTCCTTAAGATCTCCTATCCAACCAAGTCCTAATCGGATCTATTTCTACTTAGCTTTCAAGCCCAGATAACTTTTGTCAGAAGACTGCACTTCTACTTGTTGATTGTCTGTTTACACTTAATGGAAATCTCTCCTCCTCTTTCTGGTCCCAGAGAAATGATTGTGCATTCATTTATATAGATTTCTACATTGTTGCAATCATATGACTCTCAAGTGTATAACACTGAATGTCCACAGTAATGATATGTAATATAAAATAACAGAAGAATTAAAATAACTTTCAAACAGAATTAAACTGAAATAGAACATATAAAATTCCAATGGCATTATCTAACTAGCTACAAAGCCCCCTGGGAGATGACTACTTTAACCTACTTCCCAAAGGCTAATAAAGTTGGGGAAGTCTAACCTTTTGGGAGAGGCTCTTCATAATACTGGCTCCATCATGGAGAAATACCTCCTTCTGGCCTTAGCCTTCTTAAAGTCAATGGTAATGGGGGTCTAAAAGCATTTTTTTTCCAGAATGTTCATATAGGATGGGTTGATTCTAACTGAAGAAGATGGTCTGAAAGTATCTCAGTGGCAAGCCATATGGGGCTTTTTAGGTCAAGAGACATACTTTAAATTGCATCTGGAAACCTATTGGTGACCACTGTAGGCCCCCAGTACAGGGGTCGTATGCACAGGAAGTCTGGGGCCAGTTAACATACAGGCTACTACATTTCATACCAGCTGCTCCATTAAAAATTAATTTCAAATAAACAACAGTTCCCCATTACGGCCAAACTACAGGAACAGTGACTTGTTTAAACTTTGGTTTAGGAGAACAAGTGAAGAAGCTGGCAGAGGAAGGAAGGAAGGAAGGAAGGAAGGAAGGAAGGAAGGAAGGAAGGAAGGAAGGAAGGAAGGAAGGAAGGAAGGAAGGAAGGAAGATGGTATCAGAGAATAGACATTTTAGTCACGTTTGGTTCTGCCCCTACCTACTGCTAGCTTCAACCCAACTACCAAGTAGCTGCCAACTAACTACCCCTGAGGGAATGAGGTTCTTAAAAGGAAAACCAAAAAATGCTCACCAATTTTCAATGCTGATAGAATACTAGAAAGCAGATCCTGAACTCTGTCATATACTTAATTGTGATTCTAATACAATGCTGATGGTCTTGACTATTATAAGCAAAATGGAAGACATTAAAAGGGTGCTGTTCAATAGGGCCTTTGGTGGTGACAGCCCTGTTACTGTGAGGACTAGTGATGGATCAATTGTAGCAGTTTTATTTGTTTTGTCTGTTTTCTGTTTCTAAGACTGTAAGCCACCTAGGATGCAAAGAACAGGCAGCAGACAAATGTCTGCAAAAGATAGATAAGGAATAAATTATACTTACAAATATATTTGCTTGTTTGAACTCCGTAAACTCTTTTTCCAACAGCAAGAAAGCTCTTGAATGCAACATACTTTCAGGAGTCTCTGTTTTTCTCTTGTAGTTTCACCCTGGAACACAAATTTGCATTCAGTTTGAGCCAGCAGAATGAACAGGTAATTGGAAAAAAGTCCCAAGGGGGGGGGAAAAAAAAACAAGAGGAACATGGGGAAAATGGAACTGAAATGGATTTGAACCTAATGGTGAACTACTTGCCAACGGTCCTGAAGCATGAGATGACACACATCAAAATTCTCCGTACTTCTATTAGATAATTATACTTAAAGGAGGAGGCAAAACATGTCTTCATTCACTGCTTTTTTTTTTTTTTAATAGCTGAACTGCTACAAGCATAGCATTTGTAGGAAGTATGGAGAAGCAGAGACCAAAGTAAACCAGGCTTTGTGTACAGAGAATGTATCCAAGCAACAACCGTTTTCATTTCTTCAGCAGAGACAGTTCTTCTCCCTTTCAACCAATCAGCACCAGTTTTTCTTTCGTCCTTTGCTGAGCTCCAATCACAGCACCGTTTCCATTCAGGCATTGAAACTGCAATTGTATGCCAAGCCGGGAAGTGCTCAGAGATGCCAGTTGTACCAACATTGTACTTACTTTCTCTGTCAAGGTATGCATCTTATCTGAATAATTTGGCACGAGATAATTACAGGAGAAAAGTTCTCCCATTACTTTCTCAGTAAGTATGAAAAATTTGGTCTGTGGAAGAATATTAGAGAAGGAGCTGCTGACCACAATGAGGAAATTAGTTAAAGAGAAGCAAGATGTAACCTTGAGATGTTTGTACTACTTATTAAGGGAGGAAATAGCTATTTAATGTTTCTGGTTAATTTTTTTCAACCACTATAGGATGTATATATGAAAATCTTCAAGATTTGGAGGATACTGTGCTTTCCGGGCTCTTCTTGGAAAGATTCTGGATAATAATCTTGTATTTCCAGCTGTCTCCTTAGAAACCCAGTTAAGCATTCCACTTCTCCAACTTTTCTCTGGAATAGTTGCTATCTCCTGAGTTTAAGTTTGGCATCCGTAACTTTCTGGGATTTAGAACAATCATTTTACACATACAGGTAGTTCTCATTTACCAATGGTAATTGGGACCAGGAACTCTGCCACTAAGTGACGTGGTCGTAAGGCGCAATGCCATGTGACATGTTGCTTATTAATGGAAATTCCAGCACTTCTGGTTGCTGTCATTAAGTGAGTCACCACAGGTTGTTAAGTGAGGAAATCACATGATTGCCATTTGCGATCTCCTGCTGGCTTCCCCATTGACTTTGCTTGTCGGAAGCTGGTAGTGAAAGTCACAAACAGCAATCACGTGACTGTGGGATGCTGTGATGTTGTAATTGTGAGCCGGTTCACTAAGTGCCCATATTGCAGTCACATGACCATGGGGATGCTGTGATGGCCTCAACTACGAGGACCCATCATAAGTACCTCTCGTTCAGCACTGTCGTAACTTTGAACGGTCGCTGAATGAATGGACATTGAGGACTACCTGTAAATGCATTGTAATAGTTTATATGAACATCACAATAGCTAAATTTCCTTAAATTTCCTTAAACCATCTATCCATCCATCCATCCTTAAATCTGTAGAATCACCATCACTTGCTTTAAAAAAAGTGAATATAGCTTTAACTCAGGGATTGATAATCTGCAGTACATAAACCATATGCCTCCCCCCCACAACTCCTGGCTCATTTTTTTGCAGCTCTCAGAGCTCTCAGATGGGCTACCAACATTTCCCATCACTGGTAACTTTTGGTGGTCCCCCTCAGCTATTTGAAATCAAATTTCAAAAGGGTAAAATTGGTGGGAGGCTCAACACCATCCAATGATTTAAAAGGCTTGATCCCTACTGATGTCACTACATCATTGAAGGTGCCTCCTTCAGCAAAACACAGTTGGTGTCTCCTTCCAGTGCAACAGACAAGCCACTGAGGCAAAAAGAATCTGTTCAGTATCCAACTAGCCTCTTTCCTTCCAAGCTTGGAATATAATTTGTATTATATCCTTCTAGTTTAGAGATCTCTGCTGATTCACATAGAGGAAACCCGTTCTCTCAGGTACATACAAAATTTGGTCTCACCTGTCATTACTTTTTAAAATTAGATTGGGGGATATATGCTTTTCTTTAGGGATTTTGTTAAAAAGCTGTTCTGCTATCACATATCACTTTGAAACAATAGTAGAGCAATCAGTGATGATAGTCCTGGGTACCATTTTAGTATGTCTTGATATAGACCAGGAAAAAATGAGTAGCTACCAGTAATTATTTTTTGCAAGTAGCTATTTTATTGCAACTGTCAGGAGCAAGTGCAAAAGTGTGAATGGAAGCTTTAAATAAGAGCCTGTTGGAGTGCATTCATTTCTTGGCTGTATGCAACTTTATCCATGTGTCTCCCAACTTCTTAAATGCTTGTTCCAGAATAAATGCACATTCCTAACCATTAGCAATTGCCTTTTAATAAAAAAAGCTACATCTTAGGATGATGCTAATATTTATTTAGCACTAGGATTGTTCCTTGAGCATGAAACTGAGCAAATGCAAGAACACTCTCATTCTCCTCTCCCGACTGCCAGCACCATAAGGCCCAGGTGGCCACTCTCTCCATTCACAAAGGAAACTTCCAGAAAGAGGGAGGGAGACTACCCGCCAAGTATGCTGATTTCGCAGACGTTTTTGGGGAGGAGGAGGCTACTGCACTACCCACCCCCCATAGAGACTGTGACTGCATGTTTGATTTGAAACCAGGGGCAAAGATCCCGGCCAAGCAGAAGTATCCTATGTCTGCAAAAGAGTTAGCTATTCTCAAAGAGTACCTGGATGTAAACCTAAAGAAGGGGTGTATCAGACCATTGAAGTCGCTGGCTTCTGCTCCCACATTTTTTGTACCAAAGAAGCCAGACCCACAGACTTCAGGGAAAGGGTCTAGTGAGGGAGCTGCCATGCGCACCGTCCATGATTACAAGGACCTAAATAAGGTCGCGATAGGGGATTATTATCCACTGCCATTGATATCTGATCTTTTAGATTGGCTGCAGAAAGCACGCATCTTTACGAAGTTAGACCTTAGGTATGCCTACAACCTCATTCGTGTTAAAGAGGGGCATGAATACCTGACTGCTTTTGATAAGAGGTATGGAAAGTTTGAGTACACAGTAATGCCATTCGGACTTGCTAACTGTGGGGCGGTGTTTTCCAGATTCATGAATCAGTTTTTTTCTGACATAATTGATTCTTATGTTGTGATCTATTTGGATGACATTTTAATATATTCTGAGGATGCAGAGTCGCACACTACGCACATCAGAAATGTATTGCAGAGGCTGAGAGACAATAACCTGTTTGCCAAGGTGGAAAAGTGTGTGTTTGATTTATGTCAATTGGATTATTTGGGGTTCAGAATTTCAACAGAGGGACTATAAATGGACCCAGCCAAGGTGCAGGCAGTGTTGTCTTGGCACTTGCCCTGTAATGTGAAAGATGTGCAGCGTTTCCTGGGGTTTGCTAACTTTTACAGAAAGTTCATTCCGAATTTTGCTGCAAGGGTCAAGCCTCTATTAAACTATTAAAGAAAGGCAAGAGGTTTGCTTGGACAGATAAGGAGCATTCGGCATTTCAGGAGTTAAGACAACTTTTTGCCTTGCGGCCCCTCCTCCTTCACCCCAATACCTTGCGGCAGTTTGGCCTTCACACTGACGCTTTGGATGTGGCGATTGGAGCAGTGCTGCTCCAAGCTGAGGAAGGAGGCGGGGGGAAATTGCTTCCGTGTGCCTTTTTCTCTTGCACACTATCACCCGCAGAGAAAAACTATGGTATTTTTAACAAGGAGTTGCTAGCAGTCAAGGCAGCCTTCTAGGAATGGAGGCAATGGCTAGAGGGGGCAGAATTTCCCATGCGAGTTTGCACGGACCATAAGAACTTGGAGCTAATGCAGAATACACAGTCACTCAGCTCCTGACAGGTAAGGTGGAGCCAGTTTTTCTCCTGTTTTGACTTTATATAACATATGTCCCTGGTCCCGAAACCTGCTACCAGACGCGCTTTCCTGTAAACTGGAAAAGTATTTAGCGAGTCAACAGCTGCCCACCCGTGCTGTGATCTTGCAGCCCCACAGCTTTAGAAACCAGAGTGAGGATTACGGGAACGAGAGGTTGGGGGCAGGTCGGTAGGCGGAAGACCTCTTTGCGCGGATAAAGGCACAGCAGATGACAGACCCGTATGCAGGGGCTGGATGGATGACCTCCAGGGGACCCGGCAAGGGGCTGTCTCCTCGTTTTCAGTGGAAGGGGGGCAACTTTGGCATAAAGGTCGGCTGTATGTTCCCCTACCTCTACGGGAGGAAGTGTTGCAGCTTTGCCACAATAATGAGACAGCTGGCCATAGGGGAGTTTTTAAAACACTCCACAGGACTCTAAGAAAATATTGGTGGCCAAAGATAGCTGCAGACATTAGAGACTATGTTGCATCTTGCCATGTGAGCAGGTGTACTAAACCCCTCCATGGGAAGCCAACTGGCCTCTTGCAGCGTCAGACACCCCTCCTCGGCCTTGGGGTACAGTTTCAATGGACTTCATAACTGATTTACCCCTGGTGAAGGGGTATACATCCATACTGGTAGTAGTGGACCTATTTACAAAAGTGGCTCATTTTATACCATGCAAAGGATTGCCTACAGTGCAGGCCACAGCACAGCTCTTTTTAGACCACATCTTCAGGTACAGAGGTATGGTTAACTGGATTATAACAGACAGAGGGAGCCAGTTCTCTTCTAAGTTCTGGAGGGTCCTTTTCCAGTTACTGAAGGTCTGTGTTCACCTCTCTTCCGTGCACCACCCTTCTATGAATGGGAAGGTGGAGAGGACTAACCAGGTGTTGCAGCAGTATTTAAGGTACTACAGCACATACAGCCAGGACAACTGGACCGCAGTCCTCCCCTTGGCAGAGTTCTCATATAATAATTCAGTGCACTCATCCACTGGAATGTCACCATTTCAAGCACTGTACAGTGTAAGCCCACAAGTTTTGCCAACAACCATTCAGCAGGGATGAATGGTTTCTTGGAGCACAGTTTCTTGGAGAGCAGCAAGCAGCTCAGGCGCTATTGAAGGAGCAGCTGGCAAGGGCGAAGGAGGTGTACAAGAAAGCAGCTGATGCACACAGGCAGAGGGGTCCAGAGATTTCAGTAGGAGACAAGGTATGGCTTTCTACTAGATTCTTAACTTCCACCAGGCCATCTAAGAAGTTAAGACTCTGAATTTGTGGGACCTTTTAATGTTGTTCAGCAAGTGAACCCGGTGGCTTTCCATTTGCAGCTACTGGCTTCAATGAAGGTCCATCCTGTTTTTCACTGTTCCTTGTTAATCAAAGACACCCCCCCAAGTGCCTTGAGATCCCAGGATCCCCCACCCCCACCAGTCATAATCACAGGGGAAGAGGAGTATGAGGTGGAAGCAATTTTGGACTCATGCAGGAGGGGAAAGGGGATTCAGTATCTTATTCACTGGAAGGGTTACCCAGAGGCAGAGCGTTCCTGGGAGAATGCAAGGAATGTGCACACCCTGGTGTTGGTCCGCGACTTTCATCACCACTTCCTTAGCAAACCGAGACATCGCAAGTTACCTGGGTTACTGGACCATCGAGAGCAGGCAGAGGAGGTAGAGGGTGAACTCGTGGACGGTTTGGTGGGGACCCTGGGGCAGGAGACGGCTGGCATGGAAATTCCTCAGCCATCAACTTGTTTACATCTCCCAGGGGGAAGGGGGCCTGATTCTACTAACTCTGTAGCTGTTTTGCAGAATGAATGGCTTGAGATGGAGCTGCCAGGGAACTCAGGGAGAAGCAGCACACCTGCAAGCCACCGCTACCCAGCTCCCATGAGAACTCAGAGGGGGAGTCTGACTTTGAATGGGGCGTGATGTAATGGAAGGCTTGAGCGAGGAAGATACTGGAATGGAGGATCAAGGTTATCAGGAGGGAGGCGGAACATTCCAGAGCAAGCGCTTTCTCCGTCTGCAGCAGGACTGTGGGAAGAAGAAGAGGATGAGGCTAGTCCCTCCCTAAAGTCTCACATGGTATATCCACTAGTTGCTTTAGCATAGGTTGAGTCTGGTGAGATTCTGTGTATTAGGTGCAAGCTAATAAAAGAACGACTGGACTGGATTGCCCCATTGTTGTTCTTGGGCTGAACCTGACAATGGGAGGGTCAATGTATTTATGCTCTTTTTCACTAGGTCTTGGTTAATACATATAGTATAAACACAATAATGGACCATGTTTGTTTGTTTCCAGAGTACACACACACACACACACAAAATAATTACATCGATCCATCCCACCCAATTCGGCAGAGAAGGCATGTAGTGGACCCTGTCGGTGAGAGAATGTTGACTGGTGGGTCCTAGGAGGACAGTCTGCCCTATGGAATACCCTCCCCCCAGAGGTGAGACAGGCCCCTACCCTCCCAATTTTTCGGAGGGAATTGAAGACTTGGATCTGCCAACTTGCGTGGGGCGAGGAAAGATACAATTGGCTCTGGGGATAGCTGGCGCCTTGATGACACCCTGAGTTTATTAACACGTAATTAACATCAGCCTCTTGGAAGTATCATATAGGAAGTTTGTTTTTAGCATATTTTAATTAATTTTTATCTATTTTAATTAATGTTTATTCTGTTTTTACTGTAAACTGCCCAGAGTCACTCTGTGGTGAGATGGGCAGTGACAAATTTGAAATATAAATACATTTGCAGTACAGTAGAGTCTCGCTTATCCGACATAAACGGGCCGGCAGAACGTCGGATAAGCGACAGTGTCGGATAACACATAGTAACGATTGAATGCAGTAAAAAAAAAAAACAAACTGATCCACTGCGCCTGTCGCAATTGATTTTTGTTGCGGTGCCACCATCAGGAGCAACAAGAAAATACACTCACGCTCGCAAACAAGTGGCACACTTTTCTCGTTGCCGATTTTTGTGTGTTGCTGTTTTTTTTAGGGGCGTCAGATAAGACGGAATGTCGGATAAGCGAAGGTCGGTTAAACGAGACTCTACTGTACTTCTCTGCTGAACTTCATGGATAACTATTCAAACCCAACTTTTATTTGGGTGGCTTTACTGGGTAACAACTGTGGCTGAGACCACATACTGTGCTGAGCTATGATGCGTTTTAACCTTGGTTTGACTAAGCTAAAATGGCAGGGGGCCATACATCAAATTACAACCATGTATCATGGTTTATGAAACATGACTGCTGAGTTCACGTTTCCTCTAAGTCAGTGTAATTTCCACATTAGATCAGAATGTGAAACCTCATAATCATTTATTGCATTTTAGAGTTTGTCTTTCAGAACAGATTTTGCAAATGTTCATATTGCATATGCAGTATAGGATTCCAACTGTGAGTAGATTTCCTCATTCATCTACTGAATAAATTGTTCTACATATTTGCTCCAAAGAATGTGTTGAAGTATTTCTTCCTTTGATGCAAATAAAACCCTTGGAACCAATGAGCTAATGCCATAAGCATTTCCATTTTTGTAACAGCAAACAATTTGTAAAAAAAGTGTATTCACATCTTAACCATGAATATAGTAGAAATGATTCAAACCATACAACTGTCAGCACCATGAAAGTAAAGATACGACTACATCAGTCTTCTCTTACACCTGGTCTCACCAGATGTTTTAGAGTACAAATCCCATAGCTAAATGGTGTGGTTATAGTCTAAAATATGTGGAGGAATCTATGCTGGGAAAAGCAGTATTAAAATTGTTCAGTTTTAGAATAACCCTTTTCCTTATTAATTAGGATTAGACGTGATTTTTACTCCAGAAATAATAGTTTTAATAATTATATTTTGGATTAAAAAAAAAGAAAAATGCTATTATTATTTTACAGTTTGAAGGTTTGTGGGTTTTTTCTCTGTATTTTTTGTGTTGTAGAAACCATGTCCTTTCCATCTGGTTTTTGCAAAATACTGATTTTTCTGGCATAAGTATTTTTTCCACATTATCCAATTTACTTTGAGAGGTTTTCCTTTATTTTTTCCCCTAGGAATTTCTGCTGCTGTTTTAGAGTTGATTAACAAACTGAATTTTGTGTTATGAAGCCAAAAAACTGATGTCTTGCATTGACAAAGTTTTCATTCATGGAGGACAACTGGCCTGCTTGTTCAACATTTCTTCTGTATTTAATCCCTTATTGAATATTTAAGTACAGTTTTCCAAACTTTCATACCAGGGCTGTTTCAGTGAGATAATGCAAAAAACATTAATGAATAAGCTTTTTCTTCGTATTGTAGAACACTCAAAAATAACCATGCAACTATCTGGGTTTTCCAGTGCTGAGAATTGTGTTTTTCAGAAACTCACAAACTTATATTAATTATATTAATTACCACAAACATTTTACCAAGAACACAGGGGACAAATTCCAAGAAGCCAGGCAAATAAATATCTCCAATTATTCTAAATATAATCCATATCAAAGATTCTGTTCTATATCTTCTTGTCTTCAGCAGGAATGCAGTTGATAGTTATAAGCAGCAAAGTCTTTTTTTTAATTGTATGCATTTTTGCCAAAAGATTAGAAGCAGTTTTATTGGGAAGACTGAGAAATAGGCAATAAAATTTTTCATCTAGGTTTTTTTAGTAATATTGCAGCTTTTGTTTCCATTGTTTTATAGCATTATTTTGTTTTTGTTTTTTAACATGTAGTATTTTAATATCTGAAATGACATGTTTATTAAGAATGTATTTTTTTCAATTAAAAATGATCAATGGACAACTGTCTTAGGTGATATTTAAAGTACGTGGATGGTGAGCAAGATGTAGTTTCTTCAAGTGAGCTTCTCTGTATGCTTACTATATTATGGTCCCCAAAACATTATACTCTTATCTTAACTTCATGTTTTCAAAACCAGTAGTTTAAAATAATCAGTGTTTAATATTACTCTAGTGTCCAAGATACAAAAATGCAATTAACGTCTGTATAAAATAGCCATGTCTTATTACACATTCATGCTTTAGTGCAATAATCTTAATGAACAGATCTATAAAGTAATACAGTAAATAAATGCATGCAGTGAAAATAACCAAATAAAATCAAAATGGTTCCTCAAAACCACTATATATTTCAAGACATCTTCATTAATAATAATAATAATAAAAAAAAAACGAGAAAGAAACCAACAAATGAAAAGCAGGATGTATTTTCAATTCTGCTGTACAAAAACATTTTTGTGCAAAAAGAAGAAAGAAATTATTGTCAAGTGTCTGAAAGACTGTGTACATAATCCATTCAAAAACTGTTAAATTTTAAAAACTTCTGAGAAATTGCAATTTATACAATTTTACAGTGGTTTCAAATAATTCAGATAGATTATATCTGAATAAATTTCAATAATACAAAGGCCATATTTTCTAGTAAAAAGTTAATTCTAATTCACATTATTTGAAATGACATACAAAAATTATTATAGGCAATTTCTAGAAAATTATTGTGTACATCTGATGGAATGTAGAATTTCAGGGATAACACTACAAAAGCTATTTAATTGAAATAATAAATATTACTGGGAAAACTGATTGTCTGTTTATTATAAAATAAGAATTGAAATATTTCTTTAATTAAAGGGTTGCATAGCAACAAAAGGATACAAAATTCTATTGCAACTACAGATATAAAATTAAGAAATATATTTTTCATTCATTTAATGTATGTGGTTTCATGAAGGTTCTTCTTTTTAAATGTTTTCTTTGCTTTACTCTGCTATGAACACATTCCTTAATACAAAATTATACATTTTGAGTTTTATACATGATTTTAGATTTATCACTAGATAGGGACTGTTTTTTAAAAATAATTTATCTAACAAAGGGCAAAATGGAATGACTAGATTCACAGATCATATGTCAAAAATTCTGCTTCACAAACCACAATGATTACAAGTCGATGAGAAAAGAACCCTAAGCATGTCTGAAACCCTAAACATGTCTTAGCCATGGACTAAGCAAGATTGAATAAATGTTTGATATTGCATGTCCACTTAATTTCTAATAATATGGATGCTTAGAAGAAAAAATACAAATCAGACGAATGCCCAATATGTATCAAAGCACGGGATAAAAATATGATTTGTCATTGACCCAATTTAACTATCATACTAAGTCATGGTTTTATTACCATGGTCTGTTGAAAAAGCTTCAATTTGCTGGAGTCATTACACAATATTAAAACATGATTTACATAATATAGTGGCTGGATTCAAATACAGAATACAGGCAGTCCTTGGGTTATGACAGCAATTGAGACCGAAATTGCCATCGCTAAGTGACATGATTGTAAAGCATGATGTCACATGACTGCATCACTTAGTGACAGCAATTCCATCAGTCCCAGTTGCCATCATTAAGTGAGGACCAAATGGATCATTAAATGAGGGCCTCACATGATCATGAATTCTGACTTCCTTCTGGCTTCCCCATTGATTTTGCTTGTGGGAAGCCGGCAGGGAACATCAGAAATCATGTGATGCTGCGATGTCTGGAACTCCAAGGACCCATTGTAAGTCCACCTTGTTCAATGTGTTGCAAGTTTGAACGGTTGCTGAACGAGTGGTTGTAACCTGAGGACCACCTGTAAGCCAAAACCAAACAAATCACATTATGGTTTAGTATGTGTAAGCTAGGTCACTAGCAGGCTTCAAACACAGTGCTAAGTTAAACTTTGTTAAACAAGCTACAGTGGTCTGATTCACATAATGCTAAGCCTTGGCATTTAGAAACCACAATGGCTAAGCCAAAAACAACAAAGTCTTTATGGTTTATCACAAAATGTGAACTCTGCCAATGGCCTAGTTCAGACAACACACCAAGTCAATATGTGACATTTTTTGAGCTTCAGCTTGTGGTTTGTAAACCCTAGTTTATGGCTTAGTATTTTGTGTGAACCCAGGCAATTGTGGCTTAGTCAACAATCACTTCAGAAAATCTGGCTTAGTGTATTATATTAATTCAGCAGTATGTTTGGTTGTACTCTAGGTCAGTGTTTCTCAACCTCAGCAAGTTTAAGATGTGTGGACATGCTGGCTGGGAATTCTGGGAGTTGCTGAGGCTGAGAAACATTGGTCTGGCTTAATGGAGTATGTATTTGGTACAGCATGAGACCAAGAGTGAAACGTTCATCCTACAGGAGTTTAATTAATTTTCCTAAACATTTCATCACCATGTGTGTTCAGAATAGTCAGACTGCTGAGAAAGAAAACACTTCACTTAAAAAACTATGATTAAATATGTTTCTTAAAAAAAAAAAAAAGAAATACTTTTGCCCTTACTATTTGTAAAATAAATGTGCAGCCACAGTGTTGAGTGTTAGTACATTTTTAAAAATTTGAATGGCACCTCCTTAGCCTGTTAAGAACTTCACAGAAGATACTTATTGCAAATACCTCTTTATACAGCTGGAAAAATCTCCAATAAAATATTTGAATATAAATCTCTAAAACACTCTAGTCCATATTGTAAATAGATTCATTTACAAATGTCTCTATTTATTACATCTCTGCTGAAATCACAGTTTCATTATGCCCATGAATACTGGAATCTAAAGAAGCTTGTTTGGAGTCAATTTTGTAGGGTTTTTGAGTTTTGTTTCCAAAAACAGTTATACTAATCCCACTTGGATGATTTGGCACTGACATATGAGACAGCAAGGGAATATTTGCATCCTGATTGGATCCTGAAGAGGGCAAGCTGGTCACATGACCAGTGCTAGTTGATCCACTTGCACTGCTTGGTGAACGACTCTTTGGTGGAGGACAGTGTTGAATGACCCTTGGTGGACCTGCAGGTTGGTAGTGGGCAGCTGGAAAAGCAGCATATCCAGGAGGTATTGGATATCCATTAATAGGAATAAATCGCTGGTTTTGAGGTATTGGTGGGCCAAGGAATCCAGTAATTTGGCCCTGTGGCATACTTTGTGCTGGAAATATGTAGTTAGGGTACCTGGGATTACTTAGGTTGCTAACTGGGCTTGCACTGAGAGACGTAGTTTGAGTGGTAGCATTTCCACCAGAAGGAGTAGTAGAGCTAGTATGACTTGACATCCCCTCCCAAGAGCGCAGTCTGGCATGGATATCTTTGAATTTTGGTCTCCTAGATGGCAGCTCGTGCCAGCATTCTGACATCAAGCTGTACATTCTGGGAGGGCAGTCTTCAGAGCATGGTAAAAGCTGTCGTTTCCTGACCATTTCAATGACTTCTTGGTTACTAAATCCATAGTAGGGCTGAAGACCAAAACTAAAAATCTCCCACAGGACAACACCAAAGGACCAGATGTCTGAATCAGAAGAGAATTTTCCATATAAAATTGCCTCTGGTGGCATCCAACGAATGGGCAGGAGGGATTTATTTTGAACTCTGTAATAATCTGCTGAATATATTTCTCTTGATAGTCCCAAATCAGAAATCTTCACATGGAGCTGTTCTCCAATTAAAATATTACGAGCAGCCAGATCTTTATGGACAAAAAAATGACCTGACAAGTATTCCATCCCTGCTGCAATCTGGACAGCTATGTGGAGAAAATCAGCATGGTCCAAGCTCGATTTTACAGTACCATCCTCATCACTGCTACATCCAACATCTGAATGTGGTGATCGCATAATAAGAAATTCATGGAGGTCTCCTTGGTTCATATATTCAAAAAGCATGCAGACTGGTTGCTCCTGTGTCACAATCCCAAGAAGGCAAACAATGTTTGGATGATGTAATTCTGCCATCAAAGAGGCTTCTTGCTGGAACTCTGCCCACTGCTGCGGATTATTACAGTCCTTAAGGGTCTTTATTGCAACCAGCTGAGCATGGTCCATTCCTGGTAAATAAAGATGTCCCTTATAGATTTTTCCAAAAGCACATTCACCCAACTCTTCCATAAAACGGACAGCAGAAAGGGGTAGTTCTTTGGCTTTGCTCTGTTAGAAAGAAGAAAATACATGCAAAGATAGTTTTGAATAATTGATGGATGGCCCTTGAATGGCCCTAGTTCTGATAATATTGGAAATCATTGGAAAAGTGAACTATGTTGTTTGTCAAGAAAACTGTACAACCTGTTATATATGACTTCATGTTATATACAGAAGTTTCAACAACAACATTATAACTTGGGCAGGCATTTTTTTTTAGCTGTGGGGGTTGTACAATTCATCAGTTGCCCAATTTGTGTGGATATATTCCAAGCTCAAATACATTTAACACATTGACTCAACAGCCTCCCCCACCCATAAACAATCCATTCCCAAAACATACATCATCTCCCTATTATCATAGGAAAGAAAGGGGACTACGGGATTCTATTCAAGAGGTGCTTTGTAGCTTCTGTTCCTTCTCAGCAATAGGACAGAAGGAAGGGAAAGCTGTGAAACTGTTTTGGATGACTGGAATTGATAATAGGATTGTTGAAATCTTGAACAGTCACTGGAAACACCTCTTCCTTCCTCCCCATGAGCCTAGTTCCTATCACAAGGTTGCTGGGAAGAAGAGGGAAACCACAAATATAGAGTTGCTGGGGAGGTGGAAGTCCAGCTGCAATCCTTTTCAACAACTTATAGCAGAGTTGCTGGGGAGAAGGGGGAAAATGATGAGGCTTCACTCTTCCAAGTGATCCTACTTGAAGTCATTGGCTTTCTCTTGTGGGAAACAAATAATTTGCAGCAGAATCACTGGGAATGACAGAAGAAGCCCATCAATGGAATGGCCCCTATCAATGGAAACAGAAAAGACCTCTTGCAACTGATAGTGTACCAAATATTCAGGTGCAGAGCTGAATGCTCACATCCCTTAGGAATTTAGTTGATACTTCGTTTGAGATTCTTATACCTGCCTCATTTATAATTGACTACTGTACTCTAAGGGGAAGGAAGGAAGGAAGGAAGGAAGGAAGGAAGGAAGGAAGGAAGGAAGGAAGGAAGGAAGGAAGGAAGGGAGTGTTGGTTTGTTATTTGAAAGTGGGACACATAAAATAAACTGTAATTTTCATCATCATTTTATATTTTAGATAAATACTGTGTGAATTAATATATTGTAGTGGCATTTAAACAAGCAGCTAGCTGACTGCAGGATGGCGGGAAATTAGATGTATTGTTGCGAAGCAGATGGTTTATATTATACAAATCCTTTAGGCTAAAACTTGTTTAGGTCTGGGATATTGTAAATTATATTTTAGTAATGAAAGTGAAATGACCTCTGTCTGACCTCATGCAGGGTTGTCTGTTTTAACCAACTTGGTGGAAAACTGAAAGAAAATGAAGTCATAAAATTTGGCAGGAAGGGGTTTATTTGGAGTTAAGCAGCTATAAATCTGCTTAGCTTTTGTTTGACAGGTATTTGTCATTTGGTGGTATACAAGATGCATAGAAGTGTAAAACACGGAGGAGACATTGTGCCAAAGAAAACCAAGTACAAAGGGAGTTTATCACACTCTGTCTTTATCAGTCACTTCTATTCCATTAATGACAAGCGTTGATTCAATTTATGATACTGAAGAGGGTAATTAGGGGAAAAATCCTAAACATGTAGGAAGTGCCTTAAATTAGGGATTACTCTCTAATGTGTGTGCTCAGGATGCCAGCATAACAATGGAATTATGTGTGTCTATTCAGAAGGAAGCTGATTGGGTTCAGCTGGGCTTACTACCAGGGGAACTCAGACATATCTAAACTAGGGCTACCAGCACCAGGCTGCAAAACTCCACTAAATGCCAGCAGAAGAGCTTTCTGTATTTCTTTGCTGCCCCCCAGGTTTTGCAGACCAGGTTGGACAGCCCTACCTAATCCTTTTGTATAAAATCAAAATTGGGGAATTTCCCCAAATATCTAAGGCCCTTTGAGCATGAAATGAAGGAGAAATGTTTCTCATTTTTATCCAGCATAAGCACATGCCTCAGACTTGGTTCGCAGTACCTTTGGTTTATATGAATTTAACATAGACATCTCTACGTTCTGTCCTCTGACGTGCTTAGGTTGTCTTTGCACTGGCGGAGAAGATGACTTCTGGTTATTCCGGCAAATACAGATGAAGAAAAACAGCAAGGCAATAGCCAGAGGGATTGTAACACTGGGCACCAATATATAGAGGATTTCCATTTTATTCTTTTCCTTGGAGTCCTTTGTATCTAATTCAGAGGGAAAAAAGGTGGGGGGGGTAGGGGGAAACAACAGGGATAAAAAAAATGCAATCATTGTAAACACTGCTTTTTTTTTGTATATAAGGTCGTATGACTGCCCATTTTTCATGCTTATAATTTTATTTCTTGACCGAGCAGCAACAGCAGAGGTTCTCTCACTTGAGAAATTTGTGTAATCAATGACCTCATTGAGATCAATCAATTCATGGCTATCTGCAAGTAGCTATACATTCATCTGGGAGATCTTAGCTTATTCAGCAACAGCCCCCTTCCTCCCCTCCCCCCCCCCGGTGATCCTATATGAATTCATTCAATAGCTATAGCTTATGAAATGAACTTCAAGGAGCACCTTTAACATTGCTAACAAGCACTTACATAAAATGCAACAAAAAAATATAGAGGTATCTCTGAAAGGTCTGACACATGCCATTGTTGTGTGTTTCCACAGTAAAGATTTAAGAATGGCTAAGTATAAAGCGGGATAAGCTAGACAAAACAATATATATCCCCACAAACTTGTGGTGTTTGCTCTGCAATCAGCCATATTAGAGATGACAAGAACAAGAATCCTTGGGCATTAAATAACAAAAGTTTTCTATTTCTGTTTTTTTAAAGGTTGATAGGTAGTTTTGCAACACAAAGATATCTTACTACTGGAGGAAAAAATGGCTTTCTATGCAGAGTGTGGGTTTATATAAGTAACATTACAAAAATGCTCATCCACAATGCCAATGGTGCAGTACATAAATGTCTGTCTATCTGCAAAGCTCTTCCACCCCAGTGAATTTTGCCAAATCTTTTTGATTATACTGGACAATTGCCAACAAATATCTTGGCCGTACCAAATTTGGTGGAATGCTTTTCAGTTAGTTCTTTTAGGTAAAAGCTACATGGATCATGGATATTACAACAAAAGAACCAACAGATACAGTGGAACCTCGGTTTACAAACTTAATTCGTTCCGTGACTCTGGTTGCAACCTGAACTGGTCGCAACCTGAAGGAAATTTCCCCATAAGGTTCAATGTAATTACCGTTAATCCGTTCTGGCGTGGAGGATAGGGAGGTGGCTACTGCTTGGAGGGAGAGTCCCCCTCCCTATGACCACGTGTCAGGGGCGGAAAATGGCCACGGACTACGTGTCAGGGGCGGAAAAATGGCTGCGGATCACGTGTCAGGGGCGGAAAATGGCCGCGGACCATGTGTCAGGGGCGGAAAAATGGCCGCGGACCGTGTCACGGGAGGGAAAATGGCTGCGTATCCTGTTCGTACCCTGAGGCAGAGTTCACAAACCAAAGCAAAATTTTGCGTCTGGAGCTGGTCGTAACCCGAAAAATTCGTTAATAGAAGCGTTCGTAACCCGAGGTTCCATTGTACTATTGTTTTAGGAACCTGAAGATAAGAGGCTCTGTATTATCTTATGGCTTTCCGGGTATACATTCATTTCTAAAAATCAAGTGCAGCTTAATCCTCAAATCTTATTTTCCTAATTGTACTCTTACAAATGGAGTTGCAACCCTAAGCTGACCAAGCAGGAAAGCTGTGCATTAACACAGCATTTTGGTCCGTCTTTATATGTTTTTTTCCTGTCAATTCTCAAATTCAGATGATTAAGAATCATTTTATCTAATGTTTCCTTCCTTCACTGCTTTTGTTGCATTTGTGCGTATTTTATGTATTTTTCTTCTTCTTTCCTGCCTTTTCAACTATGTTTTAAAAGTCTTTGTGAGAAAAAAGGAACGGCCTCTGAAACCAGTCCCCAGTTTCCACACTCGAAGTGACCAGTGGGGTTTTCCATGTGTACAGTCAAGCCTGTTGTGTTAGGAAGGGAAGTGATTTTCTCCTTTTTAATTTTTGAATACATATAATTTGGATGAAAATGTGTTTCAGAATTTGAAGAGCAGAAATATATAAAATGCCTTCCATCCCTCTCAATTCTGGGAAGATGGCTGCTTGTGAGCATAGATAGACCTATTTCTGTTTTCAAAACAGGAGAACTATGCATTTATTTAACCCATTCCTTAGTAATAAAGTCAGTGGTCTTTCTCACTGTTGATCTTGCAAAGAGTTAACCCTCTGGGTATTCCCTGTTTTTTGTTTTAAATTTTTTTATCCTTTTTCATATACAAGGTGGTGAACATACCTAATGCTCCTTCCTCCTCCTATTTCCCCCACGACAACAACTCTATGAGGTGTTACGCTGAAAGAGGGTGATTGGCCCAAAGTCACCCAGCCGGCTTTTCATGCCTAAGGTGAGACTAGAACTCACAGCCTCCTGGTTTCTAAGCCAACACTAACTGCTAACAGAGGATCTCCTTCAATATGCAGCACTCTCGTCAGGCAGCCATAATAAATATTTTAGGGATTTCATACAACAATCTGAGTATTTGGATAGTTCAGACCCTGCCAAAAGTAGTGAGTGGGAGTTTGAGCACTAATGTAAGATATTTTGATGTGCAAAGTCAGAAAAAACAGGAAAAGAAGATGTGACTCCCAAGGCAAAGAAACCATGTCACAGTGATGAAAAAGGCAAGCAACAGAAGAACATCACAATCGCTGGATGCATCTTTACAAATGAGAAAAGATCAGAAACGTCAATTTTTAGCAGCAAAATTTGCATTTCACCTTTTTGGTTTTTTCTAATTGGGGACATGGAATATGTAAGAAGAGGCCTATACCAAAGGCAAAGCAGGATGTCTTCCAAACCTTTTTTCTTTTAAAATAAGAACCCTGATATTGTAGCTTTGTTTTACCTGACAAGCTTTAATGCTCTCCATTCTCTTTAATTACTTCGCTTCCTAGCTGGGTAAATCACATTTTTTCTAACCTACAATGAACCTGGCTTAAGTTGCTCTACAAATTAGATTTATAGTTTATGATTTCATTTTGGTTCATAATCCTAGTTTGCAAGGAATAAACTAGTTTCTTAGATCTGTCAAGGCTATTAGATCCAAGTTTGCAAACATACTGATACCACAGGATGGCAGCAAAGGCTTTTCTATGTATCTATGTTGCCATCTAGCTGTCATTTGGATTTTTGTGGGCCAGACCTGGGATACTGTGATTTAACAAATCAGGACATGTCTTAAATTTGTATGCATATGGCTTCATGAGTAGAGGAAGAAGGAGAGGAATAAATCACTCAGTGCTTGCTTATATTCCAACTACTCATTGGACAGGAAGCAGATTTTAGAATGAAATACATGCACACACTTATGTGGAAATACCTAATATAGGTATATGGATCACATGGAATCAGGTAAAAAACACATTTGCTTCCTAAGCCTAACTACTGCATTTGTTTCTATATGTACGACTGACCTGCTTCTCAAGCAGGACACCATCAATTGTGAGAACCCTACATTTAAAAAATCATTATAGACCCTAAAGCCCTGAGAGCTTATCTACGAATACTGCATACTCTGGCAGCAGTGTACACATTTCAAAATGCCAATCGACATATCCTGGACTACAGAAGCCTTTAGCCTATTCTGCATTTTATTTTAGAGGCCTGCTTTTTTAATCAAAGCTCATAAAAATAATGCACAAAATAATTACACATCACAAAACTGATGGTCTCTTGCCATTGAACTGTTGCTCTAAAATCATGGGAAGAATGATTGTCTGTGAGTAGCAAGAGGCAATTTTAATATAGTTCATGTGCAAATATTATTGTTATATATTGTATTATTAAAAATTATGAATGTATTTTTGGTTGCCTAGGGTTCTGCTAATAGCGGGATAGTTTGGACTCTTTCTTGTTGCCAAAGCCTGTCCAGACCATTTCTACTGAGACATCATCTGGTCAAATTTCTACAGACACATCAACTGAGATTCCACCAAACATAGGAATTGTGGAAACTGCTTTATGCCAAATAATACTGCCCTCCCTAAAATTGTTTAAAAAGGGCTAATCAGGCTTCAGGTAGATACATTCACAATGCATCAGGATGTTTTTACAGATACTGAAGGACATTACTGGAACCCATGACATGCTTCAACTTGTGGTTTGTAAACTGTGGTTTATCACTTATACTGTATGACCCTAGCCAAGAAACAAATGTTTCAAAAATGGTATCTTACTTCAATGATTAATCCCATCTCACTTGTTTTCAAACAAGGCCTAGTGTCCTTAGCTGGCTCAGTGGAAATATTTAGCTTATGCTAATTTTTAATCATCATACGCTCTTCTGCTGAACTAATTAGACAGCATTTCTGACTCCCTGAAATCATTTTACATTGCTGCTTCTACAGAGTAACCAGAAAAGTGCTTGGGAAGGATTGCTCTCATTTTTCCAAAAATCTTGCTGGCACTTTTCTAACCACTTAATAAGAGACTCTCAATTACAACTCAGACAAAATAAGGGTTATTTAGAGTCACATTTCACACAATAGTCATTTGTTCAAATAAGCATGCTGAGCCAAAGAATTTTATTTTGGAGAAAAAGTTTTAGATCTGCACATGCTCCAGATCTGGATTACAGGCCCCTGCTGGTTTTCAGAATATTTTCTTCCTGCTGGCCTTTAGCCTCCTGCCAAGTGAGGCCATTAGAAAACACATTCTTTAGATGGCAAGTAGCCACCAAACAGAAGACCACCATGAGGCTCAATTCAGTCCATAAACAGGGGGATGTATCTAGACTCTGCAGCTGTACTTTTATTCCAAATTAAGTTGTCGGGACAAGTCAGCTTATATAAACATGAGATGAATGTGCCATATAGTTTGGCTCTTGGACTGCAAAACACAACAAATAATCTTATTTCATTTTCAAAAAAGAGTTCATTATATTTACCACAGACTGGGATGTCACAAAGCTCTGACTTGAAATTTTCATCTAAGGTGAAGCACCATGGTGCCTCTTTCTGATTGCCCGGGTTTCGGCAGTAGGAATGGCCTCCATTCAGTTCTGGGTACCTGACAGCAGTGAACGTGTGGGTGTGGGGATACTGTGAGTTCCACGGCTGGCACTGTCGCCCAGATTTGGTTACGCTTATAGTCCCTCGATAGTCCACTCCTGTGCTGTTGAAACACTTGTGATCTGTAATAGAAAGATCACTTTTCTGTGATGAATTAAAAGAACACCATGCATACAGATGACAGGCGGTACAAGAGTATTAAATGTTTTCTCAGGATGAGTTTCTTTTCTTTTTTCTTGTTTATGACTTGAAATCTAATTCAGATTCTTACTTTCAGAGATGTAGTAATACTCTTTTAAAAGTTACACACTTCTCAAAATGGTTTTAAGAAATAAGCAAAAGAACCCAAAGCTTCCTCAAAATCCTGAAACGAATGCCTGATCTTGGCAGGATAAATGACGAGACTTAATATTTGTTAAGCTATTTTAGAAATAAAGCCATTTGACATTATTTTCATTTAACCTATCTGTGATCTAACATGAACTTCACTCAACATCAAAGCTGGTAATATAACTTATGACTGCCATACTGCATAGTAACTGGAGTATAATAACTAATTATGGTATTAATTATTAGCATTTATTTCAACAGACTTGCTAGAGGATATTTTAATGAACAAAGCATGTTCAGACATTAAATGGAATAGAAAAATGTAAGAATAATTGCTGATTTAAAATATTGAAAAGACTTCTTCTAACAATATCCCTGACAAACTAAATCTGTTTGGTGAAAGATACTGTCTGACATATTCAGACTCTGACTCTACCAACTGTGCCCTTGATTCTTCTTGAGTTTTAGGGATATTCCATATACAAAGTATCATATCCATAACTGCCACTTACTTTTATTGATTGGATCTGCCATAGGGATGCCAATGCGGATACAGTTTATAGCCTCAGGGCTATCAGGCTGTGGAAGATCTTCACAATTAGGCAGCTTTAACCTCATCAAAATCATAGGATTGGATCTTGCAAATATGTATTCAGTTTGGCAAAGAACATTTTCCAGAATCTCACACTCATCACGGCACAGATCTCGTGGTTTCGCAACTGAAGAAGTCTCATCGCAATATGGGAAAGCATAATGGCACAGAGATGGAATAGCAAACTGTGAACATTTATCCGATAAATGACTGGAAGTTCCAATCATTGTGAAGGCAGCTGCAATATACAAACACCAAATCAGTTGAGGCAGTGCGTATAATCTAGTATAAAATTTGCTACCAACAACTACTTCCAAATAAATACACAATAGGAAGTGGTTTTTGGAGAGTATAGCATTTAAAAAAAAATCTACGCCTTTTTAGTATCCAAGGAATGCTATGCTAAATGCAGTTTATATTGCATCTGCTTTTTTTTTTCATTGATTGGATTGGGCTGCCTTAATCAAAGAGTGGTTGAGCACCACATAGGCCCCAATATATATTACTCCGTAGGTGTGTAGTCTTGCTTTCAAAGAAAACTAGCTTATACAATTGGAGATCCACAAGTAAATAAGATTAAGAATTTAATCAATTGTATAGTCTAAAAAACCTGGTTGAAATCAGAATAAAATAATGATAAAGGCACTATATTTTTCAACATACGCACTAGAAAAGCTAATACAACTAAAATAATATGCGGGATTGCTTTTTTACTATCTTTTTTAAAGTTTCATTTTCATTGCAGCTTTTCAAAATGAATAATATACTTTTTCTTCTAAATGTATCTTCAGTAAGGGCTAAGAATATATTCCGTTGAATGTAAAATTAACATACAGTACATAAAGTATTTGAAATCCAGAACTGTAGATTATAACAAGAAGGATGATGACAAACTGAGAATAAGAGAAAGCAAAATTTTTACTTACCTGTAATTTGATTTTCTATTTCTCCTTGCATATGCAGAGATTCCATATAAATGGTTCGATTTCCAATAAATCGTGCACATGCAATTCCCCGGTACGGTTGACAAAATCCATCCTCTTCATATTCATCCCTAAAATCAAGCAGGCATAATATATAATATAGGACTGTATTGCTAAAGAACCACTTTAGTGTGGTGGTTAAAGGTGCTGGACTAGGGGTGAGGAAACATGGGTCAGGCCAGCCTCTCTCAGTCCTAGGAAGGAGATAATGGCAAACCACTTCTGAAAATGTTGCCCAAAGAATTCATGGATCTGTCCATGTCACCAGGAGTCAAGTTTGACTCGAAGGATCATAACAAAAACAGTATTATTATTTCTACTATTGTTCACAAAATATCAACCCACATTAAATGGAAAACATTCCAAATTGCCAAATGTTAATATTTTCCTCAGCTCAAAACTACTCAGAATTGCTGTACTTAGCTGAAAACGGTCTCGTCTCAAAAAGCTCATGAGTATTGATATGCTTATACACAGTGACTGTACAAAAATATTAACTTTATGATGCCTCCTTCAATGTCACCATATTCCATGCTGTCCAGCTGATCTTTTTTAGATACTAAATCAAGTTAAGAAATTCCATCTTCTCTCCCAATGTTCTCCCAATGTTGTGACAGCCATGACAGATAGCTGAGTTGAGCTAGGTTGCAATGGAAAAGTTGTAGGAAAGGTTTACAGCATCTCTACTTAACGCTTCTAAGCTTTATTTTATCTTACTCAATGCTGTTTCGCAATGAAAAAAGCAATAGTGAAGCTTTTACAGTAGGGTAGGACTTATGCAATGTAAATAAAAACTGATATTTAAAGCTGGAATGAGCTACAGTTGCTTTAAGTGACAATGGATTATGCATTTAACTCTTTGGCTTATGTGGTAGATCTATAAAGGAGCCTTAAACTCGGAACTTTGTATGCATATCCACTTGCCAATGATGAAAAGTTAAGTTTCCCCCCTTTTTACATACAAAGCAGAGAGACCAGCACTAACTCAATCCAAGGTCTATTAATCAGTGCTGTGTCATTTTTATTACCCAGCAGTAGGAGTAATGGTTCTCCTACTGCCAATGCAATACCATAAATTGGTGAGGGCGGCATCCAGATCCGTACATGGACCAAAAATGCATTTGGTTTTCTCCAGTAATAGATCACGGTTGTATTTATAGGGGCTGATATACTGGCTAAGAAATAAAATCCTGTTTATTTTTTCCTAATAAATCATTAAGATGCACACATTGTCATTTCTAAGTTATCCATTCAATGTTTTAAACTTTTGGTCTTGGGAATAACAATACTACTACTTTATTATGACCATAATAACTTAGCCTTGGGAGAATTCCATTACATGGAATTGTACTATTGTATTAATACAATAATATTATTAAATACAATAATACAATTATGTTGTATTAATAGTAATTATATAACTATTAAACTTTCACCTGGAAACTGAATCCCCAAGACAGGAAAGCTAGTTACATTGAAATCTCATTGATATCAATGTCTCCAGCATCCTGACCATCAGGCCCTTCAAGACAGATTGGGTCAACTGAGTCACAATCTTTCTTACTGTTTGGAAATATCTATCCAATTAAAAGAAAATACTGCTGATAAGAAACCACTAAGCTTTTCAAAATATTAATGAACAAATATTCCATGGTAAATGTGGTGCATTTACAATATTTGTCATAAAGGGTGGGGGATGACACAGTAGAAAAGAGTATTTCTTTTTTTAAAATGAGATACCTTACTTTTTGCACATTGAAATAGATTTTTTTTACTACCATGTAGAGGATAACACAGTGACACATATTAGAAGAGAATAATTTATTTTCATATACTTGACAAACTCTCTGTAGCATGCAATGTAGTTCAGCTATATAGAGAAAAAATTAAAAAAGCTTTTGCTAAAAAAATTCTAGCTTATGTTTCCTTTTGGAATGCGGAGAGGGAAAGTTGTCTTAGAGACTGGTTGGTACTTAAAAGCACTTAACACTAACTGTCTTACAAACATAACACAATCTGAACTTGTGATAACTCAGAGCAGTGTTTCTCAGCCTTGGCAACTCTTAAGATGTGTGGACTTCAACTCCCAGAATTCCCCAGTCAGCATGCTAGATCCTAATCCCTTTGATTAGATAATCTATTATCAGCATGGAACTAAGTCAAAAGATCATAAACCTGCAGCTTCTCTAGTCCAACTTCCTGCCCAATGGTATCTAAAAAAAGTTTTTCACAATTCAGGAGTTTCCAAAAATTCAAGATGGTGGCTGCGACTATGTGATCAAAGCATTGCTCATTTTCATGCATCAGATATGCAACATACATAAAAAGAGGTTGTGCAGCCATGGCCAGCATCTAACCTTTTTGAATCCCCCAAGACAGATGTTCTTGCCAGAGTCTGTACTAGCACTTGTCTGCAAGTCTTTAAAACTGTCACATCCTTTCACAGCATTGAGTAGCTGCTCTCTGCTGCTGCCAGGTGATCCAAGGAAAGGATGAAGTTGTTTTAAAGAGCTGTGGACAAGCACTACATACATGCTGGAAAGCACTTACTTTTATGGAACTGAATCCAAAGCATTGCCCAGCTGTAAAAATTACTCCCTTTCAAGAAACCTACTGCTGCACGGAAGACAAAGAAAAAAAACTGTCGGATCAACAGCAGCTGTGACTACTTATGAAACAGCACTGGTAATACTGCTTGGATCTTTCCTGGCAACTTTCTTACATAATTTTTCAGTACGAACTGCACCTCATATGCTCACAGTTATGAAAAAGACAGGAAACTCCTAGAACTTACATTTTGTTTGACAGACCTATTTTAGTTTTTCCTGGAGGATGGCAAAGCCCTTCAAACTTAAGATAAAGAAATATACATAACTCAAAGATCAGACAAATAAGATGCTCAGCTGCGGCTATTTTAGTGAACCATATTAAAAACTCCATCTTACATGTCCATGGCTGCTTCATTTGTACTTGGAATTTGGCATCTGGTGCAGAAATGGATTTTCAGAGAATCTCAGCTTTCGTTAAAAAGAAAACAAAATGAAGCACAGAAAGCTGAAACCACCATATGGGCAAGAAAGTGAACCTAAAAATTTCCAGATAGCTGGTCCAGATAATGTTGAAAGCATTTGGGGCAGCAACAGGGGAAATCTCTGAAACACAACGCTAAACTGGACAACCGTAGTTACAAAGAGCTCTTTGGCTGACTGAGCAAGAACTATGCAAAAGTAAGTATTTATTGCATTTTTGGAATTTGCATAATTTATTCAAAATGTAGAATCTAAGTTACCTTGCCCCAGTATATCAATTTTTGCTTCTTCTTTACAAACTAACATTTTTCTGCTCCTTTGCTCTTCTCACCTAAGCTGACCAGTTTACCACTTGCTATCTAAGATCTACGATACTCTCCCCATTGTTGCTGATAGCAGTAAGAAATGATACCAGCTCTGAGTATCAATTGATTTTAGAGTGACAGATTCTTACAATGCAGCTGGATTTGGTATTACTTATCCGGTAATACTGGATGCTCCCAGTCAGTTGTCAGCCCAGGAAGTCCCAATTAAACTGAAACATGAGAGCACAGAACTTCCTTCCTGGAATCAAGCAATGTTTTAGCCCTTAGGTTATTTTTAAACTATTCTACTAGATTCCTTTTAGTTGACATTCAATACCTTTTTAAAATGAATTTCATTAACAACAATGAAATGCAAAAACTTTTCAGACAAGTGTTAACTTTGTTGACCACCCAGATGGACATCCTTTCATGGTTTAGTTTTAGTTTTGTTGACATAAATAACGTAGGCCCAACCTACCAGAGGTCATCTTTAGTAAAATATTCTTCTATTTTTACACATGCAAAATCTAGTTGTCTTACATATTGGAGCAGGGAAGTAGCTATTCTCTAGAGAAATGCTGCATTTGTATATTCTTCTCTGTAAGTCGGCATTATTACCATACTTTAGAACAACATGACCCTTGCACATGTTTTAGCTTATGAGGTAGAAAACAGATTCCTTTTACTTGGGGTAATCTTTAGAACATTGTGCTAAATCCAAATGTACCTGCTTAGATTCTATAAAATCCTTATTCAGAGAGAAATTCTTTACATCTAAGTTTTAGCCTACTATTCTCTTCCCCTACTTTAATTTGTGTTAATATTGCCAGAAAATTACAGCATTAACTAGATAAACTCAGCATAAATAGCCTTTCTATCCATGGGCACTCCAGGTGATTAATAATACAGATAACTTATCCTGAATATTTCAATATACAAAGTGTACCAAATTTCTAACAAGCACTAACACACATATATACACACTTTTTAGTGTTTATTTCCTTAGTTGCCAGGTCAGCTTGTTTGCACTGTGCTTACCTAGTTTGTACAATGAAGCTATCAATGCATAATGCAACAAGGGGCTTGTTCTTCAGCCGACTTATTCATTTTTTTATTTATTTGTCAAATTTATATGGCCGTCCATCTCACCTGAAGTGCCTGTGGGCGGCTTGTCTCAGAGCTGATGTTATTTTGGGGCTGAAAGGTATGACTGGCCCAAGGTCACCTAACTGGCTTCTATGTCTAGCGGAAGACTAGAACTTGGCTTTCCCTGAAGCTCCTAGTCCAGTACATTAGTCATTACACCATGCCAGCTCTCAGGCTTGAATATACAAATACGTAACACTATAAACATACCAAAAAAGTTACAAAACAATCTAATTACTTATTGTAACTGCAGTAATCAACTACTTAAAACAAAAAACAAAACTAAGACCATTTGTAAACACCACAATTAAAAATTCCAACATAGTTAGGACTTAGTAATTCATATAATAATGCCCTTTGAAATACATAGCCCCAAAAGAGTATTTATTAATATAGTACTTAAAAGCTAGAAGTAGCTTGGTAAATCTCACTCTGAAAACTGTCACACCATTAGGGAACTTAACCTTCCTAGATGACCTCTAGATTTTATTTATACATCCATGTAGAGAGCATGCAGGACTATATGGAGTATATTTTCCTGGTAAAAATATGTTCAGCCGCAACACATGATTTAAAAAGTCATAATCTAAAATTGGGCCTAGAAAGAACGTGCAGATGATGCCAGTTAAGAATGTAACCTGTTACCATTTGTAGCATTCTGCTATAGCCTACAAGAATGTCCATGGCTGTTATCAGCCAAGGAAATTACCAAGCTGCAAACAATAAGTGTTCAATTCTGTAATCTGGATTTATGTTGAACATACTTAGCCAAATGTCCAAAGTATACATAGAGACACACACACCTGCCACTGGTTATGAAGAAGGGGAGCAACACCGCTGCTACAATCTTCTTCCCACTTGATAGCTCCTGCTGCTCTATGGCCTCCTCCTTGTTGTCACTGCCCTCTAAGATTAAAAGATGAAGAGTTCCTAATTCCTACCATGCCAGCACCTTCTCATTGCTGGAGGAGTTATAAAGCTCTCCTTCCAGGCCCACCAGGCAGCACTGTGGACACAAAGGGAGGCTGTAACAGCAAGCGTTATCACAACCTCTCTTCTAAATTGCTGCTGGAAGAGTCTCCCTCTGTGGCTACTTGGCAAAGGGGGAGCAATGGGGGGACAAATTAAATGTACCTCATAATACAAGCTTTGTTCCTTTTGAATGTGTCTCACAACATTGCATGGAAGTATGAAATAGGCAGAGCTCGCATTGTGACATCACAATACGCAATTTTGTATTATCATACTATTTCACACAAACCGTCGCTTGCTCCAGATGCCTCCAATACCTGACAATGGCTGTTGTGTTCTCCCCCTGCTCTTCCTCTACCGTCTTCTTGTTCTTTTCATAAATGCCATCAACTTGAAAGGCCCAGAAAGAAAACACTTCAGAAGGGGTCAGCAAATTATATCAATTTTGATTTCTATCAGTTTCTCATTTCTGCAAATCTGTCAGATTCAGCTCATAAAACTTGAAATCTATTTTTTTTCAAAGTTCTTCATAAAATGTATATTTATTTTGATATGAAACTGTTGAAACATGATTTTTATTAGCAATTTTGTCTAATACAAAGTTTCTTACCCACTTTCCCAATATTTTTGTTCATTATTATCACGAATATGTATATTTTTATAGATTTCTTTAATATACTTTTAATTGGCAGACGCTTTGCAAAATTCAGATTGGTGCTAATTTTAAACGATAACTGAATTTTGATTCATAGATTAATTTGAAACGGTGAAATTGGATGTGACTGCATTCAAATGCCAACTAAATTAATTTCTGCCCCATCACCATGCCTTGGTATTGGTAGTAATGATTCCTGATCTTTGTCCAGCACTCACTGAGTAGGTAATAGAGACTTGTGTATATGTAAATGCTATATTCAAGAAGGGTGACATTCAGTCTTGATTTGGAGGATTTTTTTTAATGATGGCTCCTGGCATGTGCCCAACACCAACCCTGACTACTTACCTAAAATAACAATCTAGCTGAATTTATAGTATGCTTGCTGCTAATTACTGCCCCAACTTGAGTGTTTACCTATTGTGTAATTTAAATATGTGCATGCTCTTGTTAAAAATATAGTTTGCACATATTTTTCATCATACAGGCAATGAGATCCTATCATTACTAACAGAAGAGAATGTACATAGCTCAGGATTGGAGAGTCCTTGGGGTTCTCTGAGCTTCGTTGTTTTCTTGCAGATGTTTCGTTACCTGACTAGGTAACACTGTGCACTGAAGATGCTACCTAGCTGGGTAACGTAACGTCTGCAAGAAAACAACCAAGCTCAGAGAACCCCAAGGACTCCACAGAACCTATCATTATTAAGTGCCAATATATTCTGCAATACTATTAAAGAAATACTAATATTTAGCTTGCTACAGCAGAAGGAAGAATTTTTCTACATTGTTCTAAACAGTAGTGCTATCCGAGTCCAAATCAGCCAAATCAGTTTGCACCATCTGAAGTACGAGTGAAGGACACATGGCCTGTCCAGTGGTGATCTAGGGTATTTTGTCCTGTCTGAAAAGAATCTTCTCTTGACCATCCTTCTCTCTCTCTCTTTTTGTAAGAAACTTAATAGCAGAAATGGATTCCATCTCTGATTCAAAATAACGGGAAGGTGCACATGGTGAACAGAGGGAATATTGACTTCTTTGAAAGAAGGGATATCATTGTGTCCAAAATCTGATACACTTCATCTGTGGACTGCCTCCAAAAGGCAGACCATGGTTCTCTCAGACTTCCTCTTTTTCTTAAAGCCATCTGCACTGTGGAGCAGATGCTTTGGGAATCTGACATTCCAACCTTGTCTCCAACTGGCTGGTTCTGGATACCTTCCTTGTAAATGTGCAGGCTCATATTTCTCATTTGGTTAAGGTGGAACTTGAAATATACAATTGTTTTCACTTAGATTTTAACAAAGCGACAGGATGTTTTATTTTAACAGTAACCTTATATACTTTTTTTTATTTTTAAGAAAAGTCAAATTATCCTGTATTTTATAAACAAAGGCAGGTTACCCATGGCAACCAAGCCTCTATAAGTAAACATACTTTTATCCTGTTACATTTTCTTCTGCTTCTATCAAAAGGAGCCTGTGCACTACTTTTCTGATCTGAACATCCAATTAGTAGACCTTACAATGAATCAACCATTTAATTTTTTTAAAAGGTACATTATAATTTATCAGCATCAGGATTGTCATGCCTTTTTAAAAAATACAAGGTTATGACTATATATTTAAATGAGTATTACTGCTGGTGATATGGTATTACAAATTTTTAAACATGCTAAAAACAGACTGACTGAATTGGCAAGAATAATACATCAGTAAACAAAATGTAATTAAAATTATGAATACCAAGTTGTCTTTTACTTAGCACACAACTGTAAAAAATCAATAATTAGTGTTGATGTTCATTGGCAAAATAGTTTTAGGATCTGCAAAGGCAAAAAATAGAAAACAGTCCAGTGGTGTTCATAATGTCTAGATGGGCTATACATAGCATACAAAAGGGATACTCTGCAAAGCATGTCCTCGAAAACCTTTCAAAATACATGGCTGCTACAAAGGCTTTCCCAAACTGTCTGTGCATTGGTGTGCATGCACCAACACTTTGACTAGGATTGCCACTGAAATAAAACAGCTGTGCTTACACACATGTGCAGACGACCACTCTTCCAACTGTCTTGGAGAACGTGCTTGCTTTAATATTTCAGTGCATGCGGCAGCACACCCCTTTTCAATACTGTACATCTTTTATTGTGGCCATATAGCTGTAGAACATCAACAAATCTCATGGGGACATATGCTCCTCCTAAGTGACCAGACAGCCAGGTAGTTGCCACTGCAGGGGTTAGCAATCTTCCCAGTTCCTAAGCACTATATTTCCTACAGTGGTATATAAGCACTTAATTTTCTATAAGCTCTAACTCACAGAAGCAAAAGGTACACTCATATCCACAATAATGAAAAAGTTTGTATTTGTCAGATCTCACGTATTATACATTTGTACTTTTACAGTTGGGCACATTAAATTATAAAATGAAAGCTTGCAAAACTATAACTTTGCAAGTTCATAGTAAGGAGAAAAAAAAACAAGAAAAAACTTGACGCAATGTAAATACTAGTATTTAAAACAATACAATATAATAGAGTCAAAGACAGAGCTATAAACTCTTCCAAAATGTTCTAATGGAAATGCTCTATTTCTCAAAATGTTTTTTTTGTAAGAGATTCTCCTCCATTCTGCAGAATCTTCCTAATATATCTTCTCTTACAGAGCAGCGAGAAGTTTTGAGAAATTCCAACTTAATTGGCTTAGCTTAAGGAGAAAAAACAGCTTAAAGATACATGCTTCCTGTTGTTGTCATTATTTCTGAACTGTCTAAGTTCTCTTTATGAACAGAAAATATTTACAATGTGCTCATGCTACTCAATTACTTTTTATCTCATTGAAAACTATAGATCATGAAGTCCAGAAGTTAACTTGCTTCTCTAAAAATGAAAGTAGGTACCATTAAATACTTTGGAATTACTGTCAGAGAATACTAAAGAAAAATATTCACTTATCTTAATGACTATCTAGTTCTCAGAGAAGTTATATTTTAATGATACTTCATGATTTCTTTATCTTGAAGTTTCATATATTTTATTAATGTGAAACAATGTGTAATTTATTTTACAATTAAGATATTATTTTTATGGATGTAAATGTACCTTTTCTTACAAAATTCTAACCCTATGTGGGTTACTGCCCACTTCTCTTCCATTTTCTCTTATTCATGTTCCATATTTTCTACCAAACCACTTCTATCTATAAATTTTTCAACTCCATTTGTTATAAGATTACTTAAGAATATAAAAACTGTGTTCTTTGAATGGAGTATATATCATTCTTAGAATTGATCTATGTAGCATATGCAATTTTTAAAAGGGTTTCTGAACTGAGCAGAACTGTGAAATAGCATAAAGACAACCTGTGAGATCTTCCCTGATTTATCTCACTCCTTACACATAGGCATATGTTCTTACACCTCCCCTCAGCCCCCAAAGCAAAAACAAAATAAAAACAACCCTCCCCTCCCAAAAGACAAAAATGAGCCATGGAAACTCACTACGTGACATTGGGCTAATCACTCTCTTACTGCCCACCCTACGTCACAGGTTTATTGTTATGGGGATAAAATGAAGATCTCTTTGTAAGTCAAACTGAGGTCCTAGAGAAAAGGAGGAATATGAATCTAATAAATAGATAAACCGCACAAGTGAAGAAACCCACATCTTCACTTGTGCGGTTTATCTATTTATTAGATTCATTGTTTTTTAGGGCTGCAATATGGCAAGAATGGGAAAAAAGTTCACTTTTGTGACAGTGCCTTCATTATTATTACTAAATTTGCCCATCTGCCCAACTAAAAGATGTCTGATGTATGCCTTACTAGTGGCAAAGTCAATGGAATTATTTTGGAACTCTAGTTTTGGATGTTACCACCTTTGACCGTGATGAGCAATGTTTAGCAGAGTTCTATTTGCACTGGAGGAAGAAAGCAAAAGATAATCTCTTAGTATATGCTAGGTTCCAATTGGCAGTCTACTTCAATACCTGAAAATATACCATTACATTTACTTATTAATAATGTCTTCATGCCATTTGTATCATGCCTTTTCTCTGAAAGTTCAAGGCAGCTTGATGGGCTTCTCCTTTAATTTTATCCACACAACAATGCTGTGAGGTAGGTTGGGCTTAAGAAAGTAACTGGCCAAGATTGAGCAGTGAGCTCCATGACTGAGTGGTGACTTGAATCTGGGTTTTCCCAGTTTCTAATTTCTTAGCTACTTACATTAGCAAATGCTGAAGAGGAGGGAAGCTGCATTTAAGTTTATCCACTGTACATGTTAGTGGGGGGGGAACCCTTTACCTACTTATCTCATTCATATAACCCTCCCCTTTTAAGTTAAATGCTTTACAATTAAAAACAATTCACTGCTGCAGAACACATTTTAAAAAGATTTTTATCTAACCATTCAGTTTGGTTATTCATTAATAAACAAAGGGGGTATTCATTGTTTTTTAGGGCTGCAATATGGCAAGAATGGGAAACTCAATACATCTAAGGTCATGAAACCAAAGGTAGCATTTTGAATAGCCCCAAAATCAGGCTACTGAAATTTAGCCATCTTCCCACTAATTTAGAGCAGATTAATGGTAGAAATGGGAATGGCTTTTCTTCATACATTACCAAAAAAAAAAAAAACTCACCAAAAATTAGTTCCACCCCTTTAGGTGACATCACAACATGATGTCACCAGAGAGCCTCCTTCAGTCTTCCAGTAGATCAGAAGGCAAAAGTCCGAACCCCTTCCACTCAAAGTTGTGGCCCCTCACCGCTCTTGGCAAACAGAAGTAGTGAAGAGGTAACTAACATCTATTTTCCCTTTAATTTAATTCCATTAATAACATTTGTTTTACACTCTAACCCAGGGTTTTTCAACCTTGGCAGCTTTCAGATGGATGGACTTCAACTTGAAGTCCACCCATCTGAAAGTTGCCAAGGTTGAGAAACTCTGCTCTAACCACTTCCAGTGCGGTTACACTGTTAGAATTAATTTGGCTTTCCTAGATATGACCAGAAGCATGTCCATGATTTAAAAAACCCAACCCTGATTCAAAGATCTGCTGCCCGGTCTATATAGAGTCTCAAACAGCAGGAAGGCAGTGGAATGTTGGATTGCATGGAATATGTGGAAACATTCTAAGGGACTGGTAGTTTATTAGGAAATGGGTTATTACTCCTGAGTAGCCCACTTTCTATGATTTCTATGATCTTTGGCACCAGAAATATCTGGAAGGAGCGGGCTTGGGGCTTCAAGCATTTGAGTCTTTGAAAGAAGTTCTATCTTTGAATCATTTGTGTTTTGCTTCCAAGTCTTCCCTACATGGACATGATTTTCTGCTCTATCCTCTGGACTGTGAGTGACTCTTGTTATATTGAACTTGAACTGTTGGATTACTCTGTATATCTTTTGGGATAGAGCAGACATTTGACACAAACTGTTATTAAAACTCATTATGCAAGTACAGTGCCATGCTTCTGTAGCTGCATTATATTCTATGTATAGTTCATTTATATTTTATCAAATTCCCATCTTTAAATATGCAAATATGAATTAAAAATCTGTTAAGAATATGCAATTTTTAAACAGACATGTAGTGACAGACCACTTGTGCTATATGTTGAAAGTTCTGGAGTCAACTTCTAAGAAAGGTAAGATATGCTGAATAATCAGGCTGGGAAAGACTTCTGTCTGAGTCTTCTAAGAGGCATTGCCTGTCTGGATAGATATGACTGAGTTAGAACAATATTTGGTCTGACTTGATATAAGAGGGTGCTTACTGATATAAGTATGAAATCGAGCCATGCAATACTATCTATAGAAAAGCAAACAAAAATAGGGTGAAGAAGCTGTAGTAAATCAGCCCAACTGTTCAACGTTACTTACTAAAGAAAATGGAAGGATTAGGACTGTTGAAACATCATGCAACTACTTTAAAAATATGTTACGTAAAGTAAGTTAATTAAATATTAAAAGAAATTTCTCCCTCCACTCTACAATATATGCACATGTGTGTATGATGTGAAAGAAAAAAAAATAGCTTTGCTGGTGCTGGTGATTTGACTTTGTTTAGATTAAACCTTGATTTTTAAAACATCATTTAGAGCAACAGTTGGATCCTAACAATATATGGAGTTACTTTTAATTAAAATAGATGGAACAGTTTAACAACTGTGAAAATATTAAAACTTCATACAACTTCTGTGCCTTTCATAAATTCTCTTTCTGACAGACATGAATAAATATAAGCTATTCACAAAGGAATAATTGGTCAACTCTAAAAATTTTATAAGCTATATTTAATGAGAGTCGGAAAAAGGAGAGACTGCTCTTGAGATAAGAATTGATTCCTAAGACGACAACTATGAACATTTGCTTCAGGGAAAACAAAGATCATGCTCTGCATTCACGAATGGAACTGACTCAGGTCAAAGAATTCATGACACTTTTCTTCAAAATTACTAAATCTAGGAAGGAAAAAGAACCCAATGATTTCTTGAAGGCTGGAAAGGCCACAAGTAATCATTACTATGCAAGCTGAAAGGCACTATATCCAGGTGTCTATTGGAAGTGACCTACTGGAATCCAAAGTCTTTGAAGCAAAGCTGAAGCAAGCACACCTACATATAGTATGAAAAGTATCTCTCCAATGCCATTACTCTCCCCAGACTTGCCATTACTCTCCCCAAAATAGATGTACTGTAATTTTTCAACAATGACTCTCAAAGCCTTTAATCAATTTCAGCTTGGGGACAAATTTGCTTTTTTAAAAAGAATGTATGAAAAACTGTACACAATTTCACCCGCATCTCTCTCTCACACAGTTACACACACAAGGGCACACGTGTTCCGAAGGCTTGGAAGTGAGAAGTGGGTCAGTTTACAGAAAAAGGAAACTAAATAAATTCCTCCCTCACTTTTATCAGACTCGGGACACCAAGCGTTTCCTTCTGCCTTTTGCTGGTAGAATTCCTGGTGGGCAGATGGCACTGTTATATGGCATGAATGACCACATCCAGCAGAGGAATGAAAGGTGACTTTTCCTCCTCTCACAAAAAGGCAGACTCAGTCTCAAGGCAGGGCTCACAAAAAGAATGACAGTAAATGTCGACTATTTGATGGACATTTTTCTTCCGGTTTCTTGAATCTTGCTTTATTTCTTTTCAGCCTTTGCAAGGAATAAAAGCAGTACAGAAAACTCTAGTTGGTCAGTCATTTGACTGGCCCAAATAAACTTTCAGAATCTTTTCTTTTGTTTGTTTTAGATTTTTTATCCTGCCTTTATTATTATTTTTTTATAAATAACTCAAGGCGGCGAACATACCTAATACTTGTTCCTCCTCCTATTTTCCCCACAACAACCCTATGAGGTGAGTTGGGCTGGGAGAGAAGGACTGGCCCAAAGTCACCCAGCCGGCTTTCATGCCTAAGGCAGGACTGGAACTCACAGTCTCCTGCTTTCTAGCCTGGTGCCTTCACCACTAGACCAAACACCGCATGACTGTATCGATTCAAAGATGGTGAAAACAATTTCAAAACAGAGCCCATCAGCACGTGAATTTACAGGCATCTGAGAATTGCCAGCCTAGAAAATCCTGTATTAGTTTGCAGCCTGCTATTTTGTTAGACCAAAAAATACACAAGGTGACCCAGGAAACAAATATGCAACATTTTATCCGTGTCTCGGTGACGTGTATAGATTTATGATGATGTAATTGCTTATCACTGCCATAAAAAGCATAAGAGTAATCCTTGCACTGCCACACATCTGTTACCAGGGAAAGAAAATCTTCATAGAGATTGGTAAAAACACATGTTTATGTATATATTTCTATTGGTTTTTTGATTGTGAAAAAAGCAACAAACAAACCATATCCCTCCAGTTCATCCTAGCTTCTTCCTTCCTAAAAAGATATGTCAAATCCCATCAACTACAAAGGAACTTTAGACTTTACAAGCAATCTAGGCAATGATGGTTCTTATGGTTTATATTAGAGAAATCCTAGAATAGAGATAGATTTGTTAAAATCCCAGCCGTGTCCTTCGTAAGCACTTGCAATTCATGCAAACATTTTAAGGTTAAGAGTAGAATTTAGAAGGCTTTCTTCTCCTTTCTGCACATCATTCCAACCTCCAGGATATCAAAGAAAGGACAAACCAGAAAAAGTATAAACATGTAGTATATAAGAAGGAGAATGCTCTTACACTAAAAGTGGCACAACAAGAATGATTTTTATGATATTCTTAATGTTAATTGCTACAGATAAACCTAGTTACATTAATCACTTCATAAATCTGGCTTATCACTGGAAAAATTATTACTGGAGATTACAGATATATTTTAAGGAAGCTGTCTCTTTAAGAAAACCTTGTTTTAATAAACTTTGCTATAGCATACTTGTACCGTTGCACTTTATCATGTCTAAAAGCTTGAGTCTAGGACCAGCCAGAAAGCTGGTTTACATCAAGAGAAACTCTTATCGTGGCTTGGTAATAGAAAACATGTATTTTACCAAAGCATTTTTCAAAAATCTACTGTAGCCTCAGCCAAGTATTATTTCTAAAAATATGCCTGCATGCTACCAAACAATGAAGCTATGTTAAATTTATGAGCAATGTTTTAAATGTGAATCAAAACATACGCAGCTGTTTCTACAAGACTGTTTCTGTTAGCGGACAGTTAGATTTGATATTAGTATGATCAGTAGCAGCCTGCACTCACAGCAAAGGGATGACCAATGTACCAAAATTAATACCAATGTACCAAAATTAATACAAATAAGATACAATTTCAGATGATATTGTTCCTTGGCTTTCACACTAGGAATTTAAGTCCAAATCCAGACCAAGCAGGAGTATCAGCTAATAATGTACATATGATTATCTCAACATTTATCCATTTTCCACCTTCAGCTCTCTTATAAGCCTCTTCCGAACTTCAGAAGATGTTCAACAGCATGATTGGATGTAGTGCAAGAAAACTGCTCACCACCACACTGCTCAAGTGTTTTGAACCAGGACATAAACCTGAATATGAGCAATGTTTAAATAACTTATCCATAAACATGCAAAGGATGAAAAGGAAATTGTTTGCTAGGGGCTTAGTTGACCATCTAACTACCTAAAAAGGTAGAAATCGGCTTTTCTTTCCACAATAATATCCATGACAGGTTTTGCTGTTCACAAAATCAGTAACTTTGTCACATTGTGAAGTCAATGTTTGATCCCTTTTCATAGCAGCTGAATATCTGACTTCTACAATTATATTCCTCCCACATTACTACCTTAAAGCAACTAGTTCTGTGGCACTGTGCATGGTCTGAATTACAAGAATAAATGATGTAACACCTTATCATCTTTCTTCCATGCCCTTAATGATTTTGTGATGAAGTAATATAAGTTGCAACTGACCTCTGCAACTACCACTCAAATTCATAATATACACACAGGCTATGGAAACGATATTATCTTTACCTCTAAAAGTCCTTTCTAAATGTCCTATGGTTTATTGCAGCAGTGAAAAGCAGTTCAGGTCACCAGAGATTTATCCCCCTTTTTAATGTTTTTACTAGACTGAATAAACACATTCCCAAGGATTGAGGCCACTGGCTACTCCAAAGATCGGCAAAGCACAAGGTAAACTTGTTTAAGTTGAAGTCTGCAAGATTGACACTTCTTTACAACAATGGATAACTTTGTTAGCTTTAAATGGAACTGGTCTGGGCCCCATAGCTTACAATGTGCCCTCTTCCGCTGAAAGCAATAAAAGTTTCTGGTCTTACTGGTTGCATATTGGGTTTCAAGTCATCTTCATCACAAGGTTTCTGTTATAAAATGTTCACATTCTACCAAAAAGTCACCCTGCACTAAGACAGAAAGCTTTTGTTCTGGTAGAACTATTGTTTTTGGTTTCTGGTAGCCAGCATGGAAAATATACATTTCAACCATGAATACAGATTCAAAACGATAAGTTAAAGCATTTCTCCACAGGGAAATAAATGTCAAATTATTTTGGTGTGGAAAAGTGTATGGTTTCACCGGATTCTTGATATTAAATCAAATACAATGGGCTAGCATCAAGCTTTGTTCAATTTGCCAGAATGGAACTTCACTGAATCATCAAAAATACTTCAGCTGAAGTCTTAAATTGACATCATCTTTCAAATCTATTGTATTTTCTTGGCAGGATGAACAAGTAACTTCTTGAACCGAAGGCATCTGACCCCAGCTTCACAGAACCATGGAGCTAGAAAGTGCCATTTAAGTAACTGACTCCAATCCTTCGCTCAGTGCAGCAATCCTCATTAAAACTTTCCTGACAGATGGACATCTACCTCTGCTTGTACACATCCAGCAAGAAATCTGTTACTGCCTTCACTAACAGATTCCACTGTCAAAGCTGCTTTTACTGATAGGAACTTTTTTTGTAACATTCAATCAAAATCTACCTCCCTGTAACTTAAATCTATTATTCCATGTCCTGAACTTTGGAGCAATACAAAAACAGGCCTTTCTTTTGTGTGACATCCTTTCAGATATTTTCAGTCCTACCATATTCCCTGCAACCCATCTTCTTTCTCAAAGCAAAACATTTCTTCAATCTTTCCTTTTGATGTAATTTAATTTCTAGCTTCCAAGTAATCCTCGTTGCCTCTCTCTAATGCTGGTCCCCAGAACTGGACATCTTATTTAAGGTACAGATCTAACTAATTACAACAAGGTAGAATTATTACTTCCCGTACTTTAGAAACCTCACTACTGTTGATGCAGCCTAAACTATTATCAGGTAAGATCTTTTTTGAAAGTACACAGCACTTCATAAAATGGAAGCATTAAAAATGAGCAGAGCTTTGATTGTACCACTCTGGCCACCATCTTGACATTTTTGACCATACCCTTAGGACACCCCTGACTGCCGAGCTAGATAATCTCTAGTTGTTACCTAGAGATCCCAAACTAATTTTTTCATTAACATGATTATAATGTGTTTGCTTTTGCATACAGTTCAGCCTGAATCAGGTTCACACCAATTTGGGACATCACCAAATCATTGTGGGACTCCTCCAAAAAGTTCTAATACAAATCTAGATTTTCTTGAAGAGTTATTGGTTTAGAGTTTGGCAGGGTACAGGGACAGCAGGTGTTATTTGGTGTCCAGCGAGGGGAAAGGAAAAGGGAGAGTTGTTTTGTGACTGACAATTCAATAATCCTGGTGAAGGGTTATTTATTTTTTATTAATTAATTAATTAATTAAATTTGTATGCCACCCATCTCCCCCAATGGGTGACTGGGCGGCTCACAGTTAAAACCAAAGACCCAAGAACCATTAAAAAATGATACCATATAAATAGTTGAAATTAATTAATCAATTAAAATCAGACTCTAAAAACAACCCTATACATAAATACTAAAAAATGTTCAAGATGATTGGGGGGGGGGGGTTATGTTTTTACGTTTTTATCAGACCTCTCCAACTGCAGGACTTTAAGTGAGGGATATTCAGTGGACTTTTGCTGATCTCTCCCAAGGTAAAGTTTTACTGGAATTTTGGGACACAAGAAGCTGGGTACTTGCTTGGAAAATGCTCAATATTAAATCCTTTTGGCTCTATTATTGTCATACATCTACCATCCATTTACTCCAAATGAAACCCACGAATTAACATGGACCGTACTCCAGAAAATTAGTGGCACCAGGGTGCCTGGCCCTCTCTTCCTTAGCTGATATCCCTTTGGTGACTGGCCAGCCAAGACCTCTGGTTTCATCCCTCACTGCCTGTGATATGCCTTAGAGGTCATGTGAATACAACCCCTCTGAGTTTGGTGGCAACTGAGTAGAACAACAAAATAGGTCTTCATTCATCATAATTAGCTTCTGCTTGCCTGCATATCCTTCTGAACTCCTGCTTGTTTCTTCCTGAGATACCTTTGTGAGGGGTGTCATTTTCATAAATAACAGTAGCAGCAACAACATGAAACAACTGAAATGAAAGCAAATTTCTCTCAAAATTTGGACCTTCCACTTTAACTGCTTTTTCTACAGCTCTGCTGTGTCCTCCTTCCTGTTTGGCCTTTTTTAAACAACTGCTCTTGAAAAAAAATGAGACAAGGTGAACAGGGTAGGTTGATTTTGTTCGACAATCTAGTTCATTCTGACTAAATCGGCTGGATTGATACTTTCATTACGTAGCAGTGGAGGAAGCCCTGCATACGTTTGTTTGTTTGAATAGATTTATATGACTACACACCTTGCAACTTTAGTGACTTGGGCAGCTCATAGTTAAAACTCAACAAAACAATTATATAATTATGATTAATATTCATACTGGGGGTGCCAAGAGCCACAACAGTCACAACAATGGCATTCATGTCCCAGGCCCCATTAACATCCCAACCCCCATGCACAAGAAAACCACCATGCTTTTAAGGCTTTCCAGAACGCTTGCAGAGTTGGGGCTAGGTGGATCTCAGGTGCCTTGGTGTTCCAAAGGGTAGGTTTTGCAACAGAAAAGGCCTGCTTCCAAGGTCCCATCGGCTGGCATTCCCTAAGAGATAGGACCTGAAGCATGCCTCTTCTGTTGGACCTAGTGGGGTGGGTAGAAACAACTGGGAAGAGTTGGGCCCACAAATAACCTGGCCCGTGCCATGAAGTTTGTCTGGAGTGTGTTTGAGTCAGGTGAATTTCAACTGCAAAATGTGCAGATGAACAAATTCAGTGTATAAATACAGATATCAGTTCTCTTAAGATTTTTACATACATTTTAACAGTTATAGCATTTAAGGGCTAGTGTTTAGCTTAGTCTCTGATAGGAAACTTTACGGGAGCAAAAAACACTAAAGATCAATTTCTGTTAATGAATTAGTGAAGATTTTTTATTTTGCTTTTCTCTGGGAAAGAGCAGGAGAGCAAGGATCTGTCAAATGGTTTAGTTCCATAAATTCTGCCACATTTGATCTTAGAGACCTGACGACCCTGGTTGTTATAGAAGCAGTGCAACAATGGGCATCCCTTGTGCCTCTGAGGACCATTTGCAACAATAGCCAATCATATGCATAGGCTTTCTAATCGCTACCAACTCGTATGCACATACCTTCCGACAAACACAGCCACAACTCATTCTTTCCCTGCCTCTTGCAGATCTCCCTCCACCCGCCAGGGAAAAGGCACGCGTCTCTTAGCCAGCAAGTTCTGTTTTGAGCATGGTCCGGTGATCATTCTAATCACCAAACTAGCTTTCTTATAAAAACAGAATTTTTAAGTGTTTGATATTTTAATGAGAAGCAAGAAGTATGCCTCAAATTAATTACGTAGACTTCTAAATCAATATAAGTCAATGGAGCATTTATTTAGGCTTGTGTTTCTTGATTGCGATTTATTTTACACATTTGTGATGTTAAATTATATGTTTGAAAACTGGATTTGCAGCTCATGAAAGGGAAATTTAGTGTCTGAAGCCTTACTACTGTGTCTTTTATTAAGTCTTGTTTGCCAAACACAATGGATAATACTGAATGGCAACCTCGGTTTGTCTTAATGTTACAAGCTCAGATTATCTTGTTCTTCTTTCTGAATGCTGGATATCTCAGAACCTTGAAACCAGATCTTTATATACACATCTTGAATTGCCACACAAGAATCACCACATCCCTCGGCTGATTGACACACAGAAAGAAGGTGAAAGGTTAGACTTTCATTTCTTTTAAGGAAATGAAGCTAAGATCTTTGAAAACCGGAGATCTGCAGTAACCATGTTACAATAACACTTTGAGGAAATCCTAAAATTGTATATTTGACATTTGTAATAAAGAAGAAGCAAACCAGTCATTTATCTTTTCCCTCTTTAGAATGAAACAAAGAAAATTATTTACTGAGAATTCTGTAGAAGCCTTGAAAGTTATAAAGGAGTGTGAGAAATAAAAAAGGATATTTTCATCTTCTTTCACATCTATATCTGAATAAGTGAACTGCTGAAAAACTGCATAATGGTAACAAGCCAAAAATATTGAAGCCAGACTGCTTTGAATTTGGCAGAACTGATCCAAACATTAACATGTAGACTTGCTGGGGTGAATGCCATTAATAATATGGAGGAAGGACAGGAAATTGAGCAGTTGGGGTGTTTCCTTCTGGAAAGTTGTTCTGTTCATCTAATGAGACATAGGCTTCACAACTCAGGAGGTAGCTAGGAAAGCCAGAAGCCTGGACAGTGGAAACTGTGAGTATATCATTCCTGCTGCCAATGGTGGGCAGATGGACTTTTCAAGGTCTGGTCCTGTCGGTTTACCCAACATGTTCAAGAAATGTAATTTTTGTGCCTTGTAGTTGAAGAAAAAAATAAACTGTTAATCTTATAATTAGATCTTTACAGATGCTTTCAAAATCCACAGGTTCTAGAACACACTGACAATTCTATTTTATTTGCAAAGTAGCTACAGTGAAACCTATTTTACAGAAAAATTAGTTATGACAGGTGCAATCCAAATTCCTATTCATCAGGCAACTAGCTTTTCAATAGGTAATTCCCGTTCCATTCACACTTGGATACAAAAAGCTTATGCAAACTTTGGAGCACCGAGCTTTCTATCATTTCTGATTCACTGGAGATTACTTAGAAGTATCCACTGGTTTTTTTTAAAAAAAAATTAAATGATTCTAATTAGCAGTTCCAAAAGAAGGAGACAGGATTTAAGAAGGTTGATATTTTTGGCAAGTGGCAGCTAGGCCACATTAGTCTTCTTGCAAATGCAGATTAAATCCAGATCCCCTTTCCCCTCCCTACAAAATAGCACATAATTGCTGGATTTCAACTTAACAAAATGCTTTATATGTACAGCCCTGCTGCTGGATTAAAGAGAAGAAGTTAATGTACAGAACTTTGGAATGCCAAGCAAACTGCAGAAGCTACATATTTTGTGCCTGGTCCCTACTTGGATTGTATTTAAACATTTAACTGTTTCTAAATGGTAATTTAATTTAAAGACTCTTACACAGTATAAGATACATGATATTATTAAGATTATATTTTCAGAGAGCTCACGAAGTCTAAAAAATAAAAAATCTTTCATTTACAAGGAGTTCTTCTGATACAAAAGCTTGTAAGATAAAAGCAGCCATTGATAATGCATGCATATTGTGGTGGATTCTACAAAGAAGGCATTCTGGCACAGATAAGAGTGACACAGGCTTTGTACAAGATCCTAAAATGTGATTTATCAACAATCATGGGAAAAATCAGAATAACATGCTGACATTCTAAGTTCACATTTGGGTTGGTTTTAGAGTCCAAGACCACTTCATACTAGGGTTATAGGAAGCATTTCAAATGAGAGAAAGAGACAAAAAATGGCACCCTGATTTCTTTGGGCCACAGAACATATGATACCACTCCTCTTCAGACTTCCTGTCTGAATGCATAGAGGCTGGAGGCAAGTGGGGACAAGGGTTATGGGCATGGCCCCATTCTCTCCACCCTTTGAAGTCTCCCCATGTTCAAGTATGGAGCTCTAAGGCTGAAAATGGAGTATCTGTCTAAGAGTACCAACTAAAACCTCAGCTGGAGATCTCTTATGCAAAACTCAGATTCTTAATTATCATAACTTCAATCCTGTACCAAATTACTTATTTTGATACATCAAACAGAATGCCCATTTTCAACTTCACAGAAGTAGTCTAATGTCTTTGATTTTTTTTTAGAAATGCTTCCAAAAAATTTTATACGTGGAGGGGAAACGGTACCTTATAATGGAACATGACACCATAAAAACAAGTTTGCATTAGAAGGTAAAATTGGTTTCACACTTAGTTTAATATCTGAAAGTTGTATTTTACTCCTTCAGAACTTTCAGCAAGTAATTTATACCAGTGTAAGTGCATCAACAAATCTAGGCTAATGATACCAGAAGTGCAGAAAGGGGAAAAAATGACATCATGATAGAAAAGGCTAGCACTTCAACATTTTCTCAGGATAAAAGTATTTTCTTCCCTTCTATGAAATCCTCTTATCTTTAGGAATCTACTCTGCCATGTCTGCAGCAGACCGTTCTATCTCCCCTCTGACTGCTGATCTGTCAGGGCAGCAGCCAAGCAGATTAAAATTAAGAAAGTAACCCAGTTCTGAGGCCATTAAAAGAGCAGTAGGCTGGTCAATGGGTCATGGAAACTATCTCAGGTTCCAATATGTACCAAATAATGGATTACTGCTGGAGAAGATTTTAACGTGCTGGAGAATCACAAAGGTGCTTCAGTCATTTCCTTCTTACTTCAGAAGGAAGTATGTTTAGAAAATACAAAAAGATATACATACATACTGCTTTGTAATAAATAAATACATACATACATACATACATACATACATACATACATACATAATCAATCTGGAAAATTTACAGAGCGATCCTACATAAACCAGGTCAGAATAAGTGTCAATATGTTAAATGATAGTTACTTCAAGTAAACAGACATTCCAGCCAATCCTATGTAAACTACTCTAATTGCCCAATTTCCCACATGTTATAAATACATATTCACATTTTAGTCCATCAAAAAGTGAAATCAAGAAAAGTGTGTTATGGCAGGGATTCAACAGCAAAAAAGAAACAGCTAAATCCACTCAGAAGATTCAAGCATATGAACAGTGGAAAATACTACCTCCGTTCTTGTTAAGTATATATCCTTATTTGCTGCCCAGAATCGCATTGGTGAGATCAGTGGCCATATAAATAAAATAATTTTTTAAAAAAAATTAAAAATATGTATGAAAACAAAATGGTTTCATGTTACTAATGAAAAGGGGACCATATACTAATGATCTCACACATGACCTAACAACTACCCTCCAGACTCCATTCCTATCTTTTGTGTGCTGTGTGACAGTCTGATCTATTTTCTCCCAGATTGGTGTACTCTGTACTATCTAAATACAGGTAATATTTAATGTATAGTCTAATGCAGTTAGTTCATTTCCTGACCTCTTCTATTGCTTATGGCTTCAGTATTAATAAAATGTTTGTTTAGTCAACACCAACTAAAATACTAGAGAAACAAATTATAAAGTACAAAAAAAAATGATCTCCACTGATACAGAATTATACGTATTTTAATTTATAATAATATTAGTTATTTGTGGCATTATTACAATATTTGGTATCAGGTTTATATTTTAAGTGCTATATCATATTTTACAGAAATCTTTGCTTTGTTACACTTTCTATGCACACACGCCCGCGTACACACACAAATATATGTTGGGAAAAACAATAAGTAGTAAGATGAGAGGGTGGTGAAACCCAAAAGTATATATTGTGCTAATTAAGTTAAATCTCAAATGATGTAGAGGCAGCACAACGACTATTTACAAACCAGTGTTGCTGATAACACAAACATCCTGTTGTTGCTGAATTAATTAACACCTTTAGTAGAATGAAATCCATACTGAAAAAAAACCCAATTATCATGTTAGACTTTCCCTTTGAAATTCTTTTTTTCAAGAATGGCTACTATAACATTAAAAAGAGATAGCCCTGGGAAGCTAAAATATTTTCTTACTGGTCCAAAATAGGTATAAATGTGGACTAAAAAGTGCGAGTATGGTTAAGGAAAAAATCTTCCTTGAAATTTTTGTATTCTTCATGAGCAGTTATTAAATACATTATATGATGAACCTTGTCTTGCTAGTTTGAGACCATGAATTTTGTTGGATGAGCATCCTGCAAATTAGTCAGCCTGATTATTTAATTTGTTAGCTTTATATCCTGCAGAGGGATCTGCAAACCATTCAGAGTAGCACTATGTGAGCCAGCCCCAACCCCACTGGAGACTTCAGGTAAGATTTTGCTTTGCCTACCCTGTTTGATGACAAAACCCTAAATTATTTTAAAAACTGAAAACTTGGCTCCTACAATAAATACAGAATTCATAAAAAGAAATGATATTATATTAACATCCACACACATTCAATAATGATAATATATCTCTAATTTATAGCACCGTTCATAATTTTTGAAGAATATTTTTAAATATTGATTTAAAGTACTAGTTAGTTAATATAATTATTAACAAACTCACGATGTTCCTGGACTTGCTGTTGGAGGAGGACCTAGAGAAGTTAGGTTTGGGAGGAAAAAAAAATGTGTAAGATGCACTGTCACAGGAAAAAAAAACTTCACTTCCATCAACTGCTATGTTATTTTATTATCTGAATTTCTAAAATGAAAGCAATGATTATAACACAAGCTGCCCTTATGAACAAGCCCTCTACTTTAACAGATAATTTGATAAACATGCTTATTTATTTAAAGAACTTACAGGGCTACCTATTTCCTACAGCAATCCTACATGGTTCATAGCAACCAATTAAAAACAAATAAAAACACATCATACGCTTCCCAGCAAGGCATACTGTTAAGGCATCCTATCCCAATGCTTGGGGGAAAAGAGGCTAAAAGGCTACCTCCCCCTGAATCTCAAGTGGGAAACGATTTCAAAGGGCCAAGGCAGCTGTGGAGAGCCGCACAGCCGCACCTCCAAAGTCTCACTAGGTGACAACATTTGACGGAAGGGACCTTGTTTTCCACATAATTTACTTTGGTTATAATACTTATTTACTTGTTTTAGTTTTTTCCACTGACAGTAAGTCTGTCCACTTTATCACAGTGAATTTTTATCATCACTATACATTATTATGGCTTTTGAATATATTCTTTCAGAAACTATGAGACTGAAAGACAACGGAAGTCACCATCGAACTATTTTCACATACGTGAGTTTCCCTGCAAAATATTGTAATTCTCTGAATAAAATAATTTAGTAAATCAAGGTCTGGTTTTCTAAAATAGAATATTGTGCTGCAGTTTTAATAGCACAGAAATAGAGGTTCATTTTAAAAAGATTCCCCAAACATTTAAGAATGGGAAATAGCTATCAACTATAGTCTGATACAAGCAGCTATCATTCACTGTCTTCAAGGAAGGTTTAAACTTGTATTTCCTGAAAAACAGCTTTTGTATTGCATTGTTTAATATTCAACTGTCCACATAAATAGTAAAGGGTCTTCTTGTGAAGCAACATACACTTTGCCTCAAATGACCTTGTAGATTTCTTCTTAAGAAAGCTTCAGTGATTGAAGTCATAGCTACGGTCATCTTTGCCAGTTTACTTCTCCTGAAACTTTTGTTTACTCTGCTTAATTTAATCAGTGTTACTTGCACCAGTAACCATTAGATAAGAAGGTTATGGACCAAACTACGCTTGATGTCTATCATGAACAAGCATTTAGCAGGCACATTTTTTTTTGTTATTTAAAATAGTAAGTATAGGAGACTGGGGCTATGAAGAATCAGGATAGCAGTGTGTTTAACCTTTCCACTATGCATTATAACACTTAAGAAAATCCACTTAGTCTCCAAGCTGGAAATTAACCTTTTGGTGAACTTCCAATAAGACCAATGGAACTTCCTCTTCCAGGACATTTATTCCAGAATATTAGTTTTGGAATATTGTGATGAGATTACAATATTTAGGGAATGATTTCAGTACCAGATCTTGATCCCTTATCACTCCCACTACCGAATGACTGTTATTTTAGTGTCATAGGAAAAGAATCAGTTTAAATGAATATGCATATTAAATACTGCATTTACATGAAAGGAAAACAACCACAAATTACACTCTTAAAGTTTAGGCAGAAAAAGAAAATATTCTCAATGAATATCACACTTCCTTTTAAATAGTAATTAAAACAAAACTTAAGTTTTCCTTTCAGATAAATATACTATATAATGTTCAGTTTGGCCCTTCATGGCAAACCTGCCCCTGCTTCTTTTACTGAGTATTTAAAAAGTTATTATTCATTTCATATTAGAACTGTATTTTTATTGCAAATGACAGCGTTAAAATATTCAGCTAAAGCTGTTATCTAAAAATCAGCAATTTGAATAAAGAACTGCACTGTTATTCTCAAAAAAAAGTCTACTTTGGTAAGATAGGACAGGAAAACCTCTGCCCTATCACCACTTTTCAACCAAAAATGACATCAGCATCCACAGAGCTAGGAAATGTTTGTTAAAATCAAATTTCCCGTGGGTAGCAGCAGCTTCTTACCAAATTTCACAAATAATACCCCAGTTGTAGAGACTGTCTTCCTGCCATTTGTTGCCACACACTGAAAATAACCAGTGTCTGTGGTATCAAGGTTTCTTATTCGTAATCGGGACCCATAGCTTGTTGCACGAAAGGATATCCTCCTGGGTTCTTGCACGACAGGAGCATCATTTTTCAACCAGCGCACAGTCGGAGAAGGATTACCGGAAACCTTACAATGCAGTTCTGCGGTCTGCCCTAGAGTAGTGGTGATATTGTTCATCGGCTCATCAAGTGTCAAGAAATAATCTGTCAAATGCACAAAGAAAAGGAATTAGCTGAGGCAACTACATGTCTCTACACATTATTCTAAAAAGATCAAATGATTGTGTCTAAAAAGCAAATAAGAAAAGTCTGTTGGAACATAAATATAGCTTTAAACCAAGGGAGCTTATATAAGACATGATCGCTATTTTACTGAAGCATATGTAAAACAGGGATTTTATTATAGTTTTATCTTAAGTTGGGAAAAATGGATTCCCCATGGAGGTTTTCAAATAATTAGGCATTTCTCACTAAATTCTTCAGATAATGAAATCAGTAGCAAATACAGCATAAGCCAAATTGCACGTTAGAATTCCCATGGAAATCCACATTTAACAAAAGCATATTGACAGTTCACAGATTCAAATTAGATTAGATTTTTTACTATGTGGAAATTGATTACACTTTAAAGATAGTGATTTAGAAGTTTTATGTTATTAAGAGGATAAATACTAGTTTTTCTGCATCCTGAGTATGTCAGTACACTGCATGTACCTCCTAGTTGGTAGGAGGCAGCGACATTTCTTCTCTCATGCCGCTAATTTCTTTGCCGTGTTATTTCTTACACCTTTTTTGATTCAAGGTAACACTGCTTACCTTGACGGCAATTGTAGGATGGGCCCGTATATATGTATTAGTTTTCTGCTTACCATATAGGTAGTTCCCGGGTTAAGAATGCCCGGTTACAGACAACCCGTAGTTAAGAACAGAGCCTACTATAGCAAAATTTGAGTTCAATATACAGTGACTCAAGTTAAATACACAATGGTTCGAGTTCACTATACAATACTACTTATATAGTATGATACAATAATACATGCAGCCCTTTGAAAGAACCAAAGGACGTGCAAGGTATAATTAACAGCTTCTGCCAATCATTCCAGTCAAGGCCCCCACTTTGGATCTGTTCTTCAAAGCCGTGAAGCAGCTTCTCAAGAGCTCAGTGCATTCCGTCAGGCACAGAAGACACTTTTGCTGGGACAGCAGGGAAGTTGCAACTGGTTAAAGGCGTTGGAGAGTGGATCTACAGGGTGCCATGGGAATTATTGGTGTAGCCATAATGATTAATAGAAGGTAATGAGTAAATTGAGCATGAAACTGAGCAAACTCAGGGAGGCAATGAAGGACAGGAAGGCCTGGCGCGACATGGTTCATGGGGTCACGAAGAGTCGGACACGACTTAATGACTGAACAACGAGTAAATATATATTAAGAAATAATACAGAAATAGAAGATTTAACATGATGTACCAGTCAGACAAACATAATGTCTGCAAACACTCCATCTCATGCTCTTCTGATTCTCTGGTCAATTTTCCTTTAACGTTTTTTTAAATTCCCTTCCTTAAAAAAGTAATCTGGCATGCTTCAAAATAAATCACTTGTCTTTAGCAAAAATTCATATAGGTCCCACAGAGGCCCCCTTATACATTATAGTTTATTCTGCACAGCTAACAGCTTTGTTGCCTCTACCACTCTCCCCAGAAAAGCTATATGCCACCCAGCCAACTTCAGTGTTAACAGCAACCCAAACTGTCACTGGGTGACCCTTACTGCAACAGAAGTGAACAGAGTGAAATGGCAAAAAGCTTGTTTTTTTTCACAGTGAAGTTTTTTTTTTAATTTAATAAATTCATTTTTAATGGCATAGCATAATACTTTTCATTTTCTTCCTTTTTTACTCACTAGAGTTTCTTGCACCTATTTATAAAAAGGGCTCAGTATTACAGCCTTTGGTCTAGCTAATAAAGTAGTCCTCATTTGGCACTCATGATGATTGGACACTGGGTGTTCACACTGCAATCACATGGGTGGGACTGTGGGATCTCAAAATCTATATGATGGCAGGCACAGCATTACTCCTGCAGACTTTGACTTCTCCCTGCAGGTGCTCCTGTTTGAGATCCCTGCTCTGTAAGGGGATTATAAGGATAATCCTATTATAAAAATTATAATACTGAAGTAATGCAGGTACTATCAGACTTTACAATTCTAGAGTAACAGTAAAACTGATTTACCTAAACTAGATATGAACTCTGGCACTGAAAATAGGTTGCAAAACTAAATCCTATCTCAATTTATACATTCTTCTACCAAAAGACTTTCATTACCTTCAATAAAAGTTCTTTATCACAGTGGATTTAAGGACTGTAACCATAAATCAGAGTTAGCCTTCAGTTTTTATACACATCAGCCTTCATTTGAGACTTGCTATTTACCAAAAAATAGTTTCATAGAACATTTTTTAATATTAAATGTTTTTGTTTCAGACCACATATAATAACAGCCAATTGCACTTTTTAATTTGTTAAAACGATTTGCTCCCAGTCTTAAACTTTGAATGTCAAGTATTAACCTACAAAGTGTTCTTCCTTTTAATGCCTTATTTGTAGCCACTGAAATCTGCTGACAGACCTTGACTATAGCAGGCCTAGTGGGTGCCCTGTAATGAACTTTTAAATTACTTGAGATAATATCTGGAAAACTCTGTCTTAAATGTGTTTCTGGTTTTGACTGGATGCCAATGCAAATACTGAAGATTATAAGTCACCTTCAGGAGCTTAAGAGTACAAACTGGAGACACAAAATATAAAACCTAAATATTAAACTTGCTTTTTGGGCAACTTTTCTTGTTTGTATATGTTTGTGTGAGTATGATAGAATAATTGCAGGTTTGCTTTTATATACAAAATACATTTTATATGGAATAATATGTATACCTATACCGTACCTATTTGCAACTTTCACATCTTGACACTGCTGAACAGGAAACTTTCAGATTTTTCATTGCTCTCTGTGGTCATTTAGGTATTTTTCCCATTAAAACCTTTAAATTTCAGAACAGGAGTTTGGATGTTTATACTTTAGCTTCAGTTTCTAAAGTTTCTATAATGTTTTAATGAAGAATTTTGTTTTTATATGATCACATTTGTAAAACCTACACCAACTTATGCTGAAATCTTTACCTTCTTGATATCCTCCAGATGTGTTGAAACCAAAAATGCTAGGAAGTTATGGAATTTATAGTACTAACCAATCAGGTTTAGGAAGACAGTCCTATACATACATTTTTCTAGGAGTAAACTTTCATACTTAGGTCTGCACTGTTAACTTTGCCCCGCATATCTTTCTAATGAAGCACTTCATAACCCAATGAGGAGGAGGGAGATATAGGCCTATATCAAGAAAATGCACCAGAGAGATGCTTAATGTTCCTTTCTTATTTTTATCACTTCCTTTCAGGACAGTAAACATGTTTTTTTTTCCTAAGGCATTTTAGTTTATGTGACATCAACTGGCCCAAAACTGACCACCAAGCTTCATGCCCAGCTGGGATTTCATTTTAGGACTTCCCATGAATGGGTCAGGGGTTGTTTTCAAAACCGACCTGTTTTGATTATTTGGCAATTCATATGAAGCATATCAATAAATCTTTTGAACAGGAAAAAGACTAGCCACTGGTTTGCTTTGTCAGTTTAGTTCTGTTTTATCAAAAATCTCAATTAAGCATGTAAAGAAATTTGTGAAAATGCACGAGAGCTTTATTGTTTCACTGTTTATATAATTACCCAAGTTGATATACCAAGACAACCAACAGGCATCAGATTCCAACTATCCAATGTGGGCGATGGACAGGAAATTAAAAAAACACACTTTACTACTTCTACTTTTATATATGACTGTGCTCATAGGCAGACTACATAAATTGTACTGCTGTAAATAAATTATCTGCCAAGATTTGAAAATCAAATGCAACTGAATCAGATTCCAAAATGTTCTAGTGAAATGTACTGAATGCAGAGACAAGAAAATGACATAGAAAGTATTTTAGTAGTTCATTCTATACAAGCCAAATTCTCAAATGTAGTCACTGAATGTATTCACTAAAGAATAATTCATTTTTATGAAAGCTTCAAGGCTGCTATGTTGATCAGATGAGTATGTATCCCAAGCCAGAAAACATTTCTTGTGTGACATCACTGTGCACTACAGCTATTGTTGTGGTTAACGCACAATTATATCAGCTATAAGGAATTAACAATGCAAGCATCAACTTTTGGACCTTATTACAATTTTAATGCCTTAACAAGTAACTTGGTAGTTTTTTAAATGGCACAATTACAGTACCTAACATTAGAACCAAACAGCATTATATCATTCAGCCTCAAAGCTAAGGTGTATGAAATGAAAAAGTATCAAGAGATCAAACAGCCTCTTGCTTAATTGTATTTAATTGTGTATGCAGAACTAGTCTAAGAGCATCCAGATTGCTACCATTGCATCAGACTTAATATAAAGGGTTTCTGTCCAAATTATTATGCTTGCAGGGGCTGTATCCAATGGTATATTTGGATGGCCCAATTCCAAGAGGATAGGATCTGCCTAGGTAAACAGATTTCTCTTCCTTCTTCAGTTTCCCAGATCTGCTCTGGAAAGGTCTATATGTGGGGTGGGGTGAAGAGGGAGGCATGAGCAGGATAGTACATTGCACAAATGGAAGTCCCTTCATATAATTTTAAATGTAGCCCTGTGGTCTGAGTTTCATTTCATTCCCAAGCATAAGATAAGACCTTTCACTCAACATAAATATATTACAGGAATAAAAGTGATTAGTTTTCAGGCATTCCATCCAGAGACAACAATAAGGTAAGAGTCAATTGAGGGGATTCAAATGAGTAACAATGTTCCTTTATTAATTTTATAACGGGGATCTGCTTCAGTTAAAAGTCAACTTCTTAAATAATTAACTCCTTCTCTTAATGCTGAAAGCAAGAACAATATTTGTTCTTTCTCCAACTTTTTTCTAGACAAACTTCCCTGACTGACTGCTAAGGGTTAGCCTTTCTTCTAGTGATCATTCTGCACTAATGGCCAAAGAAGGTATATCCAGATCACCCATATGGCTTTATATAGTTGCATCAGGTAGACTCCAAGCAGAGGCTCTGTTCCCTTCCCATCTATGATATAACTTTAAAAGGCCAGGTATGAGGAATCTTCTTGCATCTGTCCTGTGGTAATCACTTCCCTAACTCTTTCCCTGGTCCTTTCTTTTTATCCTTTAACATTCTTAATTAAAAAGGATAAGCTGCAAGATACGTAAATATAGACCAGAGGGTCAACATTTGTTCCTGCTAGAAATTGGGGTCCACAACATCTAGAAGGCACCAGGTAATTAAAGGCTGGATTAGAAATATTCTAGGCTTTTGGCAATTAAGAACTACTTGATGTGTCCAGGAAGTCCCCATGAACAAAGCTCAACTCAAAGAAGATTTACGCCCTGAATGCAAGTCTTATTTTCTGTCTTTCTACGGACAGCATGCTATGTCTGACAATTTTCTCTACCTTCTTATGATTTTCAGATTTTTCAACCAGTTTATTTTCTGAACTCATTTTTAAATTTCCAAAGCCTTGAAACAGTGAAAGCTGCTGAAAGCAGTAAAAGAAAAAGAAACTTTTCTTTACTTATATTTTATGATTAAGTAGGAGGCCAAAATTATTTATAAAGAATTATTTTTAAAATGTTATTTACAATTCATGCAGTTTGAAATGCCTGTGTGAAATCATGAAAAGAAAAATAAACTATTACCCAGAGAAATGCATAAAATGTCAGACATCACCATAAGTGGTTTGGAAATAAGTGGTTTGGAAAAGATAAACAAAAATCCTTATTATTTTGTAAACCAGTGAATAAAAACATGGATTTTGATATCATTGAAGCAAGCATATAATGTACAAAAAACTGCATAGGCAAATGTAAAACATGCGTATATATGTGTGTGTTCATATATGGATATCTATTTGTTAAAGATAAATGTTGTGAAGTCAAAGATATGCAGTTAGTCAGTCACTTTATGATCTACTTCTTATTAGCCCCTTCTTTGCCTTTGAAAGGTCTATTTTTTAAACCAGAAATGTCAGGATATCTGGAACAGAAATGTACAATAAAATGCGTCCCTTGGCCTTCTGATCTATTAATCTTTCAACTAAAGCAAGAAAACTGGGTGAGCCATGAAAAGGTTATTATATATAGTTACCTTGTGTATAATGGTCAGACATTCATTATCCTCACTGGAGTTTAAACAAAGGTGGTAGGAAGAATCAAGCAAAATCCAAAATAAATTGCACATTTTCTGAAACACTTTAGCAGGCTGGTGAATGGTACTTAGGTCAATTACTCTGGCGACTTTTGTTGTATGACCTTCACATTTCACACCTCTATTACTCATGAATCTAATGTTGAAGAAACACAAATTCTCAAATAAAAGCACACACGCTATCAGCCGAAAAGCAAACAAAAGAGCTAATGTCCTGTAACTAAAAAAATTTTCAAACAAAGTCACAGTAATTTAGTTCCTCAGCTACTCAAGGGATCCCACAAATTTTTCAAAAAATGCTAGTCCCTTAACAGCCTCTTATAAAAACTGTAATTCTACCTTTTCACCATATGTCTCAATAATTTTATGAGATAAATCTAGAAAAATCTCAAAGTCATAGCACTAGAACTTGCTTTGTCTATTTGGCATTCTTGAGACATGCTGGAATACAGCTGACATCATTTTCAGTTGGGACACTATCTGAAAATTATGAGACACAGTCCAACAACCTGGAGGGCATTACATGGAAAGCTGTACTAGCGTTTTACAGAACCTGGATGCTGACACTTCTGATGTCATCAACTCAAAAACTAGCTGAAACATCTTTATTCAGAATATCCCACAAATAACTTTGAATGCAGTTAAACTTACACTTTCAGGTGAAGCATATACAGGATTACACCTTAATCTAAACACTGTCACCACAACTCAGAAATAATCCCACTGAGTTTGAGGAAAGCTGATATTTATTGCACTAATAATGCCATTTTTTTCCTATCACAGAGCTCAAAAAATTATACATGTGATTCCCAGATAATATTTGATTAGTCCAGTGATTCTCAACCTTTTTGAAGCTGCCGCCCCCCTAAGGAGCGGAAAATTGAAAAATTTGCCACCCTTTTGGGGGGGGGGAGTTATTGAATTATAAAAGGCAAAAATTTTAAGTAATTTTTTTCAGTAGACTTACACACCAAATTTGTTCGATTTAACTCGATACTTTTGCCCTGGAAGGTAATTGCATTCCTTTTATTAAAATTAGAATGACTAATGCAAAAAAAATGAAGCGAATGAAAAGCAACTCAAGAAACACAGGTCAAATCAATCATTCATATTGAAAGGACCCTCAACGCACGCACTGCGATTAATCGCGCAGGAAGACAGCTGATGCACGCGCTGCGATTAATCGTGCGGGAAAACAGCTGACGCATGCGCTGTGCTGGTTGGGATCAGAGAAGAATCGTAGTGTCGAGTTCTTCAAGGTCATCCTACCTAGAATACAAATTCGTCTCACCATTCTTAGAAGTGCGTGAGGCAGCCGTCGCGTGTTTTATTGCTGGTACAAATGGTGTAAACTGGATAATCGATTTAATAAATTTTGGGGGGAGTTTTAAAATTAAGTTCAAATGCCAAAACATGCTCATCGCCCCTCTACCGCCCAAAACATGCCCACCGCCCCCCTACCGCCCAAAACAAGTTCACCGCCCCTCAGCATCCTTCCACCGCCCCCCGGGGGGCAGTACCGCCTCTGTTGAGAACTAATGGATTAGTCACAGACTACACCAAGATCTGCTAAACTTCTATGCCCTCAAACTGTGCCCTGAGTGGATGAAACTGCTGCACTAAAAAAGGAAACAGTGACTACAATGTATAGTTTGAGAAGTTATGACTACAACATATAGTTTGAAAAGCTACTTTGATCAAGAGCTATCAACATAAACTTTTGATCAAAGTAGGAAAAACAACTGCAGAATCTTCTATACAAAAGGGCACCCAGAGTTTACATAATGTGATCCATATACTATAGTATAAGCTTGCTATTCCTCATTAGTTTGAGAATGCAATAAGAATCACATCCATACAATCAGGAAGTGAAACATTACAAACATTTTATTTTTCTTTCAAGTTGGGGTGCGGAATGGGGACTCCTTCAGATGTTTCTGATCTTCAATTTCCAGTCCCAACTTGCCCAGTAAGGAAAATACTTACTACTTAGGAACTGTATTTGTGTAACATCCCATAAGTGACTAACAGATACCTATGCTTATGAAAGTACTTTTTTGCTTTTGGTAAACAGGTCAAGAAAAACAATTTGGGCTAAATCAAATCAAATCATCTTTATTATTTATTTATTACGGTCTTTGATCAGCATTACAAGAAAAGAGAAGAAAATAAATTACTATGAGAAACCCATTACCAAGGAAATTATCACAGAGTAATAAAGCAGCACATCTAAACCAAAACTTTGTGCAATTGTGTGGCTCAGTTGAGGTATTTTGCTACCTGAAATTAAATGAGGGGTTAACATCCTATCAAAGGTAATGTATATAAAATTGATCTGTATGACTCTCAAATTTGGAAATAACTGAGGAAAGCAAAGCATGACTTGGAATATTATAAAAAAAGACAGTGTCAAATGACACAGGCACAACTTTCTACCTCCCTAGAGCCACAAGGGGCAAAGTCTATGACAATAAGAAATCTCTTGGAATCTACTCACCAACAGTGCAGAACAAAAACTGTTAAAAACAGGCTCTGGAAAAAAAACCATCTGTAACTTGCTTGGGGATAAATTGTATAAATACCCCACAATAGAGGGCTTATAACAGTCTAATACTTGGTGATAAGATTCAGGAGGACTGGCAAGATTGTTCTGACAATCAATATCCCTGGGCTATATTTTATGCCTTCAATGCAATAATCCCCTACAATAGGATTTACAGATATCATAGAGGTAAATTTTTTTTAAAAAAAGTTAAAAATAACACAAGATAAATAGAAGAATGAGAACTATTGCTATCAATTATTATTATTATTATGGTTGGTTGCACAGTGAGCCAGATGTTTAGACTGGATTTGGCATTTTTATCCACCTATCGAGTCCTTCCCAAGGACCTGGGATAGGCAGATGTTGTTTGACGGTGTTAAAGGTACCATTGCAGGATATAAGCTGTTCCAAGTAAAGCTGCCTTTTGCAATTGACTGATGGTGATTTTGTCAATGCCAATGGTGTTCAAGTGGTGCTCCAGATGTTTTGGGATTGTACCTAAGTCACCTATAACCACTGATACTATCTTTGCTTTCTTTTGCCACAGTCATTCTACTTCTATTTACAAGTCTTTATATTTTGTGATTTTCTCCAGTTCCAATCCAATAATAACAACAACAACAACCCCCAGTCAGGCACTACCTTGACGTGGTTGTGGGGCTTGCATGCTCTGAGCAGGATGAAAGCTATGCCAGAGATATAGGTGGTTAAAAATGCCAAATCCAGTCTAAACATCTTGCTGACTGTGCGACCCATCAGTCAATTGCAAAAGGCAGCTTTACTTGGAACACCTTACATCCTGTGACAATACCTTTAACAACATCAGACAACAACATCTGCTAGCTCCTTGGGAAGGACTTGATAGGTGGATAAAAATGCCAAATCCAGTCTAAACATCTGGCTCACTGTGCGACCAACCACCACCACCACCACCATAATTCTCCTCCTCCTCCATAAATAAGCCTTTTTTCTCTTCAGTATTTGCAAACCTTCCTAATATTATTTTCCCAGTTGTTTCTCATAAGGATGTACAGAATTTTTAAAAGAAGGGAATGCTCAAAACACCAACCCAAGTCCTCTTGAAAAGAATATATCTTCGGAGTTATATTCAGATGCATGCTCAAAAATTTATCTTTCTTTCTGTCTTACTTCCCTCCCCTTCCCATTTAACTGGGAAAACAAACCCTACTTTTCTAAAATGGAGTACTGGTACATGTGAAGGTGACTGAAAATGAAGAAATCTATGAAAACTACAAGGAATGCTCTCCAAACTAACCAGGAGTTTCTTGTGTATCTGTTGTTATAATCAATAACTCCACAACTATTTTAGTAAAATGTTTATAAAAAAAACTATTGCAATTAACTTTTCTTATGGGACATGCTGTAGTTTCTGTACCATTATCAGTAAAATCACAAGTTGAACTACTTTTTTGGAGGGCAAAATTATTTTGAAAAGCAGGTGGGCAACCTGCAGTCCAAGGAACCCAAACAGACTCCAGAGCTATCTCTGGTTGAAAACTGGTCAGATATCTGGCCTCAAACCTTGAAAGCTAGTTTATCTTCAGAATTGGAATAGATAAGCATTTTAACCTGGTAAATGATCACTAACTACAGACCTGGAACTTAAGCCAGCTTTCCCCCTCACTATTAAACCTAAAATCATTCATCTCGCTCCACTGCTATCTTTTCTTAGTAGATCTAAAAGAAGCTTTAAGGATAAATTGCTTGGAGGGAAAAACAGTGGATTCATTTTAAATAAGTACAGTTATTTTCACATTTTCTGTTCCATCAAATAAGCATTTCTCTAACCAAAAAGTAAGACATTTGTCAACACTAGTAACTCAAGCTTCCACAATGATATTTCCAAGGAGTGGAAGCATATACTATCACCAGACAGGATAGAAAGGAGAAGAAACTTACTTGCTGTCTAGTTTGACCCCATGCTGCTTTTATGTTTATCCTCAGCTGAGTTGGAGTTATAGACTGATGATAATGCTTAGATATAAATCCTGTAGCAGCTGATGTATCATAGTTATACGATGTGTCATATATTTGACAGCATCTCCATCTTTAACCTACAAGAACAGGATGGGGCAGGGAATCCTAGGTTTTGTCAGGGCCAGCTCTGAGTTCGAGGAGCTCGAGGAGAACCCTGTGGCAAGACCTTGTGGAACAGCAGCCTCCCTCACACAGAGCAGCGGGGAGACACTTGGGGTTGATTTGGCTGCAGAGCATGTGGAAATCAGCTGGAAGCATCAAAGGATGAGGGGTCTGATCCAGGACCTCCTCCCAGCCCTAAGGCATGAAGGGCTGAGGGAAGGACAGAACAGAGCAGATCTGCACAGCTCCTTGCTAGGCAAGGGTGTTCCCACCAGTGACTGCTTGCACATGGTGGGGCTCTATTTTAGAGCCATTGCTAGCAAGTAATCCCTTGTTGGGAGCAACTGTTCTGTTGACCAGAACTCTGTCTGTTGCATCCTGAACCCCTGCTCCTGGAAACTCTGTTCTTTGGACCAGAACTGGCTGATGACCTACTGATGACATTTTGGCCTCTGGACTGTGCCCTGATGATGCTTCTGCCCGCTGCTTTGAACTTGCTTACTGGGAACTTGCCTGTAAGTTTTCTAAGGGATTTGGGACTGCTTGAGACTGTGCGTGTGTCTGCATACACACCCTGCCTGCTGCTGCTGTAAATTGCTTGACCAGAGTAAAGCCTTTTGAACTATATTCCTGTGCATGTGCCAAGTCTGGGACAGGATAGCTTTAGGATCAGCCTCAGCTGTGGAAGCTTGCTGGTGACTTATGGCCAGTCACTCAATCTTCCTCACAGGGTTATTTTTATGAAGAAAAATGGGGGAGGGAGGAGAGCTCCTAATGAAAGGTGAAATAGAAATTTTTAAAAGTGTGTCCAATACAGTGATATCTTGCCAACTGGAATATTAGCTCAGTTGTGACTGAGGATGGAACAATATTTTGCATTTGGACATTTTAATTTACCATGGCTTCAAGATATCTTTCTTCTTGCTACAGAGTTCTACCCATTGAAATGGTGCCTGCATAAGGACATTTAAAGGCCTAACCAAATTAGATAGACAGATAGATAGACAGACAGACAGACAGACAGACAGACAGACAGATAGATAAACAGGATGGCCAGTATTGTTTTTCAATGACGTGCTTAGTAATGGATTTTTAATTGAATTTAGTACTGAAATTATTTTAGGAAATGATCATTTGTACCAATAGTAATAATGTCATGAAACTAAATCTTTTCCCCTTCCTGATACTGTATACTATACCTAGGCAGTTACTGTTTTTCATTTGTGGGGAGGATCAGACTATTGTGTAGTCTTTCTCTCTGAACCTTTACAACCTGTGCCAGAAACAATGATGCTGAGGAGAAAGAAAAAGTATCACTAGGAAGGTGGAGAACATAAACCATAATACAAAGGGATGACATAGACTGTTCCTGTTCTGACAAAACATTACTGTCAGATGGTTCGGAGGGCTCTTATTAAACAATTCTAATGGCCTGAAAATTGGACTGCTGTTCAGGAGGTCTGTACCTGAAAAAGAACTCAGAGCAAAAACCAACTGGAATCACTCAGAGCCCCCCAAAAAAGGACTTCTGCAAACAACATAGATTTATGAGTTAATAAGAAGGTGCTAATTCTGTCAACAGGAAAGAGAGAAGAATCCTGACATGTACTTTGCCTTTAAGACTTCAACTTTCTCCAGTAATGTACTCTAGTTTCCAACATCTTCTAATGAAACTCTCACCTCAATGGGTGGGGGCTAATTGACCACCAGCTGTTCTTGAATCTCCATCTGGGGTAAACTTTGCTACTCTTATTCTAAATTAACAATTTGACAAGGTCTTTAAGACTGTTAGGGTGATTATTTCTGAATATGTATAAGCTATAAATGCACATACATGAAAGGAGACTACAGTATTATAAGCAATTGCATCATGCTGCTGTGGATTTTATATACAATGCATGAATGAGAACTGGGAACCAAGAAGGGACCACAGTCTCATAGAGATTTATGAGTCATAAGCTCTGGACATTAGGATTCCAGCACAGACTGACCATAACAAGCTGGAGACAGGCACAAGGATCTGCTTCACCCTAGGGATTTATGTAGTTCTGCTAAGATTTCATGGTAGCTTGCATGACCGAGCTTTGTGGAGTAATAATCAAAAGGCAGGGTAGTCCTATACATCCTGTCTGAACCAGTGGCAAATACATTCATTGAAGTGCCACAGGAGTATGAAGGTTTATGAGATGAGAAGGTATGAATGAATAAAGATTGGTGAACCACATTGAATAATTCTGTTGCTTACTTGTGCGTTATCTTCTCCTGTACTAATCTGCACTAACTTGAGCAGGTAGCCTCCTTAGGCAGGAGGACACTAAAACATATCCTTAGCAGCTGTCCCTAATTAGTACACCTGCATTTCTGCTCACCCATTAAGAAAACAATGTGACTAACTGGGGATAACCTTGGGCAGTTTCTGCCAGAACTGAGGAAAGCATGAAAGGGTCAAGTGTATTGCAATCTGGAGTTACTACTTAGGTAATAGTTGCTGCTGACTTTGTCCTACTGACTTCTGAGGTTGATATGTTCACTGGAGACGGAGATCCTAATAATGACCAAAAGCTGACCAGTCTTTTAGTGCTCTAAGCTGTCAGTGATGAGATTTCACAGAAAAACTGTGACAATAGAATTTTGATGGGTACCCTGAGAAAAATATAGCTTCAGAGAGCTTACTGTTTTATCTAGCCCTTAAACATTATCAGAGCTGTCCCATCAATGAGTTACAACTGTTCATTATAGATAGGCAACTTAAAATCTCAGGAACTTGAAGACCCCCAAAGACATGCTAGGTAGCAACAGTTAAAGCAGTATGTATGTTCACTCATGAGAAATGTCTTACAGAATGAGACCGTGGAATAACTAGTGCTTATGTGTATTCAATGTTCTTTATGAGTGCTTTCACAAATCCCAAAATATTTTGCATTCTTTCTCCCACACCATAATGGCTTCACTCCAAATTTCATACCAAAATCTGCATGCAAAGCAACTAAAACATGTTCCTATTGGATCCAGATTCCAAGAGCCAAAAGATGAAATGTCAGGTAGGTCATAAACTGCTATAATTCACATCCTGACTTTAAAAAGAAAAAAACCCAAACATGTGGAATGTGTTACTTGAAGTAAAAAGGGAAATCTCAACTTCAGAAATAACAGTCTGAACATGAGATGATAATTTGGCCCTTCTTTTTTTCCCTCTAACTTTACCAGCAGATTTGCATATCAGCATGTATAAAAATAAGGAAACCTCAAAAATGGTGTTTAAAATATGGAATGGCATTTCTTTACTTTTTCATTATTTACCTTTATCTACTTCATTTGACATGTTCCAATATGATGTAGGCATTAAATCAGCAGTAGCTGACACATTTGTTCCTGAAAGAAAAGGGAAAAAAATGTCAATGCATAAACATTCTATAAACTAGGGAGTATATGACTCACATATTTTGACAAGAGACTCTTATATGCTAAAAATACATGCTCTGGAAAACTAGTTGTTTAGATCTCCTGAGTATGCTGTACTGCCAGAATTGTTCTGAAGGTACAGTAAATGCAAGGACTGCTCTACTGAACATATATATCAATACTACTTGGAGATTTCACGATCGTTTTAAAAAAAGAAATCAACAAAAATCTGGAACGGTTCATCAGGTAATTTGGTAGAGTTCATGTTTTTTTATTTATTTTTGTTTTTGGCAATGGAAAACTACTGCAGCATAATACTGTATGTCGAAAGATGGGAATTATAGAAACGATAGGAAAAAAGGTGCAATTAGTCTTTCAATTTTAAAAAATGTAATGAGAGCAATCGGAGAGGAATTCCAAGAGCAGGTAGATGGGAGAGGGTGAAGTGGCAGATGATCCACCACTTCAAAATCTGCTCCAATAATATTGGCCAATATAGGCAATTGAGAAAAGGGGAAGGGGGTTTCCTTTGTACTTTTTTTTTCCTGCAAAGAAGGAATTCTTCATGTGGAGAAATTAACTATAATACACCAGCCTAAAGCTTCTTGGAGGGAATAAAAAAAATACTTATCCATTTGATCCAGTACTGCTCCAATTTTTCAACACCCTATTACTGATTCTATAGAGAATGTGACCCTGCTCAAGTGTGAGTGACTATATTTTGCTTAAAATAATGTACATCCTAGATTGTGGTGAAAGAAGCACCACTTCAATGTGTGCAATTGTACTGTTTTGAGCAATAATGTAATTTAAACAATAAATAATAACTGAAACATTAAAATTTTGGCCAAGTATATTAGTAGTATAAAAATTAATATATTATAAGCATGGGCCAGTGCTCTAAATTTATCCATGCATTGTTTTTTTGAACACTTGAACTTTACAATCTACATTAATAGAAGATGCCCCCAGCAATTCTCTTGATTTCAGAATACCCCACAAATGAATTAGGTAGAAGTAATATTTATTTTAGCTACTGGCAGTAAGTATAAAAATGCATTTAATCTGTATAGATTTCATGGTGCTTAAGTAACTTTTGTTTCTACTATATTTTATAGATCAAAGGGAGAAAAGGAAAGAGAAATAAATCACAAAAACATACCTCTGACATATATACTAACCTAAGCTAATTTTTCATACGTATTTATTTTATATTATAGTTTACTCAGGAATAAGAAAAAATGGGTACTTAAATATATACTAGTATAAGCAGTACATGTTTCTAAAAAGATATTTCTAATTCAAGGTACATTGTATGAAAATGCTGTACAAATACAGAAAGATAACTTCTTCAAAACCACTGAAAAGTAGCTTTGTTTCCAGCCTAATAATACCAACCTTTTTGTAACTGTAAAAAGAGTGCATTTCCTTTGTATTCCTTTTAGTTTCCATGCCACTGATATTTGGTTCAAAAGAATGCAAGCATCTATGAAAACCAATGAAATTTTCTGAACAACGTATGTGGAATAACTTAACTCCAAACAGTAACCATAGCTCACAATCACATCATATGAACCAATGTTGCATTCTGAACACCACATCTCAATCAATTAGCTGAACCTGTCAATTTCTCCCTGATATGATGAATAGGTGTCAGGCATATATGAAATCAGAATTTGGGGGGAATTATTTCTAATTTTAAATCTATAGAAATGTGACACAAAAGTCAAACTCATCTTCCATTGATGCTTGCAAGCCGGGCATCAAAATTTCTCATTCCTGTAACAACTGGCCTGGGAGCCAAGTAGTCTGATATTATTTTGTGGTTTTTATTCTCAGTTGCCGTTTCTTCTTCTTCTTCTTCTTCTTCTTCTTCTTCTTCTTCTTCTTCTTCTTCTTCTTCTTCTTCTTCTTCTTCTTCTTCATCACCATCACCATCACCATCACCATCACCATCACCATCACCATCACCACTGTATGTTGCATATTTCAACAGTTATTTATGTTGGTTTTTTAAAAAATTGTAAATTTTGTTTGCTGCCCAGAGTTGCTGCAGTGAGAGAGGTGACCACATAAATTAGACACACAGACAGATCCAGGCCAAAGATGGCTGGTAATGAATATACAATCTGCTTGGTTACAAGGCCACTAAACACCATGGCGAGTATCTACTAATTTAGAGGGATAGGGGGAAGAAATCATGAGCTGAAACCCTCAAGTACGCAAAAGTTAATTACAATTATCTTGTCACTGGCAACAGGTAATCAACTATTTGGTATGGCATCTTCACCCCCCCTTCCCTCCCCTAGAATGAGATAAATATCAGAAGAAAAAAAAGTTATTCCACTACTTGTTTTTTCTAGGACATTTCTTGAATAGCTTACCACTGCCAGCTTGACCTCCTTTTACCCTTTTTTCCTGCCTTTATTAACTACAATGTTTACAATATTTTTATTGTAAACTACTTTAAGACTTTTTAATGGGAAGCTCCCTTATTAATTTTATCCCCTCCTGTTTTGTGTGTTTTTATCGTTTTTTATATGTAGTTGTTTTTTATGTATTTATTTCTTTCATTGTTGTATGCCGCCCAGAGTCACTTTGTGTGAGATGGGCGGCTATATAAATATGATAAACAAATACATAAAGAAATATACAAATGCCATAAAGAAATGAACAAACAAACAATATGTCATGAGGAGTACATGCGATCTGCTAGTTCCACATGCATTGTCTTCATTATTACCTGTATATTAAGGAACCAAGTTACTTGGAAGCAGATATTATACATTTATGATAATATGGGTTCTGCTCCTGAAAAACTTTTCCAATAATGATTTATATTTTATTTGCTTCCTGCTTCTGACTTTTTCTGCACTTTGCATAATGTTGCTAACACCAAAAGGAAATTGTGTGATGGACAGTACAGTATGTGCCACAAGACGTCTTGTGGTTAAGGTGCCACAAGAGTCTTTGTGGTTTTTCCTGCAAAAAGTTAAGATAGCTGGAAACTCTTAAAAATTCTACTTGAATCCTGAGCATAATTTCTAAAATTCATGGGATCCTATGATATGGGTTTCATTTAAGTAGGCATAACTGTCTTCTACCAATGTCTTGGACATGAACAGGAAGTAGATCTGATCTACAGTATATGCATCTCCAAAACCTTAATCCTAAGGGTCCTTCCCTTAGGATTACAGAGTTTTAAATATAAAACTTAGGAAGCTAGATATAAAGCAAAAACAATATTTAGTCATTTGAGTTACATGTAACCACAGTAGGATTTCCATCAGCTATTATGAAACATAGGACAAAGTTATATTTTGCTTAGGTTTTTGTTTCAGACTGGAATGTTTCACCCAGGAATGAGAACACACACAGAGCTATGGGTCTTGAAAAGCTCACAAGCCTCCTCAAAGTGTGCGTAAGCTTGGAGATGTGCTTTAGTGGATGAACTCTGTCAATCAGTCATTCCTGAAATACACAAAAAGAGGAACTTGGCAAAATTGTACTGCTTTAAACCACACTGCCATGTCCTTAATCCACACCAGGTGTGAAGATATTGAAAATGCTGGATGTGATATTAGCAAGGCAGAGAACATGAGTGCTGTGTGCTTTTTTATGCTCATTTTATTTATTTATATATTAAATTAAATGACCCTTGGTGGCATACAGGCTACATAAACCAAAATTAAAACATCCATGATGAGGTTAAAACCCATCAAAACAAGCACAGCAGCGAAACAATAACCGTATCAGCACGCACAAAGAGATGTAACAACACAACAATGACAAAAAACAAAGAATAAAACAGAAACCTAAAAGCAAGATGGTGTCAGGAATAGACTCAAGAATAGGCTGCCCCAAACTCCTCAGTTTTTAAAAAATTCTGAAAAACTAGGGAGGGGGCAAACTGATCTCCATCAAGAGGATTTTCCAGAGTACTGCCACTGCCACAGAAAAGCAGAATCATCTAGCCAAACCTCTTGGAAATGTGGTATTACAAGAAAGTTCTAAATGGTTGTGCCAATATTGCTTGGGGCAGATGGTCCTGAAGGTATCCAGGTGCCCAGTCATAAAAGCTTATATGGGTAAATACCAGCACCTTAAATTGTCTCAGAAACTTCTTCACAGAGGGGAGAGGAATAGCCAGGCATATCATATGGTATTAACTAAAACAACAGAAAGTTAGTGATGTTATCAGTTCAGACAATGCTGATCATCTGGAGAAGGGAGACTGTACATTTCAAACAACTGGCAACAGATGGCATAAGAACTAGCATTACAAGTTTCCCCATCTTCCTTTTCAGCTGGGCTACATTTTTCAGAATTCCCAAATATATAGATTTAGCCTAGACCTATTTCCAGATAAAGATAAATTCATCTATTTATTTACTGAATAACTTCTTCCACTGTTTGTTAAAAACTGGAACATATGGGGTAAAAGGAAGAACAGCTGCCTTTTTGAATATGTGATATCCAGAGGAGGAAGAACTCAGAAAAGTCAGACCTGTACACTGGACTTCAGAAGAGCAGATTTTAATGAACTCTGAGACAAGTTACTGTAGGTAAAATCAAACAGCTTCAAATCCTTAAGGAAGAAAGTGGGAAATTCTACAAAATGTGATATTGAAGGCGAACAATACCCACAAAAAGGAGTAGTGGGTAAAGATCCAGGGTGGATACATGCAAAGCTCTCTAAATACTGAACAAAAAAAGGGACATGTACAAGAAATGGAAGGAAGGAAATATGACCAAGGAAGAATGCAGCATAATTTCCAGAAATTATATGGATGTTGTCAAAAAGAACTGAAGATACCAAAGGTAACAAAACAGTTCTACTGGTCTGAAGAGGAATAAGAAGAAAACCAAAGAATGTATAGGTCTTTTGCAAGGAGACAGTGGTAAATTTATAATGAGTGATGGGAAGAAGGCAAAAATTCTTCATTCCTATTTTGCATCTGTCTTCTCTCAGAAGGAAAATGGAGTCCTAGCTGATCATAGTGATGTCACTGGGGAATAAGGAAAGTGAGCTTAGGATAGACAAGCAGAGGGAATGACAGAATTTGGCTAATTTAAACAAAATTCTTCAGTCTGGATTGATTATATTCCAGGGTACTGAAGAAACTAGGAGAGGTGATTGTAGAATCTATCAGTAATTCTTGAGAACTCCTGGAGAACTGGTGTGGCCCCCAAAGACTAGAGAAGAGCAAATGTTAACTCCATCTTCAACCAGGAAAGCAGGAAGACCCTGGAAATTACAAACCTGTCACCTTGGCTTCTATACCGGGCAAGAACGTTGAACAGACTGTAAAGCAAGTATTTGTGAATACTTAGATAAGCATGCTACAATTAACAGGAGTCACCATGGGTATGTCACAAAGAAATCATATTAGACTAACCTTTATCTTTGAGAGCATTCAGGTGAATGCTGTAGACATAGTGTGCTTGAACTTCAGCAAAACCTTCAGCAGACTGCCTTATGATATTCTCCTTAATAAAATGGTAAAATATGGGCTAGATATTACTGTTCGATGGACTCAGTGTTGGCTGAATGATCACATCCAAAGAGTGCTTATTAAATGTTTCAGAGGAAAGTGTTGAGTGAAGTGTCACATAGCTCTATCCCAGGCCTTGTGACATTCAATCTTTCTATCAATGTCTTAGATGAGGGAGTTGAGACATTTATAAAGTCTGCAAATGACAAAAAGTTGGGAAAGATGGCTAACTTTAGGTGAGAGAGAGATGATATAACAAGTTCTAGACAGGCTTGAGCAATAACTAAAATGAATAGGATGGAATTTACCAAACAGAAATACAAAGTTCTGCATCACAGTGGAAAAACTGTAAGGCACAAGTATAGGAAGTGGGAGACCTGGCTTGGCAGTATTACATGAGAAATCTATCTGGGTGTCCTTATTGACCACTAGTTAAACATGAGCCAGCAGTGTGATGCAGCTGCAAAAAAAGACAAATGCTTTCTTGGGGTGCATTAACAGAAGTATAGCGTTCAGATCATGGGAAGTAATTGTTTGCTTGATCAGAACCCATTTGAACAACTGTGTCCAGTTCTGGATACCAAAGTTCAAAAGGACACTAAAAAACAGAAGGAAATTTAGAGGTAAGCTATCAGGATGATGAATGGTCTGGAAACCAAAGTTATTGATTAAAGGATTTTGGTATGCTTAGCCTGCAGAAAATATGAGGTGAACTGTGACAATGGTCTTCAAATATCTGAAGAGCTGTCACGCAAAAAACAGACTGGGCTTATTCTCTATTGCTCCAGGACCAGAACCACAAGAAAGTAGGTGCAGGTGAGACATCAGGAGGAATTCTGTGACTGTATTAGCTGTCAACCACTGGAACAGGTTGCCACACAAAATGGTTAGTTCTCTTTCTCTACAGTCCTGTTGAAGTCTGGATTGCAATCTGTTTATTTGAGTCTGGACGGTAATTTGCCAAAGATTCTCTAGTGGTTTCTGCACTGGACTAGAACAACTTTGAGATCCCTTGCAATTCTGATTTGATGACTGTAGATGAACTGTAACTTTCAGTTTTCCCCTAAACTTTCCCTTTTTAAAAACAAAATCTCTAGCTCTTCTAGAATCCAAAATCTAAAGAAAAACCTTACACCTACTGTTTTGCTAATTTGTTTTTGAAAGAAACTAACTTTTAATAAGTGAAGTCTGGAAAAGGAGTATTTCTTGTTTTAGAAGAAAGTGATCACTGTCCTGTTTAAAAAAACACACACACAGGATTTTATTGTACCTTGGATAGGGCAGTAGTGTGTCAATTTGAAAAAATTAACAAGGCAGAAGTTCATGATTGTTTAAATTCACATCTGTAAGGTGTTGTTAGATCTATTTTTCTGGGAGAAATTACAATGGTGTACAAAATTTCTCTAGAGATATTTAAGCCATTTGATGCTGACTATAGTAATAGAGCAATTTAATTATTAAAGAGTCATAATGCCTGTATATACCTTTAAATTTATACAGCTTCTCTGTTCTATGAAAAGCATCTTCTCCCTGTTATTTTAGACCTTGTGGCTCTGGCAGTGTATTTCCTAAAAAATTCTTATGTATTGTAGTAATACACCTTTTATGGGAAGGAGGATGAAAGTCTTATGTCTTGCCTAGAAGACACCGCCTAAGTTTTAATTGCATGCTGTAGGTAAATTCACCAAACAAACAAGCTGAATGAAGCCAGGGAAAAAAGTCAAGACTTCCAGCTTTCTCCGGAAAAATGGAGTTCAGGCTTCAGGTCTGCTCACTAAGAAACAATAACAGAGAGATATACAACTGTCTTAAGACCAGGTCTGTTAGGCCTATACCTAGGCCTTCTTCTGCCCTACTAGAAATGGTGGACCTGTTCTCTGATCCTATCAGGATTTTTTTATTAAATGTGTAACCAGGCATAACATGTAACCTTCAGGCAGAAAAATCCAGTTCCAAAAGAACACTGTGCAGTTCAAAATTCTCTTTTATGTGTTTACTGAAATGCAAAATACAAACAACAGGACATAAACTGAATGAAGGCAGACAGAGAAATAAAAATACTATAGTTATACTGTATTGCAAACTAGATCTCAATGTATTTGAAGGGAATCTCTTCATTATGTCAGGGGAATATTCCCATATAAACAACATTCAAAACTTTGGGACCTACTTTGCAATAAATTAAACGTACGTCACTTTTCTTCTCCTTATGAAATGTAAAATAGTATCTGCTTACAGTGTGAAAGTCCTTCCTCCTCAAAAACCCCAAACATTGGCCCAATTATAGCCTTTACTGTACTCATTCTTCTTCCCAAGAAACTCTTTGCAGATCCTACTCCATGCTTTACCATTTACATCAACATTTCCAAGATGAAGGAAATCATTACAGAAGATTGGGATCTTTTTCCTAACACGTAACATGACGTTGTCAAAGTTGCAAGAGCAGAAAGCCAGAAAATGTTCAGTATGTTAAGATAGTTGTATTGATGAGTCTAACCTTATCTCTTCTTAGTTTTTTTGTTCATAACAAGTATTGATTGAACATGATGACTCTTGCATGAATCTTGAATATAACAACCTAGTGCAGTCCAATACTCAAGATACTCTACCACTGTGTAGGCATCTAAATATTATGGCTTATTGTAATGGAAGGCACATGCGAAGAGGATACTGGAATGGAAGATCAAGGCTATTAGGAGGGAGGGAGTACATTCCAGGAGAGGGTACAAGGCAAGTGCTTTCTCAGCCCGCAGAAAGAGCGTGAGAAGAAGAGGCTTTGGCTAGCCCCTCCCTAGAGTCTCATGGGGTATATCCACTAGTTGCTTTTGCATAGATGTAGTCTGTGCAGGGTCTCTTACACCCTGTTTTTAGGGTGTAAGCTAATAAAGGAACTATACTGGACTGGACTGCCTCATCGTTGTTCTTGGGCTGGGCCTGACATTTATAACTGTAAACAATAAACCATACACAGAATGAAAAACAACATAGATGTGTATATATTACAATTGCCACCTGCCAGAATGCTTTGCCTCTCCTTTCTCCAGAAAGATTCTGGCAGATTCTCATGAATATTAGACATAAAACATAAACCCCCCACATATATACAATTTCAACATTTGTAATGGTAACTCTAAATGAATATTGATGGAATCAATTGTTTCTCAACTAATTCCTAGTGGAAAAAAGTAAAAGTGCCTGCTTATATCACATAATCAGGGAGTGCAATTTAGGACTGCATTATCAAATATAACAATATTTCTTTCTTGTACAGCCAAGGAAAGTAACTGCTATTCTGGAATTTCTAAAGCACTAAAACAGTTAAAGCTAAAAATGTTTTAAAACAGAGATTTGGGTTTTTTTGCTCCTCAGAACAAATAATGTGAAAATGTATTTCATTTCACATTAAGTAAATCTTCTAAGCAAGCATGCTTAGATAATTTTAGAGATTAATTTCAAATTAGAATGAGTGCTAACTAAATATCATATTGTAAAAACCTGAAGGATTATATATTACATTGCAGGAGTGGACTTTTGCTAAAATCACATTTTTCTCTCTGTATTCTCACTGTAAACACTGTAATTTAATTTGGTGACTTCCAAACCCTTTAGAAGATTCCTGGATAACGGGCTGCATGATGGAATGGAGAAACTATTCCAGCAATGGATATCATTTTGTTGGTAGACACCAGCACTGGATAGAATCTGAAGGTTGTTTAAAAAATTAAATAATGACAAAGGATTGAATATCCATTAAAGACAACCACTGAGTTGGACAGTGAAAACATGAAAAGCATTCAGTGAGAGATAAGGGAACAGATACAGTTCTCTGAACAAGAAAATGACCCTCAACAAGGCTCAAATCCCTCATCTTTGACATATGCAAAATTAAGAACAAGCAAGGCATTCTAAAATACCATGTTAAGAACATTTTCTAAACATCACAAAGCCAATATAAATATTTTTATTATGTGATAGTCACACACACATTTGATATGAATTTCTGTATTTGTAATAATACATTTATTATTCTTAGCATATCTATTCAGTGGGAAGAATTACTGAGAATATTACATTAATGTCTCTGAGCTATCACGCATACAGAGTATAACTCTAAAGCTTTCCAATATACTAATATTTTCCAACATCTACAGTAACTTAAGCCCCTTAACCTGTACCATGATAAACTATAATCTACATAAATTAGAAACTAAGTGTTTGCCTCTCCATTCAAGGTATCTGATCTCCTGAAAATTAACCTAATTTTACATAGGCTCTTGGGAGTGCAAGACAACGAGGATGATGTATGAAATTCCTAAGAAGCACGATACAAGGGTGGGCAGACCAGATTATTCTTTTCAGCAGGTCATTGAGAAATGTATGGTGCTTTATTGTATATGTGATGATTTAGAGAAATTTTATGACAAATTGAACTATGGAATGTTTTGTGCAAATATGGAACTGAAGGTTGGTTGCTGAGTGTGTTAAGAATGCCATCTGATCTGAAATAATACATCAATTGCTTAGCAAATAATGCCATATTAAGCAGGAGCAAGAGAAGGCTTTCCAAGGTCCCTTTGGTTATTTAATGTATTTATGGATAAATGTGTAAAGAATATTGTGTCTTGGTCTGGACACCACACATTCTAGGAAGAACAGCAACCAAGATAATAAATGACTTGGAAGGAAAACTTATGAGAACAATTGGAAACTTGAGGTGTTTCTTCTAGAGAAAACTGTGGACAGACATTATAGCACTTCATATACCTTAAGACAGCTGTTATGTAGAAGATGGGGCAGAACTATTCAGAGCTGTTCCAGAAGATAGGTCAAGAAATGGATTTTAATTGCAAGGATCTAGCATTTTCTCACAGTAAGAGCTTTTTAATAATGAAACAGACTTGCTTTGATAAGTGTTGGACTCTGGATGCTAGAGTCCCTGGAGATGTTTAAACAGATGTTAAACAACTGCATGGCCATCTGTTGGAGATGCTGTAGATTCCTGCACTGGGCAAGCAGTTAGACTAGATAATCTCCAAGGCCCTTTTCAACACTTACTTTCTAAGATTTGTTTGTTCATTACATTTACATGCCACCTCTCACTCAGGAGCAAAAGACAATTCTATAAATTTATAATTCATGCTTGCAGTGATATCAGAGATATGCTGACTGAGGATATGAATGTATGTATACTTTCCTATATAAACAACGCAAAGTTGATAACTGAGAACTTGAATGAATACAGCAAATACTAGATTGTATGATGTAATGAGGAGTGAAGTGAATGTATCAAAAGATAAAGGTATTTGTGTTAGAGAAAATGGGAGCAATCATGTTATACATAAGTGGTGAAAAATTAAAGCCAGTAGATGGATTTGTGTACCTTGGTAGAATGTTTACTGAAGATGGCAAAACTGATGGAGACTTTTTAATAATGGATATAAGTGGTGGTAGGAACCTATTAATATGTTGTATGGAATGAATGTTTTCAAATAAAGTGAAGATGTCGGTATGTACAAGGAAAAGGCACTGTATTAATTGGAGCATGGGCATGATGGGATCAAGAACAAAAAAGCACGGAGGGGTACAGTGAACAATTTTGGTGTGAATTAGATTTAGCTGTATTTCTGTTCTTTTCTCATGCCTTTAATTTTTTTTTTTTTCCCCTGCACTCAGTCGTTACCGACTCTGCAGTGACTGCTTTTGGACGAGTGCTTTGCAGTTTTCAAGGCAAGATGTTTCGGAAGTGGTTTGCCAGTGCCTCCTTCCTAGAGCAGAGCCCAGCTGGCAAGTGCAGGAGATGGGGTTTCCGTTGCTTCGCCTTTTTCGGGTGAGCGCGGTTTCGCGTTACCGGCAACTGCTCCCGACTCCTTTTTGCAAGGCGCAGCCAGCATTTTTCCTCCCACCGGAGTGAGAGTACCCATTTATCTACTCATGTGAGTTTTCAAACTGTTGGGTTGACAGGAACTGGGGGAGGAAGCAGGAGCTCACTCTGCTACGCAAAGGCTGGGCTTGAACCGCTGAAGTGTCGACCATTTCTGGCCGGCAACTTTCAGCGTCATTAAGCCGCTGCGCCACCGCGTCCCCTGCCTTTAATTTTACTGGATCACTATTTATTCCTATTTTTTAGTGCTTTGCATAATGTTCCTTACCTTGTTCCAATTATTTTTATTTTTTATCATATACAAATTGAAAAAACAAAAGAAAAAAAGATTTCAAAGATTAAAAGAATTAGAAAATAAAAGTAAAGAAAAACAGAAGAAATAATACAAACATTTACGAACATTTAACAGAACAACTTCCGACTTCCTTCACAAAAGACATATATATGAAACTTTTCATACAATCTTGTTTAACTTTATATAAGAGCATAACGTTCCTTACCCTGAAAGGGAGCATCCTGATGGTTAGGCGTGCACATATGTATGCATAATGAATGCATGCAGAGCTATACTAACTCAAAAGCTTTTCTCCAAATAAAAGAGGTTAGCATTATAGTCACCAAAGAGCTAATCATGAAACCTTTAGCTAAACCATCATTCCATATGGCAGAACTATTCTATAAAAAGAACTATGTTCTAGTTGAGCTTCTTCTGATGAGGGCTGTTGTCTTGTTTGCCCTTGAGGCAAAAGATTCTGAAATGGCTTAGGCACCCTCTTCATAAGCGACACAGTAAGAAGTGGAGGAAAAAGTGAAGTATCTACTCAGGGCACCTCTGCTTTTAACCATGTTCTAACACTATTTGTTATTTATGAAGAGGCATTAATAAGAATTTACAATGTACAATCAAACACACATATTTTCAACATTAGCACCAATAATAAGCAACCTGAAATCCAGCAATCAACTGTATGATTTAGGACCTACATTTCCTGGACGGTATAGCTACAGGCATTAAACAGATGTTAGATTAGCAAAGCCAAACCTGAGGCAAGGTGTGCTGGGAAAGTCTAGGCATTTGTTTCACACTCATTCCTGTGGCTTATTTAAGGGTAGCATCTTACAAAAACAAGTTCTTCACTCCTAATTCAGTTACTGTGTGGGTTGGAAGGAAAGGGTTTAGAAAGTAAATTACCTTTAGAACTAGGGAAGAATAAATGAAAAATGGGTTTCTGAATATGAAAGACATATTCTTTAAGCTATCATTATTTATTTGATTTTCAGTGTTTTACAGGGCTAGAGGTGATATTTTGCTGATTTAGTTGCTTGCATGTTATCTCTTATTCTAATCAATAATTTTAGCATTGTCATTTTGGGAATTTATTGTGTTGTGGTTTGTATTTCTATATGGAAGCTGCCTTAAAAGGGTTTTATTCTAAAACATAACTTGCAGATAGTAGAAAGAAAGAAAGAAAGAAAGGAAGGAAGGAAGGAAGGAAGGAAGGAAGGAAGGAAGGAAGGAAGGAAGGAAGGAAGGAAGGAAGGAAGGAAGGAAGGAAGGAAGGAAGGGAGGAAAGATGTTGTTATACTGCTCACCATCTTGAGACTGAAAAACAGCAGAAATCAATAGCAAATCACCATAATTCAAGAAATTTGCTTAAAATTAATTATTTCTTTCCTCAGAACACTGGGTCAAAATTTAGGGCAGACAGCAATCACCACAGTTAAGAAACAGAACTATGGTAAAATACATAACTTAGAAGAGCTATGGTGAGGCAAATGTTATTTCACCTAATTTTTTTAAAAAATATTCTGCCAAAATAGAAAGTGGTGTGCCAGTCAAAGTAATTTCTAGGTAGGTGAGTCATACATGGAGACTAGATCAAACGTACTTTAGGGCAAACCTGTTCTTCCTAACAAAATGAAAGCCATCTCTTGTTCCTGTCTGATTTGCAGTTAGATGGTTTTGCCTGCAGGCACATATCCATTCAAACATTTAAAGAAAAGAGAATAGCAAAAGCTTTATTCTCTACATTTAATGTGATTCAGGCATGTTGGCTGGCACTGTAATAGGCTGGGACAGGAGCCTAGTTGCTTTAGCGGAATTACTCTGATCTGTGGCTTATGGTCCACACTAGGGTGAATTTGAGATTTCTCAGAAGTGTTGCTAAAGAGAAGAATGGCTGGGTTAAGTGGATATTTGTACATCTGGGTGTTTCAATTATTTTACCCAATTGTAGATTGTTTAAAAAATAAAAAGAGAAACCTCCCTCTGGTATGGGGAAAAGCATACTGCCAGATGTAAGTCAGAGGCAATTTAAGTTAGTTAGCTGTAATGATAATTTTGTTATTCTGGTGTCATAATTGCCTGGCTCTCTTTTATTTTTTATTCCTGGAACAGTCTCTCACTTATCTACTGTTTGTTGTAGCATGGCTTATTGCCCACTTGGAGGTTCTCTCAGCATTGCACATAAGAAAGAGAATTAACTGGTTTAGTGCTGGATTGTATGTATTTTGTCAATCACCTATCAGAGTGTACTTCTGTTGTGTTTTAAATAAATGAATATATTTATGACTGTTGCTCATTTAGGATGAACCCTTTTTCATCACATGTGACCTGAAAGCCTTTAACCAACAGCTACAAGCTAGTGTTAATCCTGAAAGTAAGGGAGGAGGGAGGATTTTTTTATTTGGCCCCTCTACCAAGCATCTTGAGGGGAAGGGTCTCTGGAAGAAACCAGATTTAGGTTTCTCAGTCAGCCACGCATGGGTAAACAGTAGGATAGACTTAGCAAGGGAGACTGTTATGATCAAATGCTCAATCTGTAATCTCCTTAAACCAGTTTGTATGTCATTGGAGTGCTGCCCTATTCCTAACCAATTATATGAAGCATGTTTGGAGAAGGGGCAAGGATGAGTGGAACATAGACTACCACTTGTACCACTGGAAGAAGTGACAGGAAATGGCAGCCAATCAAAGTGTCAACACCGATGAGCCTACCTAGGGTATAGGGCCTTCACAAATATGAGAAATATTGAACCCAGCCCTTACAAGCGTCAAATCTGATAAAAGCTTCTATAAGTAACAAGTGAATAAATTATTTTATCATCAATACACTAAGCACATTTATATCTAATTGGTCCAGGGGATACCCAAATGACATCACAGAATATGCTACATTTTCTATGAAATTGAGAAAGTAAATAGCTAAATTAATAACTAGCAGAGCATCATCAGTGCCAACAATCGGTGCATTCACAACAAACTGATCTTAGTCTTTTCAGCTGCTTCTTTCTTCCTATATGCAAGACTCCTCCTCTTCTCTGTAAAAATCAAGGCTTGAAGTCAAAGCAGGTTTTTTCAGAAAGAAGTTAATTAAAACAAACATCCTGTTAGTACATAGGCAAGCAAATTGTTTTGTCTAGTTGTCTAAGTTAAGACTTCATATTCCCTTTAAAAGATGCTTTGCAATCAACTTGCCAAAAGAAATGAAAAACTAGTTATGGGCCTTATCCGGTAGTATGTTTTGGAAAGTTCACCTTCCATATGTATTTAAATTGAAAATATGGTATTAGAACTGTATAAAAAGAAGTTATGTTAGCTATCTTGCTCTATCAACTATCGCAGATAACATCTCCCTAAATTAATTAGCCACTGTGTCACCAGCTAGTTTCACATCTACAATCCAAAACTGAACAAAGGCCAGGTTGCAGGGCTGTTTTTTTTTTAATAAAGGTGAAGGGCTGGACTGCCCAGAGCAACGCATCCAACATGTCGCCTGCAAAGTCATTTACTCAGTCGAGCAGTTCCCTGTTCAGATGCATTTCACAGTCTTATATCCCAGATGGCCGCCACAGGAGTACCACTTCAGGAATTTAGATCATCTATGTGTTACACAAGCTGGCACTGATTTGTACCAAAGTAGACAAATTGGAAAACGTACTGGCATTATTCCTTTATGATAGGGCATGGCAAAACACAAATTCAGTTACACTGAATTTCCGTGGCAGATAAGACTTCTGCTGAAATGCAGCCCTGAATATTCACATCAATTCAGAACAAATGGATTATCAACTCAGCATTATAAGTTCATAAAGAAGAACTGGAATAATCTGGAATAAAAGTATTCATGCTGTACATGGCATGACACTGTGGCTTACCGGCTGAAGGTCTATCATGATCTTGATACAGATATTCAGCATCTGGATTAAATGCCAGGTCTGTTAATGGATGGTTTCAATGACTCAATTATATCTAGAAGGCAGGGAAACATTTGTGCAAACAGCTATAACCAGTCAGGGGTGGGAAGACATGCACTAGGTGCAGCTACTTTTAGCTCCAAACAACCCTGAGATCATTTGGCACTAAACTAACCTCTTCTAGTCAGTTACCTGAGGCAAACTGGGATGTGGGTACTAACAAGTTAACCCTCTCTTCCTACTGCTGGTATGGACATGGAGGTCCTATTAAAAATGCGCAATTCCGTTTTTATCTCTTAGCTGATTTTCACCCTTTATGACCGGACGAGAGGATAAAACAGAGAAAATGTATCCACAGTGGCAGAAATCCCAGTCCCAAGCAGATTTTTCCCTTATTTTAAAATCAGCAATAAAGGACAGCTCCACCCCACCCCCACCATCTTTGCAGTGCGGCTAGGCATTTATCAAAGATAGCTGTACCCCATTTGACGAGGCATTTTGGACAGTGTGTGCTGCCAGCAGATGGAGGTGCCTCACTCAGGGTAACAGGTGAGGCAGTCAAGTTTCATGGACATTGCTAATATGTAATTAACACTGTATTTATCAACCATGCCTTTTTATCTACGTGAATAACAGTGACCTCTTTCATAGAATTATTGCATAAACAAGATCATGCCACAGACTCCCCCAGCCTGGTGATTCTAGATGTCTTGCTTACAACAACTGTAATTCTTAATCTGGATAACTCTAGTTATGTTGATCATGATGGCTAAGAACTCTGGAAGTTATAGTTATCTGGAGGGTACCACATTAAGGAAGTCACACAGGTTACAACATGTTTTGGAATAAATAAACTTGGAAGTTTAAATTAAAAGGATTAAAGTCTCACTCTGTATGGCTTTCTATTCATGAACACCTATTATTCCTGTTTGCTAAACTTTTAACAAGGTTTAAGGTTTTACACTGAAATCTGAAAAAAAAAAAATTGCAAAGGACATTTTTTTAAATAATTCCACTTAGTTTGGATTTTATCCATTGTGTTTTCTTAGCCATTACTCTATTTCTGCTCTCTCTTTAAACATCTCTGTTCCACTTATTACTGTACATTTTTAACTACTAACTCCCAAAAATACACTGTTTGAAAATGTCAGTTATCAAATCACACATAGCTCACCCTGTAGTTACTGAAAGACCTCTTTAAACATTTTTGTATGATGGAGTATAATATTTTATATCCACGCTACTATTTAGCAATGGCCCTGCCAACTATACAACTTGTGAATGACATCTGATCAAAGAGACCAATTTCAAATGTCTTTGAAGAACTGGAGACCCTAAATGTTACTTTGAGTATATGTCTCCCAAACTCACTTCTGTAAAAACAAAAAGGAAACAGAAGAATTCCTAGAAATTTTTTTTCTTTAGGATGAACTTCTTAAAAAGGGCACTACAGTCAGAGGTCAAGTTAGATCGCTGAATTTAAGGTGCTGGCCTTGCCACCGTGTGCTAAACGTGATTATGCTTCATCACTAGCCTTACCCTAGACAGATTTCTAGCTGGCATTAACTGGATTTTTTGAGCCTTTCCATTCAGGAAGAATGGATCAAGTCAAACTATGGTTTCTCTCCAGCATGCATGCGAGGGGCTCAGGTTGAACTCCAGAGTACATCATGCTCCATCATGCTCATTACAATAATTTCTTCATATTTTATAATCTCACTATGATCTTTTTATAAGTGAAAGTGTTGTTTTTCAGATAGCTGCTATCTGGCTTCAGTTGCTGGGAAGTTGTATTTGTTGCTGGTTGTTGCTGTTGTTTTTAAGTCTGGAAATTCCAAATTTCATTATTTTGGCTCTGGCTTTTATTAACATTTTACTGTCGGGAGTTTATTATCAAATGTTTCTTTAACAAAAAGCTGGCTTAAAGCTCTCCACAAACATAGGAGGGATATACACCGTGGATATGCACGCAGCAGGTGGAGCTTTTCTCCCATGGATCTGGACATGGGGGCCCCACCATTGTTTTTCAGCTTTTAAAACAAAAAAATGCCACAAATGCAGCAATGCTGTTATAACCCCTTCATGTGACAAATCAGATTAGAGCTATCATTTTATCTTGGCCAGGGAGGCTTTCACTTTTATATACACAATAAGTACTATCTCCATGCCATCTCCTGTAGTGGAAAGGCTTGAAGCTACTGAGTGTGATGAATGAGGTGTGGAATTTGCTAATGATGATGCATCACAGATTGACTATCAAGGTTCAGCACTTGAAAAACTATTGCAGGAAGCCAGAGGATTCAGGATATACAGGCTTTCATTTTTGCAGGCCTGCATTCTCATGTGAGTCTCTATTTATGTCAGTGACATTAGATGAGGGAATATTTCAGTGATGGAATGCAAACGCACATTGCATTTGAGCCCAGGCAATGTGAGTCCAGTAGCGTTCAGGAATTTGTCTTTGTATAAAAAGGCAAATTTCAGTGATTACTGGTTATGCTGTAATCGCAGAGCTGTTGTCTTCCATGATGAGAAAACCGGTTGTTATGCATCGAAATGGCTCCTGATCCACATTTAAGCAGCATTTCCAGAACACCTCATGATTTACTTTATTTTTGGTAACTTGATCTTTTAGTTAAGGTCAGATATAAGATCACTAGACTAAAATATATCTTTGCAGAGTCAGCTAGATTCCCTCGTAGGCAGACTTATCATTTTATATATGACTAACGGGGTTACAAGGAAAAAGAAACTGAAAATAATTCCAACCTTCCAAAACAGGTTCTAAGTTCAGACGGGGCCATCAGAGACTGCAGAAACTTTTACTTAGAAAGTAAATCTAGCTTCAACTATATGGATAGAGATTTCCTTTTAATGTAATCTGTTTCTTTGTGATTCAGTTTTGTAAAAGATTCTCACATTTTATTGAACTACTTTGAAAGAGCATGTTATGTGAGTATTAGAAGACGCAGATTAATTAAAAAGTGGACCATTAGAGGTTTTGAACTAATCAAGCATCTACATAGTTGCCCAGCAACAAAGGGCTCTGAGTTCAAGGACTGAAACTTGTCTTTCTTTGCAGATATTCAGGTGACCCCACTGAGACAATGTTTTTTAGATACCCTGCACCATATTTTTAGAAACCAGAAGAGAAATAGTGATAAGTAACAGCGTTACACTAATGTGACAGGGAGTACAGGGCAAACTAGCTAGAACACTCATGTTAGGGTGTTTGTGAAATCTGATGCCCTGGCATCTGCCAGTGAAACTTTGATGTATTCCAGTCCTCTATATGGAAAGCTTTCCTTTTAGCAACTTGTAACATGCAGAACATTTGATTTAATTCAACTGCTGCAGAGGAGAATTACATAATTCACAGAAATTTGCTTTGGCACAGACCAAAGACACTGTGGCACCATTTATATACTCTTACCCATTTCAGCATATAAGGATTTTTAAATACTATTAGAAATCTAACTAAGAAAATGCTAAATGATTTTTGGATTGCCAAAATGCAGATGGGAAAAATGGGTAGGCTTTAGCTACCCAGATTTTCGGAAAATGCCGAAATCTTGTGTCAGGTCCCCTGCAAAAATGGGTAGGCTTTAGCTATTTTATTATATTTATTTTTCACATTTATATCCTACCAAACATGAATATTAAAAGCACTGGGTGGTTTGCCAACTCTTACATGAATAAAGAATCACATTAATAAACTATAGTATATTTTAAAATATAAAATATAAAAAGTATATTTTAAAATATACTGAAAATTATACATTACTTTTTATAATATATCAGTAAAACCTTGCCCTCAAGTAAGTGGCATTTTTATTTTAGCAGCCAATATAAGTTGTTGGCCACCTGACAATGCAAGCTCTCCATTTTAAAATCCCAGCTTTGCAAGTGTAGCAACAATTATCTGGATAGCATATGCTGTATGCCTTCAGCAATTCAGGTAGTCCTTGCTTACCAACTACCTTGTTCAGCGACAGTTTGAAGTTATGATGGTTGGAAAAAAAAAAAAACAGCTCTACAATCATTCCTTGCATTTATGGCCACTGCAGCGTCCCTGCGGTCACATGATCGACATTTGGAAGCTTTGCAACTGGCAGGTGTTTACGGCTGTTACAGTGTTCTACGGTCACATGATCACCATTTGCACACTTCACAACTGGCTTCCGACAAGCAGAGTCAATGGAAAAGCTGGCAGTAAAACTGCAAGTTGCAATCACATGATGTCTTGCTTAGCATCTGTGATTTGCTTAATGATGTTGTAAGTCCAACGTAGTCATGTGACTTGTCGCTTAGCAATGGAGTTACCAGTTGCAATTGTGGTCAGTAAGTGAGGACTATCTGTATTTCCCAAATACAGCCACAGAAACAAACTATCAGACGTTGCATCCATACATTACTGTACAATGATGAGCAACTGCTGACATTTAAAAATAATACATAATACATAAAAATCACTGAAGTTCACAGAAAGAGGATGAGAAAGACAAGTCATGTCTAATTTGAAGTTTATATATTATTTTCTCCAGTGCTAATGGTGGAAGAAAAGCAGCAGCTGATATGGAAGGAAAATGCCGAAATTTTGTGCCAGGTCCCCTGCAAAGAGGTAGAAGCAATATGCCTTCCCTAATCTCTTCCGGGGACCCTACTTAATGTCAATTATTCACTGCTAGGTTGAGTAAGGAAAAACAAACCCTGATGTAAGCTGTGTATACCCAGTGCCTCTAGCCATCAATATGGCCACATGCTATTTTTTTCCATTGAGCTGAAAAGAGAAATGCATCTGAGCAAAGACGTAACTGGAAACTTCTAATTATTGCCAGAGCAATAATTAATTTAAAGAACAAGTGATAACGTACAAAGGATGTCCCTATATTATAATGCAGAAACCCTGAAGCAACTAATCTCCTTCGAAGAGAACTCCATTGAGGGCAGGTAATGAGGAAATGCCAGAATAATAACCAAGGGAGCATGTCTCAAGGATGGGCTTTGAGAGTATAAATGTAAAAGTGTCTGGTCATGTAAAATGATCCGAAGTATAGACTCTGCGAGGATTAGAAATACAGGAGCCTGGTTTGTTTCCAATGAAAGAGATTAACATCAGTATTTAAGAAAAAGACAAGCCACTGGCTCAGAAAAGGAAACCAAAATTTCCGTCATCAGGAACAAAATACTAGTTTGTTTCAGTATGAAGGGATTTGTCAAGACTGTCTTTGATGCTCTCTCGTGAGCATGTGTGTGCATGTGTTATGTAACTGTGCCCCTTCCAGAACTGAAGGGGGGGGGGAGTAAATAAGCAAGTCATCATTTGGACAAAAATCACGTTCCTTCTCTGTTGTTAGTTCTGACTGCTGGAAATACTTTAAAATACTCTAAATGTTTTAATTACAGCGATCATACATCCTTTATTATAAAGAACACTCCTTTATTTCAGAAAGCTGCCCTTTAGATTTATTTAATCTAATTTATTTATTTTCTTGGTTTTGCTCTTGAATTTTCCTTTGTAAAGCAAAGTTATAAACATAAACAACTTTTTAAAAAAATCCTTATGAACCTCTATCTCCCTTATCTTTACGTGAATGTATTGCAATTCAAATTAGACTATAATATCTCCCTATAAAGTTTGGTTTTATATGATACATATATAAGTAATCACAGAACACATCTTATTAAGAGGCATCTCTTGTTTGATCTGAAGAAGATCAAACTAACTATCTTCTTGAAGGATAGAGTATTAATCCCATTTTTTAAAAAAGCTTTTCCAACTATTTTTAAACAAAGATTACTTAACAGGAACAATTTATCATGAGAGTTGGACTAAAATTTTGATTTTTTAGAAAAATTTTCCTAGGAGAACCTAAATATGTCTGATCGCTTTCAATGGTAGAAAAATGACCAATTCCTACTGTGGTTAGAACCAAGAATTTGCCCCAACTTTGACTAACAATTATCTGATACTGTACAGGTAGTCCTTGATTTACGACCATTCATTAATGACTGTACGACAGCACTGAAGAACTGACTTACAACTGGTCCTTGCACTTATGACCATCATAGCGTCCCCGCAGTCATGCGATCAAAATTTGAAAGCTCGGCAACCAGCATGTATTTACAGTGGTTCCAGCATCCTGGGGTCACATGATTGCCATTTACAACCTTACCAGGGGCTTCCAACAAGCAAAGTCAATGGGGGAAGCTGGATTCACTTAACGACCATGGTGATTCACTTAATGACCATGGCAAAAAAGGTCATAAAATCAGGTGCAACTCAGTTAACAACCACATCACTTAGTGACAGAAGTTCTGGTCCAAATTGTGGTCATAAGGTGAGAACTACCTATACACCTATATCTCAACAGAGTAGCAAAATTAGATAAAACACAAGGTTTATTTTGGGTGGGACCATAAAAATGTATCCAGTCATTCAGCAACCATAATTTCTAACTACTAAAATTGTATAATATATGTACTTCATAACACAAAAATCTCTTCTTCAACAATAACATTAGAAAATGGTCTAATTAAAATCACTAGTCTATTGGTAAATGTTGCATTTCCATTTATATAATCAAATTTGATCAAAAATAGTTTTCCTTTAGGAGAATATGAGTTTCATGCAAGGGGGGAAAAAAGCCTTTGGACTTCATCTCAGTTTATGAAAAATCTTCCTCCACCTGCCTGTCCTTTCAACCTTTAACGCTCTGCGATAGATAGATAGATAGATAGATAGATAGATAGATAGATAGATAGATAGATAGATAGATAGATAGATAGAAAAATAAATCATTTCCTGGTGAGGTGTAGAATGCAAATTTTCAAAAATTAAGAAAATTGAAGCTTCATTTTGAACACTGTAGTATTTAATAATTTCTTTTTTACAAAAACTACTTATCATCAAGTAGTCTATAAAAACTATATTTCCATGATGTGTGTGTGTGGTGGAACTCTGTATGTTTCCTAAAAGTGAATCTGAAAATAGCATGAATAACAAGAACAACCACACGACTAGGAGATCATGAAGACTTGTACCTGAAGGCACCCCACTGACTCCATTGATTCAATTTGTGCAATCTAATTAAAATCTAATTAAAACAGTTCCCCAAAGCTTTTTACTATGACAGCTGCTAGAGCTTGTTTATATTCCAAATAAGGAGACTGATAAGATGATCTTTTTCCTGCACGATTGATCTTGAATCTAGCCAGAGTTTCTTGGCAGGCTTTTAACATTTTATATCTTGTTTTGTCTTGAGTGTCCAATGCTGCAATTGGTATCTCATTTGTCTCATACTTAGCTTGTTTTTTTCATATCATTATATATTTTTCCATATAATGTATATATTCACAGATAAGCCAACTCCCAAATTTTTAATCAAAATACCATGAGAAATGTGCCACCTGCAGATAAGCTAACCCTCATTTTTCATAGTATTTTGGTTAAAAATTCAAAGGTCAGTTTATCCACAGATGGACTTATCCATGAAATATGGGTAGTTTATTAAAAATATTACCATATATACTCACAGATAGGCCCATCCATGGATAAGGTTTCAAAACTCAATATGCTTTCCTTGGCTTAGTTGTCTGATTAGAGAGACAGACTGCTGAATATGTTAAGAACTGATATATATCTATAGCTATAGCTACACACACACACAGACACACACGGAGGGATTGGTGCGGTGCAAGCACAGTGAGACTTGGGGTGGCTGCTGCCAGGCAAGGGAGGGCACACGAGGGGCTGGTGTGGCGCAGGCACCACAAGGCTTGGGGTGACTACCTGAATGACTTGTGACCTTCTCTGCCGGCTTCCTCATTGACTTTGCTTGTGGGAAAGCAGCAGGAAGGTCACAAATGATGATCATGTGACTATGGGATGCTGCAACTGTTGTAAGTACAAGCCAGTTGCCAAGCGCCTGGATTACAATCACATGACCACAGGAGTGCTGGGATGGCCAGAACTTTGAGGACCAGTCATAAGTACTTGTTCAGCTTTGTTATAACTTTGAGCAGTCACTGAATGAGTGGTTGTTAACCAAGGACTACCTATAATAACTTGTGAGACAGAAAAGAAATCACCAACAGATTTTAGAATACATTTTTTTAAAAAAGAATGAAATGTGTGAAACTTATTTCATTTTACAGCCTTTGTTTATTTCTGGCATAAGTTCAGTATACCTGATTAAAACCAGTACCTCAGGTTCCTGTTTAAAATCATGAACAGGAGAAACAGTTATAAATATTTTTTTAAGCAAAATACTAGTAAGTGAAGCTATTCTATACTATGGTGCCTAATATTTCTTGTAAAGGTTTCGAAGGCATAAGGAAAGTTGAGTTTTTTGTATATTTTAATATATGCCATCCTTGTAAAACAATACACAATGTTTCTGTGCCCAAGACATTACTCGTAGCAACGGAATTGACTGAACTCCTGAGCCTATTCAGGATTTTCCCCTGAAAATGCTGTCATGCACGCATTTTTGCAGGACATAAGTAGGGAAATATTTTTGGTTCAGCATTAATGAGTACCTCCTATGTTCCATAATGTGACTATTCTCACTCCATAGTTTCTTAAAAAGCAGCAGAAAACCAACCCATGATTATCTTCATAATCTCCCACCTTGAAATGCACAGAACAAGGCTACAGCAAATGAAAGGAGCCATAGGTGAGTGAAGCAAGAGTTCCTGCCAATGACTGAATGGTCTGTCCACAAGCTGTGCAGCACTGCAGTGCAAGAGAAAAGACTGTATTTGCTGCAGTTTCATATATAATGCATCAAAGTTGTAATAAACTGACTAGCTCCAGGACTCTGGTGACATCATGAGAACAAATCCAGACCTGAGGCTAAGCTGCTGCCATATTGAACTGCCTGTAAATCTCCTTAGAAAAGCTGTCAGTACAGCAAATAAAGTATACATAAATTATCTTTGCTTAAAGACCAAATAAGTCAGATAATAGTCTGAATTTGTTAACAGCAGCCTAACCAAAAAAGACAAGTTATTAGTAAAGGAATCAGGAATACAGTACAAGACTGAAAAACCTTAGCAACCACGTTTGATAAACCATGATTTCATCAACCACAGAAATCATAAAAGCAGCAACCAAAGCAGATCATAAAAAACAATGTGACAGCCTAGGATTGCAAAAAGTCCCCATGTCTTATAAAACTCCAAACAATGATATAATTTTCTTTTCATCTGAATATTGCAATTGTGAGAATAAGGATGCTTCGATGCAACATACAAAAATATCAGCACAGTATTTTCAAGCTATATTTTAAGATTACTTGACACTGAATTAGTCTCCCAAAGAACAGTAACTGTCCATATCTACTGTTGGATAATAAGTTCAATGAAAATGTTCCAGCCAGATGTATCTATTATTTTAAAATATGGTCATTGCTAAAGGAACCACATATGTCTTCTTTGCCTCTTGAAAAATGTGTGACCTGATGTTATCATGGCTCACATTTTCTCATCTCATCCCAAATTTAATTAGTCACCATTATAGAGGCAGAAAAACTTCAAAGCAGGATGATGTCATGGCATATATGCATTACACATTTTGACAGTAATCATGTGTTTTCTAAGACATAGTTCCAGTCCCAGTTATATATTGATTTGGGATAATAAATCCTATTAGGTAATTAATCATGTTCATCTTCTTCTAATCCAGCCTTTCAATATTTATTCAGCATACAGGTTAAATAAAGAAGAAGAGAGTACATAGTCTTGTTTCACTCCTTTGTTGACCTGGATCAGTGTGTTTCACCATGTTCCATCCAATCTGTGGCTTCCTGTCCTGTGTATAGGTTTTGCACAAGGACAATGAGATATTCTGGGATTCCCATTTTCCTAAGGACATACCACACCCTGACATGGTCAACACAATCAAAAGCTTTTCTATAGTCAATGAAACACATATTTACTTATTGGGGTATTCTTGCTTATCCAAATACAATTATTCAGTGTCCATCTACTATGACTCTTGTTCCTCAGGTTGTTCTAAAACTAGTCTGACCATCTGGCATCTCACTTTTCATGTAGGGGTAATATACATTAGATGAACTTAAGCATCACTTTTTTAATGTGTAAAATTGAGGACACTGTGCAAAGGTTTGCATACTCTATCTCCTTTCTTTGATACTGGTATGTAGACTGACCTCTTCTAATATGTTGGCCACTGGGTCATTCTCCAGATTTGCTGGCATAGTTTGGTTAGAACGTTTACTGATACTTCTTCTGTTGTTTACTGTATTTCTATAGCTACTCCATCAATTCCTAGTTTTCCCACTGATAATGGCTGGAGTTCTGATCTAACTTCATCTTCTAATACTAGGGGTTCTTGTAAGTATGGAATACCTTGACATCTCTAATGTATAAAATTTCCATCATTTGACCTTCTCTAAATCAGTTACAACCTGCCCTTTGATATCCTTTAGCATACCAATCTGAGGTTGCAACCTCCTTTTGAGTAGAACTTTTGGAAGACTTCTTTTTCTGTGCCTGTTTCCAACTTCAAAGTTGTCATAATATTCCTTCTTGTCTCTTCTATCTGCTCTCTGAAATTCTTCATTGAGTTCTGAGATATTTGTCTTTCTTGGCTATGGCTTCTCTTCTTGGCAATTTCCACCATCTATTATAACATCCAGTTTACTTTTTTCTGTTTCTGGTCTTTGACAGTCTCTTTTCATATTCATTAGCAGTTCATGATCTGTTCCATTATCAGCCCAGGGCCACTTCTTTGTTATTATAACTAAGCTCTTCCACCTGCTGATACCAATACTATAGTTAATTTGATTTCTATGTGTTCCATATTGCGATATCCATGTATACGGGCACTGTTTTGGTTGTTTTCAGACTGTTAACTATGAAAAAAATAATTGGATTAGGAAAAAATAATCTGTTCTTCTGCTTTATTTCTGTTTTCTAGGACATACAATCCAATTACATTTTCTTCCTTAATTTTTCCAACTTTGGCATTTCAGGTTCCAACCACAAGGAGATATCTTGTTGCATGTTCTGTAGATTTCAGACTGAACTTGACCATAACATTTGTCAATGTTGTCTTCTTCCATATCAGTGGTTGGAGCATAAACCTGGATAATCATTATATTAAAAGACTGTCCATAAAGTCTGATATTATTTGGTCATTGATTGCATAGTGCTGCCTTTGCTATATCCTTTCTGACTATGAAAGCAATATTGTCTCTTCTTTCTTTTCTATGTCCTGAGTAGTAAACAGTATGATCTTTTGACTGGAAGTGTCCAATTATTGTCCATTTCAATTCACTGATACCTATGTTAATGTGTAGTTGATTCACTTTATCTTTCACTGTGTTGATCTTTCCCATCTTCAGGCTTATGTTCCATGTTCCCAGTGTAATTCTGTCAATGCAGGTTCAGATTTTTTCCCTTCTGTATGGCAACATCAGCAACTAGAGGTCCTGAAAGCTTTAACATAGCTACATCATAAATACCATTAGTACACCAAAAGATCCTCAGCAGTTCCTCAGTAGTATGTTGAATGCCATTGGACCCAAGGGGCCCATCATATGGCACTGTATCATCAGTCATTTTATATTGTTTATCCAGATGCTTTTCTTGGTAATTTACAGGTATGATATACCATTGCCTTCTCCCACGCAGTAAAAAATGCCTTTGCTGTTGTCGCTAAAGTGATCATCCATCTCTGGCACCTTTCTATATTGCTGCTGCATACTTCTTCATTCACTTTAGGAAAATTGATATCTGGATACAAAAATGATGAAGTACCATGACTGCCTCTGAGACCTCACTTATGATTGATACTAATGCCTCTGCAAGGCCAGAACTACTCTGCAGGAGACTAGGGAATCACAGTTATCTGCCAGGGAACAAATGGAGGGGAAGGAAACTTTTCCACAAGCTAAAGATGTTGGATACAAGAACCTGTTAGAGCCAAGGTCTCCTCCTCCAAGAGTTAACATTTCTCTGGTTTCAAGGCTAATGAAACAGTACAAGCCTGGAGCTAAGAGCTGGCAGAAGCAAGACTCACTGGTTAATCAATCAGCATTTGGGATAAGATTCCTAACTCAGCAAATTTAAACTAGCTTGCTGCTCACTCCTGAAATTCTTGCCCAGTGCACAATAAATGTCCAGTGTGTGATTTCTGTACTGTAGATGTCTTGAAACTTTTGACCACTTCTTCTTTCCCATCCCTTGAATGTAACTGCTACATTCATAAATTCTGACAAAATGCAGTATTTTGCTGAATTTTGACACAATCTGACTAGGGACACTGCTTAGGTTTCTAGTAAGCAGTTTTCCTTCCCTATCTCTCAGCCTGTGCTTCTCTTGGTCCACTCATCTCTGGATAAGCTGCTTACTCACCAAAGGGAATTTATAGCTGTTAACAGCTATAAAATAGGTCACAGAGGCACAAATATACACAGACACATACATGCACAGAGTTTAGATTATTGTTCAGGTAGGCATCTCATGACATAGGCTTTCAATCTGCAATGAGACAGGGACACTACGTAAGTTGTAAGGCCAAGAATGCTATGAGTTTTAACCTATCCCAAGTTACTGAAACTGTATTCAGAGATTCTTGGCCAATATCTGAAGAAGTATAGGAGAAAATGACAGGAAGCAGCAGCATTCCTGCAGTCATCTCAAGTGATGTAAGAAATATATTAAATGGTTTTATATGATTTACTACAAGGCTACTTTGTTGTTACAAAGTGAGTAAGATTAGTCTGTCAAAGAAAAGATTATTATGGAATAGGGAGACTAGAATGACATTTCTCATAAAAGAAACAAATATGACTACGTTTCATTGATGAGTTTTCAAAGTGACCTATAGTCACTTCAATATGACCTAAGAACTCTTATTGTTGGGTAAGCTTAAATATAATAAATAAACACACAATGACAAATTCATAGCATCAGCCTCGGTTTTGTTTTACAGTTGATATAAATCACTGCAATAGCAAGCGAAAAAGAATTTCATGGGCAAAAGAATAAATATTGCTGCATCCTACTATAACAAAAAATCAAACTCAATGGGCTCAGGGGCATTCTAAAAAACGATTTTAAGCAATTCAGTTAGAAACAGCTAAGAATGCAAAGATAACATGGCTCACTGTCAAAAAAACCCCAAAATCTCTGGGTTAAATTATTCTATCACTCTAAGAAAAGCAGCTCGTCCATTTTTTATTGTTAAGAAACAATAAAATGTTAAGAAACAACAAAGTTTTTTTGGAAAATAAATATTAAAGATTAACAGTTTTTTAAAAAAAGATATGCCATAAAACAGGTTACAAAATTTAAATTGGCAGAGATATTCTCTAGACTGAATGATACCATAATCTTGTTTGTCCCAAGGTCTGTGATATTTGTACCGGAGGCACTTATTTCTGAGCAGATTTAGAAGCCACGGTTTGGATTATTCCAGAAATGATTCCACCAACCTCAGAGGTGTCATTCCAGCCTATATTCCAACTCATCTTAAAAACAGATTCTCATCTTATCAATTCTTTCTCCTAGTGTGGGTTTTGGTCCTGACTCCCACAGATGGTCTCACAGGTTCTGGTTTCCAGCCAATCATATCTGTAACCAAGCATTCCCCTTTTATTTGCCCTTCCTTCCATCGTTTTTTGGTCTCATAATCATGATGAATAGATTACCGGCTTCAATCAAGAGAATTATGTTGTCATGGAATGAAAAGTGGGTTACTGTCAATTTATTTTGGAAAAAGGTTTTGTCACTGAGTAAGATTTAGAAATAATAGATAACGTGAATATATTCTGAAACATTCATGTTCAGTTGTTGTTGTTTTTAATCCAAAAAGGAAATGCTTTATATCTGTAACTCTGAGCAGAACAAACCTAATTCTAATGAGATTCCTGCATTGAAACATGTAACCTATACTTAGAACCCAAGGCTCCTTGCATTTATTGTTCCCTCTGGCTCCAGTCAAATTAATATCATGTCAATTTTTGTCTGCTACTGTAATTTGTTATTATCATTGGCATGTAGGTGGTGGCATTTTACAAAGCGAGATGGGAAATGTCTGTCAACTAATCAGTCCTTTCATCTGTAAATCAGAAGACCCCTGTCACCTTTAGTAGCTGCAGGACATTTTTCCTGAACTCTTCAGTTGCTTACAATTGCATTCTGACTGATGGAAAATCTTCCCATTTTTATTAGATGCTATAAAAATAGTGGTTAATTTAATTGTAAGAGGGAGCTATGAAGTGGAAAAACAGCAATCATACTATGGTCTCAAGGATTAAGATTAATAAATGTGGTGTGCATATTTCTTTCTTTCTAGACTCCTTTAAAAAGAGATTATTCCATTTTAAAATACAAGCCATCCTAAATTCTACTTCCTTAAAAAAAGAGGAAAAACATTTAAAATTAAATTAGCAACCTGTGTATACCAATAAATTATTACTTGGCTGCCTCCTTGCCTTTTGATTCTTATTTTTTTTAATTAATTACAAGAGCTCGATTATCTGTTCTTTAAATTGTCAGATGCTTATAAGACATGCAGCTGGGCCTCATTTACCAGCAAGGTCAATAAGATAGGTTAAATCTTCCATGCCCCCGGGTCCCTTTAGATTCATATATCTCCATGTTAAAAGTCCAGATTCTTTTCAAAGAAAATATTGCACAATTATTACACCAGTCCTGATTATTAATTACACAGATGGGCCTAGATATCTATTATACATGTACACTCAACACCAAAATAAGAGTTAGTCTGAAGTCTTATTTAAATTTGAACCCAATAGTAGGATTCATATGAAGAGCAATACCCCTTGATAACCTATGGACACATCCCTGCATAGCTTTTTCCAATTAGCCATGGGAATCAGTGCTCCGCAAAAGCTTTCTTTTTCTTTCTTTCTTTCTTTCTTTCTTTCTTTCTTTCTTTCTTTCTTTCTTTCTTTCTTTCTTTCTTTCTTTCTTTCTTTCTGCTTATTACAAATGGTCATGAAAGTAGGAAGAATTATGCTTGAGGATATATATACCCACAAACAGAAAACTGGACTAAAAGAACATGAGCATACACAGCAGCTACTTAAGCTTGAAAGTGCAATGCTATTGATCATAGTGGACTTTCTAAGACCTCCTCTATCTCCCACTGTTGTGAATGGCCGCTTGATAAACATAATGGATGTTATGCTGTTATTCTTGTCATGGACCTCCTCAACCACAATCACATTCTAGAAAACCACTGTTCTTATAGCATCTCAGTGAGGCTCCAACATAGATCCTGCAGATGCCCCTTAAACTGGACATTTCCACTTCATACCTCTTGTACAATTAAATTAACTATTTTTATAGCATCTAACATTTACTTTAAAAACATATTTGAGTTCTTTTCTATAGTAAATATCCCAAATCTATCATCAAATATAGAGGGAAGAAACCTGAAATCCTGGAATTACTGCATGGTAGTTATCAAGTAATACTATAATTTAGATGTGTATCAATGTTTTCGGTCACCTTTTATCATGAGCACATTATCAATGGACTAAATTGCAGTTCTTTTTTACTTGCCTGGTGCTGAAATACTAATTAAAAAAAAAAGCCAACAGCCACAGACGGCAACAAGATTAGACTTCCTCCCTGTATTAAAAAATATCAGATTGTGAAAACTACAGTTTTAGCTATCTTTCAGTAGTTTAGAGAACATGAACAATGCTGAGCTAAAAGGTAAAAAGTAATCAGTTACTTGATGCAAATAGAGAAAACTGCTCTGATCCTCTTCTTTAGTGCACCAGTTATGAAGACTGGAATCATCTGCTTCTTGTTTTATACTAACCACAGTTCCCAATAATGTTTGAATTTGGAGAACTGTAGCTTGTCCAAACTATTTGATAGAACACTCCAGAATCAAACTTTCCAATACTGGCTTTTTAAACAAACCTTGTCTACCAAGGTCATACATCCTAAAGAACTGTAGTCAATTTATATACAGAGTGGAATGTTTCTAATATTCTTTTTTTGGAAAACCAAATGAAGAAGGGATAGAGGAGCCTGTAAGATTAATCATGTAGTGGGAAGCCACCCACTATAACCTGCTGTGTGCTCAGCTGAACTTAGATCAGATTTTCCCACACTCTAATGCCAACTTTTTGAACTAATACAATGGAATGCAAAAATCTAATCCAGCTTTAGTTCTGGGCAATGTGGGAGGCAATATACAGCTTTCAAACAAAGGTGGTACTAACATGCATCATCTGCATACCTGATTCAGCAGTGCCAATATGCTTGTTTTAATTATCATGGCTTCCAACAAATGGAGGAAAAATGGAAGGAAAAAAGATAACTTGAGATATCTAAAAAGCAAAAATTACACAAACATATTTGGAGAAAAAGAATGTATGTGTATACATATTTCCCCTTAAATTACTTTAAGTGATTTATCACATTCAGAATATCAAAATGTTTAGCAGAATTTCATAAATATTATACATTTATAGCTAATCTCTCCCAAACAAAATATGATTCACCCTCTTCCACCTGGTTTTGTAGATATATCTCCTCAAATCTACAGATATAGTTTGACTTAATTACTATATATCTCGAACAATATATAGTCACATACACACAAAGGCGTCTCAGTTTTAAAAAACGCTACAATTTAGAAAAAGTTTAATTGTCTTGAAATATTTCTCTTATACTCCACTGCAGTTCATATTCCTGCATAAGGAACAGAATATTCCTCATGTTCTTATGGAAACAAATTCATGAAGAGACATAAAAAAATAATTATAGGTTCATAAATCAGAACTAGCATACAAAAACAACCCTCTCACCTGGATATATCAAAGACGTCATCATAAAAGTTCAATGAGAAAGCAACACAAAAGAAATGCTGATTAAGTAGATTAAAATAGCCCACAGATTAATAGAATGAGCTATAACTTGTTCAGACAAAATGATCCTTCATTTCACTTACCAAATGCCACCTCTATTTCAGTACAGAAGATTACAAAAGGAGCATTCATCCAGTCACCCATTTCTCATCAAGGTCTAATAAATGCACACGATAAAGGAGCATAAGCTTGCTGAGATTTAAAAGGAGGAAGGATTGACAAATGTTTAATAGAATTGAAATAAGATAGTGACCTACAACATACTGTCCTCAGTAGAAACAATGGAGTCTCAGAAATGACTCCTAATGGTAAATAAATGTGCTGTCGTTCTTAAAAATAGTTTTTAAAGGGGGAAAAAATATCAAAGAAATGATCTCATGTTACAGGTCCAGAAAGATCTTTAATTTAGGGAGGTAAAATGATGGCAAAGTAGATTTGGAGGTGACCATTTATTTTCTGACCACTTTGAATTGTGAGAGGTAGTGCTGTGAATTTGTGCATTAAAACATTAGCACATTCATACCTAAAAAGTAGTACCCAGCTGGTTAACCAAAATGAAGCTTTTTAATTTTAAGCAGGCAATTTATGGACTTCAAGTTTTATATATATCACAGTGGAGGTTTTTAAATAACATCACCAAAAGATAATTTATAACCCTTAAAACAGCACACAATGTTGGAATATATACTGCTTGTCTCTTAACTGTCATGTATAGGCAAGTTCATGCTGAAAATATTGTTTCGTTTGTTTGATTTCTATCCCGCCTTTCCTTCAAGAGACAAAGACAGCTTACATGGGAATCTTTATTTTATCCTCTCAACAATCCTATGAGGCAGACTGGGCTGAGAGAGAATGACTGGCCCAATAAATTTCCCCAGTGACCAAGGGAAAGCCCACCAGCAGGATCTAAGCACTGGAGAGCACAATGGTACTTTGAGAAATGCAGAGTATTCCTTTAGGAACACGTGTCCAATGAGAACATATCAACAGGTCTGCTTGCCAGCACTACTCTCCCTCACCCAGGCAATCTGACTAGCCAGTGTTTAACACACCATTTTTAAAGTGCATGTTGGCTGGGGCAAAGAAAGAAACAGAGGAAGAGAAGGCAGAAGTCAGTGTGACATAGAGGGTGAGGAAGAAGAGGAAGAGATGGTGGTTGAAAGAGGTTGCAAAGGCCACTATGACTTCCATGGAGTACAGTGATCTCCTTCTCCTATTCCTGGGATAGGATTGGTAGTAGTGGAGCAGCAATGGGGAAGAACCTGCAGAAAGTTCTTGCTGAAGGACCCCACAAACCTTGTGACACCTCTGGAATCAACAGTTACACGGTGTCCAGTCATAAAGGAAACACAAACCCTTCATTTATCTTTAACACAGAGACTTTGCAAACTAGCAAATGTATTATCGCATATGGGATGTTTGTTTGTTTGTTTGTTTATCACATTTTCTCCTCTTCAGCCAAGAAAAGATCTCAGGGCAGCTTACAATTCATGTTCTTGGACTTATAATTTAAAATCATCTTAATTAATAGCTGCATTATCCGTGAATCTGTCTGAACTTATTTTAAATTTAAATTGCAATTTCTACAAGTTTAGGTAGCTTGAACTCTATAGTTTAAAGGCTGAACCACAACTTTTGTGATATTAATTACCAGCAGTATGGTTCCATTTTGATTCAAACGGAGCCTACTGTTTCAATAAAAGCCCAGCTTGTCCAAAAACATTTTCCAATATTTTAATAAAGCCAAATCCCTCCTACCAATACAACAGTCTTCTGTTCAACCAGCATGTAGAACATTATTTCTGAGAAACTATTTTCTAGATTTTAACTTCTACCCAACAAATGGTATTTTTTTTCCAGGAGTGCACAACCCTACCACTGATGCATCATGCCATGTACCAAGGCTTATTTTGTAACTTGTGGCCTAGATGCCTGTCAAAAATCTGTGTTTCTAGTTCTCAAACCGTGGAGTCCTTGGGGGTCTCTGAGCATGGTTGTTTTCTTGCAAACATTTTGTTACCCACCTAGGTAACATCTTCAGTGCTAGAATGGAGTGGGGTTTGCTCTCTGTTTATATACAGTGGCTTGCCCTGTCAATGTTCCTGGTGGTGGGGTTTTCTTGATTAGGGTATTGTTTACTGCTTCATTGTATATCTGGTGATAATCTTGGTGTCAATCCCTGCTTATCTAGGTGATTTGCTAGTGAGGAGATAGTTTGGTCTTTTGTTTTCCTTTCTTTTGTCTCTTTTGAATAGTGTGTAGATGTTGTTTATCTCTATGTGCCTGTTGATGGCTGCCTTGTCTGAATAACAAGCTTTCAGGAATTCCCTTGCATTTTTAGATTTAGCCTGGCTTAAGATGCTGATGGTTAAGTCTGCACTGTGTTGTGAGATTAAGGAGTTTTCATGTGTCTTCTGACTGCTAGTTGGTGTTCATGGATGCATTCTACTAGCCTTCTGCCTCTCTGTCCTACATAGTGGTTGTTGCAGTCCTTACACTGTATGTTGTAGATGACTCCTGTTTTTTCTTCTTGGGCTACTGGGTCTTTTGGTTTACTTAAGATGTTTTGGAGGGCTTTAGTTGGTTTGTGTGCTACAGAGATGTCATGTGGTTGTAATAGTCTGTTGTTGTCAAACCACCTATTATTTATAGTTCTCCACTGCTGGCAGCATATGTTCAGCATGAAACAACGCTGGTATGTCCTGTCCAAGAAATAATTTCTCTCTTATTTGAAATGCTGCCCTTCTTTCCTGATCTCATTTTTCATGCTGTCAGAGGAAATGTCACTTTGAGAATGGAATGGACACTGTCATACATTCATATCTTGCAAGACCCCTCCACAAAGCACTCTGAGATTTATTTCAATGGGAAGTAATATAGAAATGATTTAAATAAACATTTTAAACTTTTTTTTCAGCTTCTTCAGATCATCTATCTTGGCCTCAAGATGTTTCCTACAAGCCAAGAGTACACTATACTAAGCACACTCCAACTTCTACCCAGCTTGCCAAACAACTTACACATGTACCACCCTTTTACATGACCTGGTCACCTAAGTTAAATTTACTTTTCTAACTGAAAAATGGAAAACGCATACCAATGATTTACTTGCTTCTTTTTTTAGTTGCTGTCACTGGAAGTTCATATCTTTCAGAGGTTCCTATTCAAAATTTTGTTTTCTGAGCTGGGATGGCTCTTTACAGATGTTAACAAACTTGTGGAAAACAACTTCAGCACACAAAGGAAGCATATATGAATAGATGAAACAATTTAAAGCAAGCAATTAAGTCAGTCATTCTGGTCTTATCTAAGCTGATTCTGTATTTTTGGCACATACAAGCCCCAAAGAACAAAGAGAAAGAGAAAGAGTATATTTTTGTGCTGGGAAAATGTAAGAATTCATTTCAGTCACTTAATGTTATCACAATTCTGCCAAAAAACCATTATGTATAGATACTTAAAATGTTAACTGAAGAAATCTTGAGCATAAAATAATAGTCAAATTACTCAACATCAGCTATCTACTTCAAACACTCCTTTATAAATGTTTTTTTCCCTGCCTTTTGAATAATTCCTACCATATGTTTATATTACTAAGAATTCTAGCATTTTAATAATTTCCTTCTAACAACTGAAGTCTGTGCAGTATATTGTTATATTCCTCAGCTATCATTTTACTTAGAAACAATATGGCAGGAAGGTGTTTGCAATAATGGTTGTTATAAAAAAAAGACTGCGTATCTACTGAAAGTATGTAATATTCAGAGCAGTATATGTTATATCAATCAATCAAAATGTCACTGAAAAGAATTATATCACATAATCAGTGATATGAAATCTTAACCTTAACCCATCCCAACAAAAGTATATATTATATATGCATAATTATCTATCAAACTTAAAAGTATATATTATATATGCATAATTATCTATCAAACTTATAAATAGCCTATTATGATCCTATGATAAGTAAAGTTCACTTTCAGGCTAGCAAATTAAAAAAAAGATCCACATTACTAACCTAAACCTGCTGGATGAATAGGCTGCAAGTAACTCCTGTAGACACTGGATTCAATATTAATGGGTCATCTCTGTTCATATCCAAGGCAGATGATATTCATGGTGTACTACTTAAACAGAAAAAGGACCATTTTTGAGAGAGATACTGTGCTCTTCCTACTTTCTTATATGTCACCTCTTTGAAATTGGTGCTACAGCCACATTTTTCTATTCCTGGTTCAGATACGGAATAGAATCTGAGCAGGAGTGGGCAAAAGTCCCTTTCGGGTGAACTATATTTCCCATTACAATAGGAAGCCAACTTTAATTTGCATAAGGAGGACATGTAAAAGGAAGAGATGTCTATCATAGCCACATTTAGTTTGTCTTTTATTTTCATGCAGGCTATGTTGTTCACTAACTTTTTAAAAATGAAATAAATGTAGCAAATTAATTATGTGAATGGCTTCTATAAGTGGAGAATCTCTAAATGGTCACTGAATCAGTTCAGAAAAACATATTAGCTGTTTTGAGCATAGAGTCTCCTCCCCCTCCCCTCCCCCCGCCTGGGTTCTCCTGTTGTCTACTTGAAACCAGAGCAAATGGGTGTTTTCTCTCCAACATTGCAGTTCTGCTGAGCTTTTAGGCAATCCATTTCTTATTGGCAGGAACTCTCGACTCACCCCACTCCTAGCACAAGAGATCTTCCCTCTGTTAATATGCTAGTCTTTTACCTCTGGAGGCTTCTAAATGCAGTGAAGGAACGGTAATAAAGCAGCTTGGACATTTGTCCCTTTTCCCAATATATTCCTAGTTTGGATAGGGTGAGAGTTGGATTAAGTTATTTTATTTTTTTGTGATGTGCTGGAATGAGGGACTTGCAGCAGCTTGGGGTGCAGGATATTGACTGAATTATATCCTTTGTACTTGCTGATTGACAGCTAGACAGAGAACTGACCGGCTTATCCATTTCAAGATTGGCTAAAGTGAAGTTGACAACAGGTTAATTCCTATCTATTTTGTGAGGGACTGGGGAGTGGAGCTGCTATGGTAGACCTATGTATCTTTCTGCCACAAGACAGGTCTGCTACCCCTTGCTCTAACACCTCCTGAAAGGACAACCTGTTCAGGGTCTTCCTCTATGCCTTCTCCCCCCTTCTATTTCGATCGATTAGATTGTTTCAAGCTAGCTTCCATCTTTGCTTTTACACATTTCAATGTCTTAGCTACTTTTTGTACAGAAAACCAATTGTATATGCACCCCATTTGGCACAGCCATCAAAAAATGATCTACTGCCATCAGCCCCTAGCAGCAAAGTTGTACTTTGCTCAAAGGAACTTTCAGCCAGCTTTCTGGAAAGCCACGCAAATAAACTTCCTCTACGCATTAACAAATTTGTACAAAAACATCCCCCACGGATGATTATATGAGATAATCAAATCCAGCAACAGCATCTTTAATAATAGATGAGGGGAAATGCACACCAAACAAGGCTACAAAGACAAAATAAACACTGGAGAATAAACAAGGTTGATACAGTGACAAACATGCCTCATTAGAGCTGCTGAGAGAATGGCTGCAGGATTACAGAGATTCCCTGCGCTATTTTAATGGCATGTTCTGTGTCTGGAGACAAGAATGGCTACAGATGTAATGACTAAAAGTACAGAGCTTGGGAAGAAGTGCTTAAAACAACAGGCTATTGAGCTGAGAGCTGAACAACAAAGACCGATCTCACAAACAAGTATTTTAGTTTTACAAGCTGTTAATGTACTTAAACGCTCCTTCTGCTATTAAAAAAGACAATTTCTGTGAAGAAGTAAAAGGGAATACTGGAGAGAAATGTTACCATAATACCATAATAGCTTCCTTCCCAACCCTGTGAGAAAACCTCTGAGTACCCTACGGAGTCACTTACTTAAGGACCTTCTTACTTAAGATAATATGTATCCAGCACAAACTAACAAGGGATGTTAGGGAATTACTACAGGGCACTGGGGTATCCAAATCATTATACAGGACATAATTATAATCCCAGGATGCACTAAATGAATGAGAGACAGTAGGGATTAGGAAGGTCTGTCTTGATTACACCTTATAGCAGCATGGTAGACAATATTTTTCTGTTATCAACACCACCAAATGGCATTACGGGTTTTTTTTTTTCCTGATGACAGCTGAACTCTCCCAAGGACATCTCTTGATATGATGAATGAAATAAGGCACTACAACTTCCTAAAAGGTAACAATCAGTCAAGAAAGATAGCAGTTTTTGTAGATGGCCTCCTTTCCATATTGAAAAACATGAGAACGTGGAGGCTGTTATGTACTGCCTTGCAGATGTGCAGATTACTTGCTAGTTATAGGATTTCTGCCAATTTTTCTTTTAAAACTTGTAATACAATTACAGCATAACAAACAAAGCATTCCAATTAATATGGAAGTTCCTTAGGGGAAATAATAGGTGCTCATGTCTGAAGACCACAAATGTCTTAACTCTTACCTTTTGTTTATAGATATACAGCATAATTTCTTAGTTAACCTAACTAGTACATTTGAAGAATGCATAAGAATGTCTAAACATATTCTCTATTATTATAGTAAGATTCCCCAGTAGGAGGCAATCTTATTTCAGTGCAATTGAGATGAGATGACTCTGTTCAGCCAAAAAGGTTGGTTTCTTTGTTTCTTTCTGTTAAGGTTGCTAGATCTTAAATGTAGGATTTTTAAAAATCTAAAGCATCTTGCTCTAAATTAATGAATCTATTTTAAAATATACTAAACAATTATGTCAATATTCAAGCCAGGTTTGCTTTGAAACCTTTATGGTTCCCTTCAATTTATAAGTGCCTATAACTTACTAGTACCAATCCCTGCCATCCCGCACGAGTGATTAACATTTTTTTCCCAATATATTCTACTAGACTCATATACAACTCTCTTTAAACTAAATGGGTCTGCTAGGATTGATCTCGTTGACCCTGGTGTTCTCAAAAAGCAAAGTAGTATAGGACCTGGCTCTAACAGGATTAGAATTTGGAGGGGAGATTGTCCAGAAATACTAAAATTGTCGGTTAGACTAGAAAGTTAAAAAAAAAAATCAGAAGACAGCAGCAAACCACTTCTGTATCATTGCCCAGATAACTAGATGGATATATCCATTAAGTAATTAGGGGTCAACTCAAATGAGACTATACAATATGCAGTACAAACAACTTCCAAACAGCCATGTTAGGATTCTAATTTGATCAGTGAAATGGCATGATGAGAGAGAAATATTTAATTCTTTTCCTCTTGCAGTATTCTTCTGACCTGAGTTCATCCACCTAAAGCCACCAGTAGCCACCAGTGGAGATAGATAAAGAACTGAATTCCATCTATAGAATCATGTGTTTCATCCTGTGATGACTGACAAATTTATCTGGAACCATCACTTTACATTAGCATATTGCTTACACAATGCAAATAAGCACAAAATTAAACTGCAGAAAATGCAACAGTATGTCACTTTTTCTCAAGTTTACTAAAGATTCGTTTCAGTCGTCAGAACAGATTGCCAATCTTTCTTATTCGTATATGTGTGCACGCACACACGCACACATGAAATTATCTATTACTCAGACTTTCAAATAGAAACCTCTTATTTGAATCCATTAATACCTGAGGTCTGTACCATAAATATGCAAGGCAGACATCTGCCCTAACTCTGAGAATGAGAAAACACAGATTCCTTCCAGTAATATACTCATACACATAGGCTTTTGAACCACCTTGTGGAATTTCCCCATTCACTTTTAGTAGTAGAACCTTCTTAAAAGTAATTCTTTCTTGTGGATTTTCACACACAAAGTCCAAGATGAAACGATATTCAGCAATCTATTGTTGTAGTTTATTGCTTTTATGAATACATGCATCTGTGTGAGTTCAGAACAGCAGTCCCTCGAGGCCTTACACCAGATTTATATACTCTTTAACACACCTTAAACATCTTCAAAATGATGTATATTGTCTCAGAGGTATATAATGGTTAGAAAAAAATCAGATTCATGTTCGTGGCAGCCTAATTATTTATATGGGGTTGAACTAATCCTATATAAATAATTAGGCTGCCATGAACATGGATCTGATATCTTTGAACTACTGGTGAGGGGAAATTGTTTCCCAGGTACCTAAGTATCCAATGTGATAAAGAGCCTTCTCTTTCTATTAAGAAAAATAAAAATGAAAAAGTCAGATAACATCTAAGAATGTATTACATTTAAATAATTATTTAACAACCAATACATTCAATTATTTAAATTATTTAATTGTTAGGCTGTCCACTAGGAACAGAAAGCAGAAAACTGGACAAAACTAAACACAGAGGATCTCACACATGAAGACAGTATAATGGACTACCAAATTATGAGTTTGTGTGTGTCCCCACCTCACCCGCAACTAACTTCTACACAGCACAAACCACTTCCAAGATAAAAAGGGTTGGTTTCAGAAACTAGAGGAATATATTCTGCTACCATTTCTCAAAATCAGTGTTGTAATTTTCTACACCCATATCCATAATTAGTACGGAATGGACAGTGTGTGTGAATACAACCCTCCCCAAACCTACTGTGCTAAATGGCCATGCCTTTATATTTTAATGGATATTCTCTAAATTCAGAAACATACTCATATAAGCATAAAATAAGGAAGCAAAATTATCCTGGTTAAGCTTGCTAGTGAAAGCAACTGGAATTCACTACCACTTCATTCCTCTTCCCATACACCAAATATTGTATATAATAAATTCCTGATTGATTTTCAGACTGAAGCTCCTGCTATGTTGCTCCCAAGCAAATCAAGATCCCTAAGTCAACAATGAACACTAGCTTACAAGCTTGGATTATCTAAGAACAATAAACTAGGAACCTAGGACTGAATATCAAGCTAATCTTTCTCATTTTTATTAAATGTGCTCATACAAAGTAGAGAAGTGAAGGAGCTGAATGACCCAGATCCTGCTTGTTCAGAACAATTCTGATTTATAATTCTGTATTAATACAGCCTGTGTGAAGAGATGCACTATAAAGCTTTCAGCTTAAGCTTTAAGCTTCTGCAGGTGGAAGCACCTGTCTGACCTTGTCTAGATCAAAAACTAATCTGGGTCAGGCCTGGTTAATCCTTGGATAGACTACAAGGAAGTACCAAAGCAATAGGTTAGAATGGGAAGTTGAAAATTATCCTGAAAGAAGGAATAGCAAACTACTTCTTGTACTGTTGCCAAGAAAACTGAGCAGACATGTCCATGAAGACTCCAAGAGTCAATCCTGACTAAGAAATATTAATTTCTGATATATTTCCTCTATGGTAGGACTACTGATGGAAGAGGAGGGGCTAAAGACTTTCATGTGTGGAACAACTCATGCAGTGGGGCTGACACAGTTTATGACTGTATTGCTTTATGTATCTCTGAAACAGAAAAGATGCAAAAAATACAGCTTTTCATTAAATAATTTTGAAGTATTTTTTCTTTAGAAGAATCACACAAAGTTTTTTTTTCCTATGGTGCTGTGAAAAAAGTACGCTTACCTTGGTTGTGGGAATTTTACAACACTATAAAGGACACTACTGCAGTCTCCTGCAGTATCCAATTATTGCTTTTCCATATAACATCAAGCCAAAGTTATATACTGCTATATTACTAGCCTACGGTAGTATGTCTGTCCTCTTCCTGACCTTCTACTGAACACTGGGATATAGCCGATTTTCCTTAGTGGGTTAGAAAAAGGCCACAGAAAATTTATTAAAAAGTGAACTGTGGAAACTTTCTCCTATATTAAGCTGCAGTGTTATATCAGAGAAGGTTCTAATGTCTCATGAAAATGTTTCAGAAGCAGCGGATGAGAATTTCAGAGCTTTTTGTTGCTTCTTTCAAGATTTCAAGAGAGTAAGTGTAGAAGTTTGCTCTTCTACACATCGAGAGCAATGCCATTGCGCCAGCAGCGGGAAAAGGTCAGGCAAAGGAGAGATTGCCTACAGAAATCACTTACTTTTTTTCTCTTCCCCCTTCCCCACAGAGCAGAGAGATTGGAGAGAAAGAGATTTCAAAAGAGTAGTATAAGCTGTTTGCGTAGTGCACCCACGGCTCCCAGCTCTGTGCTGCCACTGCAATCGCACTGCTTTTGATGTGTAGAAAAGCAAATAGCTTACTTTCTTGCAATCCCTTTCTCTCCAATCTCTCTGCTCTGCAGTGGGGGAGAGAAAAAAAACACGGATCAGGCACCAGGACAACTCAGACTGACTGTAATGGCAATCACATGACTGTGGGATGCTGCAAAGGTTGTAAATGGTCGTAAATGAAATTATTTTTTCAGCACCATCATAATTTTGAAAGGTCTCTGAACGAATGGTCGGTAAGTGAGGACTACCTTGTACTGATCCCTCAAGATGTTCCCACCTAGTAGAATTCCACTTAGCTGTTGTTCAAGTAGTTACTTGAAAGAGATGGCCACACAAATAAATGGCCCATCATCAGATCAATGGAACTGGATCTCATCTACCACCCAGTCAGGTGTCTATCCAGGCTACACACAGCAAGCAGATAAGGCAGACTAATAAAAATAGAGATGACACCACTCCCAGCAACCAATCAATTGACACCTCTCAGGAAATCTCCAATCACCAACCAACCCCTGTGAGTTCAAATCTAACACAGACCACAAATACAGTAAGGCAATCCCACTTCTGAACTGCTGTGCTGAGGAAATCTCATTGGGACACACAGAAAAACATCTTCAAGAAATCTGATCAATTCCTTGGTACTGATCTCCTGAATCCCAGGGAACCTGACTATTAAATATGTAAAGTGAGTTGTACTCTTTACTTGTAATTATATATGCTCTTCCTGGGTACATCAATACAGGTAGTACTTGACTTATGACCAGTCGTTCAGCGACCATTCGAAATAACTGTGCTGAAAAAAGTGACTTATGGCCAGTCTTTGAAGTTTCAGCTGTTGCAGCGCCCCTGTGGTCATGTGATCAAAACCATAGGGTGCTTCAACTTCCCCCACCCACCTATCCCCTCCATCTCTGCCCTTTTGGCTGTCCTGCACGCTGCCTTGCAGGGTGGCAAGCAGCCCCAGAACCGCACAGCTCTAGGGCTGCTTGCCACACGCTGGGAAGCTGCAGCTACCCCAGCCCAGTTGCAGTCGCCCTGGCCACCCTGTGCTCTGCCGCCTCAGCTGACCTTTGCTGTCTTCTTGGTCCCGCTGCTAATGAGGCGTGCCCAGCCTGGCCTTTCACACCAAGAAGCCCCTTTGTGCAAAGCCGGCAATGTAAGCCAGCAAAAGCAAGCCCCTTTGCAAGCAGTTTCTCCAGTGAATGCTTCCTACATGTGGCTCCCTGAGCCAACCCCCGGCACTTTCCCATTGGGTGAAACCGCCCAACCGCATTGCTGTCCAGAATGCTAGCCAATTGGGAAGGCAGGAAGTGGTTTTGCCCAATGGAAGAGTGCCGGGGGTTGGCTCAGGGAGACCACTTGCAAAGGGGCTTGCTTTTGCTGGCTTTGTGCAAAGGGACTTCTTAGCACCAAGGGCCAAGTTGGGAATATCTTGTCAGCAGTGGGAGCAAAAAGATGGCAAAGGTCAGCTAAGGCAGTGGAGCATAAGGCAGAAGGGGTCTCAGAGTGCAGGGTGGCAAGGGCGACTGTGGCTGCGATTGGGTTAGGGCAGCTGTGGCTTCCCGGAGCATGGCAAGCAGCCCCAGAGCCATGTGGTTCTGGGGCTGCTTGCCACCCTGGGAGACAGGGTGCAGGGCAGCCAGAAGGGCAGAGATAGGGGGAGATAGGCAGGTGGGGGAGTTGGAGGCAGTCCCTTATGTTACTGAGGCTCGGACGAGGAGGGGCCAAGCCCGGAATGGCTTGGATTGGGGTGGGTCCTCGGCTAACAACCAGTGGCATTTGCTTAATGACAACGAGGAGTGCCGGGATTGCCATCGCTAAGTGATGCGGTCACATGATGTCTCTCTTTACAACTGCATTGCTTAGTGATGGAAATTCCGGTCCTGATTGTGGTCGTAAGTCAAATGTCTTGTTGGGTACATAAACTTTCTATCACTCACACCTAATTCTTCAGCTGGGGTTTTCAGCCAAGATGACAACTATGGGGCAATTAGTAGGTAAACAATTTAAATTAATTTCTACCATGGCATACTGCTGAAGCAACTGCAAGTGTTAATAACAAAGCAATAGCAACTGGTAATAATAAAAATGTACCTTTTAGATAGCTTCTTGTTTCATATTTCATGGTACATATTTAGATATGCCATTTCTGAGAATGGAATATCTGTTATTGTTAGCTGAAACTGGAACAGCTATTTGGTAAGCATTGGATACAATTCAACCCTCAATTTTGGACCTGGCTTGTCTGAGGTGTGAGTGCATTTTCATCTTTTCCTCAAAGCACAAAGGAATCAGAAAAGTCATACCATTTTGTAATAAGCAACATGATCAGTTTGGATCTCGCTGTCATATCTAATCCTGTCACTGGGGGCCTGGCACCATATGACTGAAATAACGTGGGTTGACTGATGTAACATAAATTGTATCTGACATCCAGGGAAGGTTTCAGGTTGCAAGTTCAGTCACCAAAGTTCTTTGAGTTTAATTACCAGAATGATAGCATTAGCAAAACATTTCAACTCAGATGTCAGTAAGTGACTGTTTTGTGAACCAGCAACCTAATATCAGAATATTTCCTTCAACAGCAACAATATTCCAGGAAATGGCCATTTAAATTTTACTGACAAAATATACGCAGATTTTATGAATACTGGTAATAAATGACAGCAAGAATATCAATTAACTTCTAGATGAAATTAAAATGTATTGAGAAAAACCATACCCAAACCTACCAAAGTTACTTTGAGCTGCGAAGTCAGAATTGGAGAAGTGAATGGAGTTCAGTGGATCAAGGAATTCAACCATCAAGGGGATAAGAAAAAACAGGATTCGGTCTCCAATACAGAAATCCAAAGCTTTTTAACAATAGTCACAAGGGAAAAAGCTGTTTTTCCTATTAAAAGAAAGGTATGGCTAACTGATTATGACCAATGGATTCTAATCTATCCACACTAATAAAAAGTTTCTAATTCCTAAAATATTCTGCAATAGATGGATGTGCAACTCCCTATTAAATCTTGGGCCATCATATTTGTAGTTCAAAATTCCAGATAACCACAAAAAATTTGGTATGGCAAAGAGTTATAGCTTTTTCTATCTCTTTATTGCCATTTAATGGTTGCTTGGAATTTTGCATATATGATAGCCCTAATTAAACCTGCTCCCAAAGGAAATTTAGTAGTCTCTATCTAAACTCTTTCTAATGCTTCTAAATTTATCTCTTACAAAAGTAAATAATTCACTCTTCTCCAATTCTTAATATGCATGTTAAATGTGTAGAGTATATCAGAGTTCTGGTCTTATTTGGGGGGTGGGGGAGATCACAGTTTGGTTGCTATCTTTATTTCTCTGGAATACAGTACACCAGAAATTTCCTTTCCAGTACACTGTGGGTAAATACATACATACATAGATGTCATCTTTCTAGTGAGAAGGGGACTTAAGCAGTAATAAGATCCCTCATATGTTTCAAATGAATCTAGATTTGAGCAGTGCATTCTCCAGCTCAGATCAGTTGCTCAAACAGGGGCCCACACGTCAGAATTAAAATTTTAGTTTGAGTTATAATGGCAACCAGCACAACGGCTATTTTTGAAAACTCAAGTACAGGAAGTGAAATGTAACTATGGTAGGCAGGTGGCAGAAGCCCAAAAGTTTAGTGGAGGGCAAAGAATGGGAGGGACTGCTTGTTTTAGCCAGCTTGGGCCACAGCAGCTAACCCGAAAAAATGGGAGGGGGGAGAAAATTTAGAGAGTGGCTCTATCAGTATATCCAGCTACATACCTACCAGGTGGAAAAGAGAATCATGTCTAATCAGGAGGGATATGCTATACTGAGACCCGTAGACTTGGTAAGTTTCAGCCTTGGTGGAAGCTATTATCATCGGGGGGGGGAAACGGAGGGGGGTATCCAATGATATGATGTAGTAAGATTTTATTAGAGTTGATGGAAACCACCTGAAGCAACATTAATAAATGAGAGATATAGTTCCACAGTTCAGCTGGCATTTCTATGCATAAGCAGAGGGTGCCAATAGAACATAGCAGCCCACTGACAATGGGAGGGAAGATGATAAGTGTAAGAACCAAGGACACTGAGATTTCAAGGATAATGAGTGCTAGTCAATTGGTTAAGATACACAAACCGTCCCACCAAATTAGTGAATGATCTCCACAGTACATAGAAGAATTGGTTCTTGAATTGCTTTAATACTTTTGGATTTTAGTTGATTAATTGGTCAAACAACTCCTTAAGTTTACATTACTTTGCATATGAATACAGTGAGTTATTTTCAGTGATGCTTATACACATCTCAAGCAGGCATTAGGATGGTGGGTGTTATCACCAATTATTTCAATTCATATTTTAAAGGATATTTTCACTCAGTTAAGCAAGACACCCTTTACAAATCTAATATTTTAGGTATATTTATCTAAATAGCTGATTAAAAACTGCAGTTTTAGCTTAGCATCTGAATCTGTGAAATTTCCTTTTTAGAAAATCTACTCAATTTTGTTGGATCAATATGAAAGAATTTGTCTTTATTTTACTACCTAGACTCTACCAAGGTCTGTAACTTTTCTTTGTTACAAATCAGTTAGGAACATAAGATGTGCATACACCTACTTAGTTAACATAACTTTTCAAAACGCAATTGTTAAATATCTATTGGCTCATCTTTTATTAACACTAATTGTTTTGATGAAGCAGCTCATAGTACAGTAGTTACAAAACCAAATAATGTAACAAGTATACTTGGATCTCTGATTCCCTTCAGGCCAGAAGAGAGAATAGGAAAACAAGACAAACTGCAGGCCAGTTTCAAGTATCACTGGAAGGGTCACAGAAAGTTCATTAATTCTTTACCAAAAGGCCAGAAAGGGCCCCTATCAATACAGCCAAAAATCATGCAAGGTGAGTACCAATGACACTTTTGCAATCATATAAACATTCACAGAATAGCTTTTTGATATTTCTGTAGAAGCTGCTAACTGCTACTTTAGAAAAGTTAGGATCTGCAACTAACTCATTCAAGCAATACCTAAACCATATTATTTGCACAGTAACCATGGTATACCAGCTCATTTTGATCAACAAATACTTTTTGAAGAATCAACAGGAATTTAATTTTTTTTTCATTTTTAATAACAGATACCCATCCATTGTTTTCAAATTCTGAATTGTTTTTAAAACAGGAAAATGATATTAGCAATTTCCTAATAATATTATGGTTTAATTTCATTTCTTTTACATATTAAAAACTTACAAAATAAACAGAGATTACAGAAACAATCAACCATGATTCATACAAAACACCAACTTGTTAAATGGAAGATGCCAAATATTTTAAAACTTTCCTTATGTTCAAATCACATTCACAACCATGACAAGCTTCTGTTGAAATCTCCATCACCTTTTCTTTAAAACTGGCAAGTGTTTCATAAAGTTTTATAATACACAAACCTAATTCCCTGGAACCCCTTATGAAACTGCTTTTCTCTAACAGGATCTCTAATTTTAAGTACTCATGGAACATCCTATCTCATGTCCTGAGATTAAATGAGGGATTAGTTTAGACTAAGGCATTACAACCTGATTCATTACATTAAGTTCTCAGGACATTTTTGGATCACAAGATCCAAACTTGTTATTAAGAAGAAGTAAATAAAACTGCTTTAGATGTTTCTTTCTCCTTTCTCCTCTCCAAATCATTGCTTTAACAAGTATTCCAATTTCAGGGACCTGAAAGTTTAAAGGCTGTTTGTTGTAAGAGGAAGACCTGTTTCCAACACACAGAAAGCCTGCTTCTCATTCTTTTTTCCTAAAAATCTACTGTTTATGTGGAGGCACTTTCTAGATGATCTATTTAAGAAAACAAGAAAAACAAGATCACTCATATTTTAATATACCTCTTCTGGAAGTAAAATGCTATTTAGATTGGGAAAATACAGTATTCTTCAACATCATCAAAAATAGGGTTTCCCAAACTGTGATGTGTACCTCCCTTGGGGAGGTGTAGACAGAGTCTAAGGAAGGTGTGAAGAACCTTTTAGTTACATTTTTACAATACGTCCATCTTTCCCAAAGTTTCATTGTATTGTTTTCATTGTTCATTCATGTTCATTTTGATGTTTAGATTTTTAGGGGAGGTGTGTACATTAGATTACACTAAAGAGAGGTGTGATGGCAAAAAGTTTAGGAACCTCTGATGTAAAACGTGTTTAGCTACCAACAAAATTTACTTGTTTTATTCCCAAGATTCAACCAAAATACTAACTAGTGGTGCCATAATGATTCAACATTCAACAAAAAGACTAACTAATTGGATGTTTGTTTACAAGGACAGAATATATAGTTCTCTTTATTCAGTTTACTATATCAGAATTATTTCAGTGAATATCCAAAAGGGTGGTGCAAAGAGGTAGTGTAAGTATTTTTGAATTCCTTTCATAATGCTTCGGTGCAACATCCATTCACATGAACTGGTGCCTCCAAAGTTGAGAGCACACAAAAATATCTGTGCTAACAAAATGTTCAAGCCCTCACTTCCAATATAACAAATCACTATTTGAACAGGAACCAAAGTCTCACGCCTGTCTCCCTTGCTCCCTTCATGTCAAGTGCTCAGTCCATTTTGGTTGAGCAGACACTGACTTAAGCTTACAACAAAAGTTCTCAACGCTTTCTAATATCTGGGTTTACAAAACAGACAATAAGCTGGAAATAAAGAAATCCCACTGAAACTCTAAATGGGCTTGCTTTAAACTATATCAAAAAGTCTGGTATGCCTAGCTTTTCTTACTCTTTTCCTAGCTCTTACCCTAATGGACCTGACAGCTGAACACGGCAAGATTTCTGGAAATTGTGTGTCATGTATGAACAGTGATAACTGTTTTTACAGCTATTGTAGGGACTTTTGACACTTTTTTTTAAATCACTGAAAAGGACAATTAGATGAATACAGGTAGTCCTCACTTAACTACAATTGGGACCGCAACTCCGCTGCTAAGTCATTAAGTGAAACATCACAAGACTGTGCTGGACTTACGTTGTCAGTTCTGCTGTGGTTGTTAAGCAAATCACCCACGGTCATTAAGTGCATCATCACGTGACCATGACTTGTGACTTACTGCTGGCTTCTCCAATGACTTTGCATGTCGGAAGCCAGCTGTGAAGCTTGCAAATGGCAAGGACGCTGTGGCCATCGTAAATGTGTGCGAAGTGCCTGAATGGCGATCATGTGATTGTAGAGACACTGTGACGGTCCTAAGTGTGAGGACTGGTCGTAAGCTACTTTTTCAGCACTGTCATAAGTTCAAATGGTCGCTAAACAGGGCAGTTGTTAACCAAGGACTATCTGAATTGCCTCAAACAGAATAGAAATTTGTTCTTTAAACAAATATCAAACATAAGCATTTAATGAGGGATATTATATGGAGTTATTTAAAGATAAAATGTTCCATGCATATTTTTAAGAGGCCAAAATAGTTCTCACTGCCTAGAGCTGGATTTGTGCTAAGGTTCATTTTGGGCTCCACTCTTCTCTGCACAAAGTCCATACTTTGCACAAATTCTGTAAACCTCTCTAAAATGGAGAGAAACTATAGCTTCTGTATATAATATACAAGGATAAAGTTAAAGTAGCAGATTGCTAACCCAGAAAGTTATGCCTTGGCTTATATTTGCTGGCAGGAAGTTGTAGCCACTCCACATCAGACTGGGGAAGACTGGAATAAAATCTTCAGAATACAGTACTCAAAGTGTTATCCAGGTCTTAGAATCTGTTCTACATTATAAAGCAAACCATTTCTGAAAGAGATCAAGTTTCAAAAACAGTTTGGGGTTTGCATTTTACAAAATGAAACCTACCCTAAATTACGTTTTGTGTCCAGCCAATAAAATTCCAGAATTTTGCTAGCTATCAATTGTTCAGGCACCAGAGACCTGCGCCTGACACAATAAAGCTGACTTTTGACAGTGATCTCTCACATTGCAGAGACAGGCTCCATACAGAAAAGTGGCTCAGGAGAAGATTAGGCTATAATAACTTCCCCTCACATATTGACTGTTTTCCCTTTAGTATAGAGTAATATTCAAATCTTGTGAAACTATCAGCTTAAATTCAGGTTTACTGTCTTGGGCAAAATCAATCCTTTTCAACTTTTCTCCTCCATGAATATAGTATTGGTGATCAGGCTAAGGAGACCTCTTTACAATAGTGGATCCAACATTACTGGACCATGGCAAAAACATATCCTGCTTCTTCATCATCTTTAAGGTGAATGCATGAATAGGATTCAAGCAGATTCTGACTGGGTGATGAAAGCAGACTGAAGAATTAAATTATGGACTTCGGTGTTTTGACTATAGGTTTGAATATCTTTTAAAGTTTTGTTTAAAATGTTCTATATTTTATAAGGGAATACTGCATGAACATTCAGGTCAGGTGCATTTTCAAACGTTTCCAGTTGATTGTTCAAGTCCAGAAGTTTGAGTAAACCACAGATCATTTTGGAAATGGAATCTTAACTTTATAGAGTTAAATTTTCATGAAAGAAATTAGCTGTGCTATTGGTAAAATTTTATAGATAGAGAAATTCTATTTATAGGCAGCTGTGTTAGCCATGCTGCCATTCTCTCACATTTGCAGCCACTATGCAACACTCTTTCTAGACTGCCTGTTAAGGGTTAAATATACAGCTTGTTGAATACTTAACCTTTCTTAAAACATATGGCTTTGTACTTCAAGGGCAGATTCCTGAAAGCAGGCAGAATATTGATAGCTGGCAAAAACGTTTTTGGAATGGGCACTTTAAAACATCAACTGCACCTTAGAATGTTTACCTACCCTGACTTCTGATCTAAGGAGATTTAGAGGCTGCAGAATACAAATGTTTTTTTCAGCTGCCCTATGGAGAAAGGGGGGGGGGGGGAGAATAGACCCTTATCTAAATTCACTGTAAAGGGGGATTCAAATGAAATAATGTTTCACTTAATTTAACTGTTAAGAATATAGTCTTTAAGGGAGTCCTTCCAATTTACACGTTGGAAAATTCATACGTCATTCCCACAAATCCAATATAAGCGGTATGAAGTAATTGGGGAAAGCAAAAGGAATTCTCACCTTTACCTTCCCCATATCCTGTCATATATGAACTGGGAGTCATGTAAAAACTTTGTACATCTGTAGCCTTCCTTGTTTCGTGTAAACTCTTTCATTCTACTACTAAACTTTCTGAAAAATTAGCAGATCATAATCCACTCCATCCTAGCATTTAAATAAACCTACTTCTTTGGAAGCTGCTTGGCAAAAGCATTGTACAGGAAGCCTAGAGCACAGTCAAGCCAGCATTAAAACATCAAACGACTAACAGTTGCATTCCCTTGGACTCTGCAGTAGAAAGGCTGCACTCATATGGGATGATTAAGCAATTTTTACATAGGGCTTGCCTAGGAAGTAATTTCCCCCCATGGCTGGTCTCATACTGCAGTGTTCACCAGAAAATAAAAACCTTCTTGTTTAGAATGGTGAAGCAGCTGGATTCACATGCCTCTACTGTATTTTCCTTCTATCTGTAAGGAATAATTAACCTATGATGTAGCACTTCATGATAGGAGACCAGTGCCTCAAAACTTTAGCCTGGCATTTGGCCTAGCAGAGCAAAAGCTCAGACCCATTGTGCTTTGTAGATGCCAGTTGGGTTAACCCTTGAAAGCAGTCTCTTTTAGATCAATAATCCTATTTTTGGTTGTTTAAAATGACTCAAGCAAAATTTCAAAGAGAATATATACTCATCATTGCCAAATGGATTTACAGAGGATTTCAGGCAATTAGAAGTCCCAAAATACAGAAGGGATTTTACATTGATGTGCTTGAATGCTTTCTCCTCTGCTGACAGAGAGGGGAGATATCAGATCATCCCATCCCTGGAACAGTTACATCCTTGTAGGACTCAACAATCGGCCCTGATCCCACTCTTCTTCAATGCTCACCATACATGATCAGGCTTATTTGAAAATGCTAAAATTCATGGATTACAATTGCTCATTAATGTGCCAATTGCTTCTGTGTGTATGTTGCAGCTCATAAAATTCATCAGGAACTAAAAAAAAAATAAAATCAGCAAATTTTGTGAACAATTATATATTACGCAGGTGACTGTTTTATAGAGTAGAACTAAATTGATATTGAAATTCTGAAGTTTTGCACAGTGTTTCAGCTGTTTATGGAATTTAAAGCTGTAATCTATTACAGCACAATGTTTTTATCTTTATTTTATTAAGTTTATAAGGCTGCCCAATTCTGTGATGACTCTGGACAGCGTACAGTAAAACTAATCCTAAAATACAATTAAAAATCCAAACATCCAGAAGAAAAACAGCCATTCTAAAACAATAAAATACAAGGGACCTGCCATTCATTCTAACCCAAGGTCTGGGGAACGTTAATAATACTAAGTTTCATTTACTGCTGAAACAGTTGCAATTCTATCTCTATAGTTCTGCATCATCTTGTGCTAGCTAGTCTATAACCAAAATAAAGATGGCTATGTTCGCTGTTGCCTTCTGATAATTTCCTTTTGTTTCAGCAAATAAACAAGTCAAGCACAAGTGCATGTTCTTAATGTCAATATGGAAATAATTTGCCTTTATTTTTTTCTGGGATTTTTAAAAACTTCTCAGTCTAGCCTTTAGCCCAATCCTTTTTAAAACTCGTATCTGTAATTCTAGGGATAATTCACACATGCACATAACTTAATACAGTCATAACATGGATTGTCCAGTTTTGGCTTTGTATGTTGTATGAATGTTTATTACTGTAAGCCATGGCTTGTAGCTTAGCATGTTGCACAAACTCTTATAACTGTTGTATATTCAATAAAACAGCATTAATAAAACTACGGCCTAGCAAAATGTGTGAAGCCATCTCATTTATTACTTTCACTGACCGATACAGAAACCCCCCCCCAGAAAAATGCCACATATGGAAGTCATAAAGAAAGGAAGACACATAAAAAACTAAGACATTGATATCAAGTCACTGTTTTGCAAACATAACTTACAGTGCCCTACTGTGATTAAATATTAAGACTGCCAGCTAAATAATCAAGGAGAAATTTATCAGCTATCAATAGCAGGTAAATTATAAAAACTCTAAAAATCAAGATACCTACCTTTCAACTGTATCCACAGCAAACTGAGATGACGCCAAAATGGCAATACACGTGCCATGGTATCTCATCACCCCATAAATGTCACCATTATGTACTTGCATCCTCAACGTTTGGCCATCAAACATGTTTCATGATTTGCATCTTCTTCCAGCCTCTAACGGATTCTTGTATTTCCTATGTAGATTTATTAGTCTTTCAACTCCTCTCCCGCACTGGAAACACTTTGCCTGTGTTTTGCATTAGTCAAAAGCAGCAACTTTCCTTAGACTGAACCAATTTTGTTTAGTATGCTTCACAGAAATTCTGCAATGCCTCATCAGGTGAAAGAATCAATGCGAAGTAGTCTATCTCTGCTTGGAATTCAGGATTTCATCAAATGTTAGGCACATCACCTAAGATTTCCAGCCACCATAGTGCTATTAAAGATGAGGAGTAGGGAAGCACAGAATAATGAAAGGAAACAATGTATCTGCCCAGGCATGCATACAGCAGATATCTATTTTTAAATTACTGTTTTTGATGAAAAGCTATATAAATTAAGAAGTTCTACCAGGTCCTTCTAAAATATTAGACAAGATTTGAATCTTACTCTTCTGGGCCCTCCTGTAAATTCTAGCCATGAACCCAGATTTCCTTCTTTCACTGCTAAACAATGTCACATGTTATTAAATAACATGTTTTGTTATTATTTACCATAATTTAATACTAGTTTATTCACTGAGAGAGAGAGAGAGAGAGAGAGAGAGAGAGAGATGCCAGATCTGCTTTTGGCTTCTTTCCTAACTTGCCAAGGTAATGTAGACTACAATTCCAAATCTTCTCCATCTGATTCTTTCCTGTAGGAGTACAATACGTGTATTGAGTCCTGCATACAAGTATCTAGATGTATGAGAAAGTGCTTGGCAGTACCAAAAAATGTATTTCTTTTTTTGCTGATTTTACCTGGCTTTTCTCCCTAGCCATTTCCTTTCTTCAATAAATGACAAGCAGCCATTGTCATTAAAACAAACAAATTAGATGACAAGGATAAAGAATCTTATATAGACAGGAAATCAACTTAAGTAAACATATACATCCATCTATAAATGGATAAAGAGCACTACAATGATGTAGTTTCACATTTTCAGTTGTCATCTGAATTTGGACAGAAGACTTATGTTTGTTCCTACAAGTAAATCATTATGAGGAGATACTGAAGAGGGCAAACAGAAAAATAATGTTTAAATAAAGTATATTACTTTTGGTCCTCTGTTACTGCTTTTATAGTAAATAGACTCCATAATGTATAAAAGTATGAGAGACATGAGGGATGTAAACGTACCACATATACTTGCCAGAAATGTCTTAGATAATTAATTTTAGTGCATAAACTGGACATAGAAATATTCCATGTATCTGGTTATATATAATTTTGTTAATAATAAGCACTTCATATGATATGGAAGATGAGTTTGCAGTAGTCATGTGAGACTTCTGGAGTCTGGAAATTGCCAGAGCAACAATTTATTTAACACAGTCAAGATTTGCACTGTTATCTTCCTTCCAAGAATTTTAAGGGTGGGGGGGAGGAGGAATGGAAATCCATGTGTTCTTCAGAAACTGAATGTAGGCTTTACTTTTGAATCATGGCCTGAAATTCCATTCATGGTGTTGTCAGTGTTCCCCAATACTTGGATTAAACAAGTATTTGTCTTGGAGAAATCTGTCAACATTAAAAAGCCTCCTTATACTCACTTACAGAACTTTTGATAATCCAGTAGACTGTTATTTTTCTTTGAATAGCTGGCATCATAGCCACACTGCAACCTGCTTGTAAATTTCATTCATTTACAAAAGTAGATTCGTATGCAGCAGGTGAGAGAATTCCTATTTGAATAATACAAGATATTTTGACTTCACAGGAGTAGTCTTATTACAATATTACAGAAGTATATTATTACAAATCTGTAGGTAGATTGCCATAAATTTCTCATTTGATAATACAGAGGAGTAGCTAGTTGCCTTATATGACATGAATTCCTTCTCAGCTTGTCCAGTATCACCTATTTGAATTGTTTTGCCACTTCTTCATATACAAAGGTTCTTCCAGGTTCTTCAGTTTTTCCTCCTACTTCATGTCTTATTGTGGCCAGGAACTCTTGCTCTTTCTTGAAATTTTTCAAATCTTTGACCATCTTAGTTTGCTGATGCCTTCATTTGTTGTTCTAGCAATCAGAGTTTATACTACAAGAGGAGGGGCATGGAATGAATTAGGGTAGAAGTAACTCCTACTGCATGGGAAGGCAAGACAATAAGAAGTCCACATTTTTTTCTTCTGAAATTGACAAGTTCATCTGCCTGGTATAAACCTAAATATGCCTCCAGTATGCTATTATTGCCTGGGCCAATTAAGTGAGAAAGAAGAAGCTTCAAACATTCCTGGCCACGGTTTATTTTGCTTCCTCTGCCTGATGGAATCCTATATTCAACTGTCTGTTAACACAAAATGAAATCTTCAGAAGGCAGAACCCTGCTTATTCAATCCAGCTTTGTGTCCCCTTAGAGAAATAACTTACTATAGAAGTCTTAAAGGAGGCTATAGTATTCCCCCAGAAACTGATATCCAGCCAGATTGCAACTGAAATAACATAAAGCCTCAATAATTATTAGCAATTTATATCTTTGATCACTATACGTACATTCATCCAATTCTTTTTTAAGTATCCATTGTTGGTGGCCATCATAATACCTTGTGACAGGGATTTCCCGAGTCTGACTGCGGATTATGTGAAGAACTAATTTCTTTTACAAGTAGTCCTCAGTTAACAACCACTCGTTCAGTTACCATTCAAAGTTACGACGGCACTGAACAAGTGGAATTATGATCAGTCCTTGAAGGACTGATCCCATCCTGTCCTATCCCAGCATCCCCATGGTCACATGATCATGATCCAGGCGCTTGGCAACCAGCTCACACTTACAACAATTGCAGCGTCCTGCATCATGTGATTGCCATTTGTGACCTTCCCTGACAACTTCCCACTAGCAAAGTCAATAGGGAAGCCAGCAGGGAAGGTTGCAAGTTACTCTAGTAAGTCGTTCACACTCCTGCTGCTTTTCCCCCCAAGGAGCCTGGCTACGGAGCATGAGATCCAGGGGACCTCGTACTCCATAGCATGCCCACAGCACTCCCCCACCCGCGGTGGCCGCCCACACACTGTTGTGCACCAGCAGCAGCCACCCCTGGCCCCACAGTGCTCACACCACACCAGCCACCCGTGTACCCTTCCCTACTCTCCCACACCTGGCAGCAGCCACCCCCCAGCCCCACTGTGCTTGTGCTGTGCCACACTGACCATCTGCTCACTCTCGTGAACCCTCCCCTACCTGGCAGCAGCCACTTACCTGTCTGCCAGGCTGCTTGCAAGCCACCTGGGACTTGCAATTTCCTGCCAGCTTCCCCACTGACTTTGCTTGTTGGAAACCGGCAGGAAGTCATGAGGAGGTCCTTGTTTAATGACCCGCAATCCTTGCTTAACAACAGAATGGGGAGTGCCAGGATTGCCATCACTAAGCAATGCAGTCATATGACATCATGCTTATGACCACATCACTTAGTGACCACAATCCCAGTCCCAATTACTGCCATTAAGCGAGAACTACCTATACTTGTTCTGAAATTTCTATATTAATTTCATCCAATAATCCCAAATTGTAGTCTTTTGAGACAAGGAATTTTTTTATCACCATTCTACATCATTTAAATTTATCATGTCACCTTTTAGTCACATTTTTAAGCCCACCCCTACCTTTATCTTTCTTTCCTGACATAGTGGTAACCTTTAATTATGGACAGATTAGTAAAGTCTCAGGCAAAGACCCTGCATATGGAATCACAGACTAAACCCAGTAGAAAACCAAAATACGCTGAGCAAGGAAACAAATTAAATAGTTTCAAGCCACCTAGTACTTTGATCAACTTATTGTACCAAGCTGTTATGCTACTGCACTTTAATATTATTGAGGGCAACTTTAAAAATATTCTTTAGGTCATAATATTATGCTCTTGTGATAATAGAACAGCTGAATTACTGTTACATGAAAATACTGTTTCATGTATTATATAGCTTTCCATACAGTTTTGCAGACTAGTCAAATAATGCTTCTAATTTAACTACTTTCTGGCCAGACACATTTTTATGTACCATCTTTGGCCAAGCACTATTCTAACAGAACATTTACTAGAGCCAAAATATCTATGACAGCAAGAAAAATTTGCTAGCAACAAACATCTAATTGGGGAAAAATTTATTTGGCAATCATCTAGTATTTACTAGGTAAATTTTCACAGGTCAAAAAAACAAATAGTTACATAAAGTTGGCTACATTAATGAAAACTGAATTCCCAAACAAAAACAATTTAGAAGTTGGTAGGAACGATGTTTCAGTTTTGAAAATAAAAGTCACTTTATAAAGGATATACAGTGGAACCTCGGGTTACGAACACTTATGTTAACGAATTTTTCGGGTTACAACCAGCTCCGGACGCAAAATTTTGCCTCGGTTTGCGAACTCCACCTCAGGGTACGAACAGGATACGCGGCCATTTTCCCTCCTGTGACACGGTCCGCGGCCATTTTTCCACCCGACACGTGGTCCGCGGCCATTTTCTGCCCCTGACACGTGGTCTGCGGCCATTTTTACGCCCGACACGTGGTCCGTGGCCATTTTTACGCCCCTGACACATGGTCCGTGGCCATTTTCCACCCGACACGTGGTCCGCGGCCATTTTTCCGCCCCTGACACGTGGTCGTAGGGAGGGGGACTCTCCCTCCAAGCAATAGCCGCCTCCCTGTCCTCCACGCCGGAACGGATTAACGGTAATTACATTGAACCTTATGGGGAAATTTGCTTCGGGTTGTGACCAATTCGGGCTGCGACCAGAGTCACGGAACGAATTAAGTTCATAACCCAAGGTACCACTGTAACTTGAATATTTGTAAAGCAAAATGGTTTCCATTACTCTTTTCTAACCCATTCAATGCAATCCAACTGCAGGCTTTTCTGAAGTTGTCCTGGTACAGATAAACTCAAAACAGAACGTAGACCAAAGTGTATGAATGTTCTCCAAACAATGATCAAAGATTAGTTAATCAAAATAAGAAAGTATCTATTCTTAGGTAAAAAAGATGCAATATTTGTATACCAAAGAGAATGAAATCGTTTTGGAGCATTAAGTAATTGATGAAATCAACCATGACTTGTTGAAGCTGAAGGCTCTACTGAAGACACTATATTTCTTTGGAATCTAAAGAATTAATTCACTGCTTCTTGCTATTCATTTAACATCAAGTTCAAATTATTAAGTTGTTCCTACTATTCAGTCAAATAGTTGCCACTATTCAATTTCCTATATTTTCTACATTAATATAAAGAAGTATTTAATTTATTAACTAAAAGAGCAGTATCAGCTTAAAGGAAGTGTTTAATCATGATATTTTCTAAAATTAGAACTGAAACATTTATTTCAAGGATCTAAAGTTATGGTGAAATGTTAAATTGAGAACATCCTTTGAAGTGAAAGGTATATCCCTGACACATTACATCAGGCAGGATGATTAAGAAATGTTTCAAAACTTGCATCATGCCAACCCCCTCTGACCTTTACAACAAACTCTCAGGACTCTTCAATAGGAGTTAGTATTTTGTCAAAGCAATTTACCAGACATCTTATTAGCTTTGTCACTCTTCAACTTGATCAAACTGTTTACAAAATTGTCCTTTACACTCTTTGAAGACAATGTATGCAGATCGACCTTTCTGTAATATTTTGAAAAATTCTATGGCAGAACATAACATCTAAGAGTTCAGCCACTGACTTCCCTGGAATTAGAACTGCTATGTTCTTTTGATGAGGAATGCAATTTTCTTACATATACTTACTCTCTTTATCACAGCACTACTTCATTTCTTTCCATTAAAGTTGAAACACACCCTGGAGCATGTTGCAGTGAACACACCCATAGTTCATAAAAACAGTTCCAATTCTTTTTTCTTCTTTCTCTCCCTCTCTTTTAACTATGAATCATCTGTGCTGATGCAAATCGTACATGTTGTCATTTACAACTATAGTCTAGTAACAGAATTTTGCTTTTGTATATTCCTCTAATTCAGAAATCACTAACATTTACAGTGTTCAAGTTCACGGTCACCTGTGAACCTAACTTCAACCTAACTGTCAATATGATTAAGAATTAGTTTTCTAGATCATCTAATGTTCAAACTTTGGATCCAATCTAAAAGATTCAACTAGGTACTCAAATACCAAGTGATTCATGTGTTTCCAAATATCTCCTTCTGTTTTATGATATTTAAGCACACATGAATCTAAAATGGGGACTACTATGGTAACACTGTATTTCCATTTCAGTGTGGTGAGATGTGCCCATTAGCTGTCATGAGACAGCAAATTGAAGAGTGAGATCTGCAACTTCCAGTTTGAAGAAATATGGAAAGGAATATGATACAAAGGAAATAAGTGTTTACCATTCTTCTAATAAAAGGTTCAGAAGTGAGAACCCTTTTCCACATGAAAGACATGAGTGGGAACACACTTGTAAATCTTACATATAATCTCTGTGTATACTGTTGTACATGCTTATGTTGCAATGTGCTGAAGGTAGGGCTATGCTTGAAAAGTGTCCAGAGATTGCAATTTTAGAAAAGTAGCAGCTAAGCTGCCAGCTGGTGCAAGAGACAAGCATTATATGATTTCTGAGGGACCTACACTGGCCAAACCCTACTTGGTAAAATTGAAATTCCTGTAGGACTGCCTCTCCCAATTGGAATCTGTCCAGCTACTAAGATCAGCAGGAAAAGCCCTTCGGAATAGAGCCCCACTACCAGAAGTTTGGGAATCAGGTATGCTGGAAAGGGCTTTCTCCTGTATGGCTCCCATAATGAGCTCTCTGGAGAGATGCGCTTACCCTCTACTCTCTCTGTTTTTAGGAAGTTGGTAAAAATGCATGTGGTTCCACCAAGTTTATAATTGTCAATGTTAATTTATTCTAATGCTTGGTTTTAAATAGCAGCTTTAATATAAAGCTATGTTGATTATGCCTGTTTGATATATATAAAAGCAGCTTGATTGTCACATCGATTAAGTATAAATCCAGTCATATGGAAAGTATTATATACAGACTTTTCATATAATTAAAACATGATTGTGCAAAGTTTATGATTGCACAGACAACCAACAAATCTATTGCAATGTAAGTACCATCTTTTACATATTCCTATAAATTGAATAATGTGGCAATGATAACTAGGGTTGTAACCCAACTATCTGAATTCCAGGATTCAAAGGAATCATATTATGCACAAATTTGGAACTGTTCATCTTATGAACATATGAATTAACAAGTATTTTCTGTTAAATCAACTTTGTGCTCAGTTTTATATTAACTATGAATGTAAGTTCATGCCAAAAGGTTACTGCAATAAAAACAATTTCAATGATGATTTAATCTAATATTTGCACCACATAAATTCAGTAGATCTAAATTCTCACTGGCATATTTACATCTGTCTTGTTTTTTGAAAATTTCTAGTAATTCTATAAAGGACAGATTCTCAGGTTCCTTTAGCAAGCATTTCAACATAGCTATATTTAGGAATTTTTCTAAAATATTCAACCAAAATAAGTGCAGCCATAACATAAGCCCATTCTTTCTTTCTCATATCTTACTGGCCTTGAAATAGTTATATGACTTATGTTTTTCAAAAGCTTTTTAGACAGCCATTTTCTCATTAATCTTATAGCCTTCTGGACAATATAAATGTGACTGGCCTCTTGCCATGTCTGTAAAGTAAACATTGTTTCTGTGGCTTTCCTGTGAATCTTCAGCAATTTGACTAGATTCAGTGTTTCAGTTAACAGAATCCAAAACAGCATTTGTTTTGCATTGTTTCTAAAAAACAATTTCATTCATGTTGAAGCAATCAGTTGTTACAAAGTTTTTGTAGGGATTCCATTTGGAATCAAAATTCCTTTAACACTGGGGTCTATTGTCATGTCTTTCCAAATGCCTCAAAATCTGGCTCTCTTCACAGAAGACCTTAATTAACATAAATTCTGCAATCATCCAAATTTCTCAAAGTTTCAAAACTTTAAAAATTCACTCCCATTATTGTTTTGAAAAGAATCAAAGCTGCACTTAGCTTCAGCATTGACACAAATCTTGATCTTTCAGTAACTCTCATCCATTTCCACTACTGGTGTCAACTGCACAGACAGAATGACAAGATACAAATATACAGTTCAACTGAAGTGAGAAAACTGTAGATCTCCAGATGTTGCTTGATTAAAACTCCTATCATCCTTGATAATGGGGAATGTTGGTGAGATTGATGTAATTAGCATTCAACATCATGCTGCAAGCAAAAAACTTCTCATCCCTGTTGAACAAGGACTGATAATTCCAGTCTTGCTTATCTCCTGCATTTGCAATTCAGTGATTTAGAACTAAGATGTCATTTTTTTCTTTCTTTCATCTATTCTAGAAATAATGTAAATAATGAAATAAAAGAACAAACTGCTAGATATTTTCATAGGGTTATACAGGAGCAAATTCATCCCTCCAGTACATGAGAACTACACAAAGCTCAAAAATTCAAGAAAAAAAGGAGATATAAGAATATGTTTATATTATTTCTCTTTATATATCTCTGAAAAAAATGATACACTGCTGACTTGTTTTCATTGCTCTTTGATAATCAGAGGAAGGATAAAAGAAGTTAGCAGTTTCAGATGATCTAGTCACAGTCAATGCAGAATGCATATTTCTATTCCATTCCCTTCTCTGAAAAAGAAAGATTCCATATGTGTGCTAGTACACTGATAAAACTGTTAAGCACCACATTTTTCTGCGAAAATTGCATCTCTCCAAAACCTCAGAGAACAAGCTGCGCTCTGATCCCACCAGTGCTTCTTTTATATCAGCGCCAAGTAACATTCTTTGATAACAGTTTCATCTCCTGAGTGGTGTAAATCACTATTTGTTATCTTACAAAAACTGTCTGAAACAAGGCAAGGCTTTGGAAGCCAAATATCTATGCAATATAAAATGCCCTGCAAATATTGTTCAGTGCGAATGCCTTTCTTTTACTGCTTTGAGGATCACTTTATGAATTCTATCCAGTCCTAAATCAATGTACTATGCCAACGTAACTGCATCTCAATTGAAAAATGTTCCTCTGCAAATCTTTAGCTGTTCAAAAACAGCCTCCTGCACATCATGCCTAGGCTTGTCCACTGTCAGCATTTTATCACATCAGTTTAGATCAGTCCACTACCTAGTCATTAGCATCTCAATCTATAGCAAGCCTTCTCAAGCCATGAAGGATATGTGGGACACAGAGAAGGAAAATTACAGGGACCTATGAATGATTTAAATACTGCTTTAATTCAGTAATTCAGCACAAAAAAACCCACACGCAATAAAAGTATGTTCTGTTGTATTTGGTCTAGAATAGCAGGAAAGAAAGAAAGAAAGAAAGAAAGAAAGAAAGAAAGAAAGAAAGAAAGAAAGAAAGAAAGAAAGAAAGAGGGAGGGAGGGAGGGAGGGAGGGAGGGAGGGAGGGAAAGAAAGAAAGAAAGAAAGAAAGAAAGAAAGAAAGAAAGAAAGAAAGAAAGAAAGAAAGAAAGAGAAAGAGAAAGAAAGAAAGAAAGACAGAAAGAGCAGGCAGGCAAGCAAGCACTGAGAAAATGCCGAATAATTATGAGACTCTAACAATTAAATCTTTATAAGACAAAAATGTATGTGTGTGTATACACACACACACACACACACATATGCACACCTGCCAGCATCTGGGTAAAGCATACACCTGCTATTTGCTACTAGTACAACTTGCTTTCATTTCTCAGAACATTCTTTTGAGTATTCTGTTTCCCAACCAACTTTTTAATTAAAAGGAACCAACAGCAACTAATCTCGCCTACAATCACTGTATTCCTGAGCACAGTGAAAGCTGTCCCACAGTTCCCTCAGGAGGCCACTGATAAATACCTTAAGCACATTTCAAAGCTGCACATGGGAATAAATGTCTGCACCCAAAAGGGAACTCAAAAACATGTTAGATACACAATTCCTTTTATTGCTAGCCATACAGTGCAGGTACATTGTGGACCTGAGAAAATCAGGGTTGAAGGTTCAGTCCAGCCTTGAACTCACTGGGTGGCTTTTGCTAAGACACTGAATCACAGGCTTTATAATGAGAATAATGAATTATCAGAAGGTGTGATTTTAAAAAATCACATTAGTTACTGAGATGCTAATCAATGGAAGTCTTTTAGAAGATCTATATGTGATAATGGCATTATGCACATGTTGTTTCAGATGAGCAAAACAGGCTCAGGCACTTTATTACACTCATGCATGTTCTATATGGTTGCTAATAGTTTACTTAGTCTTCATCTCTATGTGTGCCCTGTGCCGTAAAAACTCCATTTAAACATTTTATAGCACTGACCCATATATTTTCATGGTCAAATTTCCCATAGAATCCCTCTTTGTTGTCACTGCCCCACTGTTTTCTGTTTTTTTCAGCTTTGAATCTGGCAAATACATGCTTTTCAACCAGCTTAATCATCTGCTTGATAGATGCTTCATTTGCTTTTGGTGGACTGGGTAACAGCAGGATTTTCTGATATTCTTCTGATACTGAATAGCAGCAATAGATGCAGTTCCTATCACTTTCCATATACATAAGACTTCCTTTGCACTCCTGGGGTTCATAAGCATTAAAAGAATGTGGTCTCTTTGCATATTTTCATCAAGTTTTTGATGATGACGTGTAGAACAGAATTGAGAGTAGTGAGGAGCATTCTTATGAGAACAAAGTTCGTCTTCACTATCATGGCAAACCAAATTGGTTGAACTCCCACTTTTGCACAAACCCAGTTACTAGAACCTTCTACATTTCTTCCTGGAACTCCCATGTCTGCACTTTAGACACATGAATGAGGAAAAGAAAAAAAAAAATCACTAATTGGCTAGCACTGCAGTGATCACACACCAACTGAATTCAACAACAAGATGCAGTTAGACAATAAAATATAGAAGCTTCATAGCTTCACAAGCATTTCAGAGAATGTGGTGCCGTTAGCCAAATATTAGATCCTATATTACCGAGAAAGACTTTTTTAAAAAATTGGTATCTCAAGACTTTTAGCATCTTGAAATCTTTTCCCAAACAGGTCAAAGTGTGTTGTTGGCCTATGGCTCCCAGCATACCTTATCACTGATCACTCTGTCTATGCATGATGGGGATAATAATTCAAGAGTTCAACATTACTACTAAAGTTCCTTGCTTTGTATGGTCACCATGTCTGTAATGATGTCATGTGTCATATGTTTCCAATTTTATTTGGTAAAATGTATGATCTGAAACATACAGTAAATTTGCCATTTGATAGATGAAAAACATTAATTTTAATGAAACAATATGCCACTGTAAGCAACAACTGGACTGAGTTAAATTTGCGTTTATATAACAATGGCAAATAACATAAATACATGAAAAGTTTCCATCATTTGGGCCTGAAAAGCTGTATTTAGATCAACAGGTGTTGAGCATCAGGCCAATCTTATTGTCAGGGTAGATACATACATAAATAATTGAGTATCTTGTAAAACCAGATACAAGGGCAGGACAGTGAAGAAGAAAACCTATAGCCCCCTACACTTGCATTGCTGACAGCAGAATCAAACACTCAAAGACATTCCTCTACTTTCTACAAGTCAGATATTTAAAAAATGGCATAAACTAGTGAGGGATATGCAATATTTCCATATCACAATTCTATTGCTGCTGCTGTTGTTGTATCATGGGTGGAGCCCAAAAGATGTAAGAAGCATTATGATTATTAAAGGTTTTCCAATTCTGAAGGACCAGTGAAGGATTGTTTTAACATGTTAAGCCTTTACTATGATTTAAAAGCATTACAATAACTTTTAAAAATGGGAAAGTGCATCAACAACTATTATTTTTGATACTGAATTTCAGTAATGAAGTCAGAGCAGCTTCTAGGATCCATAAAAATATTTAAGGACTTCATGCAACTCAAATCTGAAAGTTAACAAACCCTTGCAACAGTGGAATAGTGCTATTTCTTGAGTTTTTTCATTAAGATAATGCTGGCCACAATCCACCATTTCACATTCAATTGGCAAAGCACCTTGTGGACTATAATGCCATTGGCAATCAGTATTTCATCTTAACTTTCTGAATCTATCAAGAACTGAATGGCATGATCAATATTTTACTGGTTATCATAAGAACTGCATTCTACCATAAACATGGCTTAACTGGATGTATATACAGATATCCTCAGCATCAGAGTGGAATCTAAGCTAGAAAGTTTTCTTTGACATGTTTTGCATATAACTATTCAGAAGCATGTCCTACTGAGTTCAATGATATTGAATCTCAGATGCACTTGTATAGAATCGCTGCACTGATCTTGTTCTGGTTTCAGGAGCAAATGGTTTGGCTTAGAATCTCACTATACGCATGTCAGAATTCTTGCAGGAAAAAGAAACCAAACACCTTAAAAGTTTGATTTCAATGAAATTCTGAAATGCCATAAATTACAGTACTAACTTTTAAACTTATTTATTAATTTTAAATTTGGGCTGGCTTTGTTTTAGAGCACAGCCCTTTCAAGCTGTTCCTCAGAATTAAAGTTTGAAAAGAAAAGGTAAAGAATATATTTGAGATTTACTGATGGATAAAGCAACAAAGAAAGTTGCTCCCATGAGAATGCAAAGTGAAATCTGGAAATCTGATTAAGGAGAGAATTACCAAACCAGTTCTCTACTTTAAAACAACATTCTATCCTTGCTTGAGACTGAAGTCCTTGAGGAATTCTGTCTATCCCAATCAACAAAAGAGTTCTGAGTGGCCTGCATTTTTCATGTTTAATTCAAGGGTTCTGCTTTCTAGTCAATCATGGTGGGATTTAGGATAAAATGTGAAATATGGCCAAAGATTGGCAATAATTTTCTCTATTCAGACATTAAAGAGGGATAAGAAAGTTTCATCTATAATAAAACTGAAATGGGCTGTTATTTTATGTTAACACAGACATTTAAGAAAATTAATCTCACATTCTACCTAATTCCCAAATTAACCAAGTAATGCAGTTCAAAAACTCATTCAGATGCTGTTATTTTATGTAAGATATAAACTTTTGTATAAATAAATCCACCTCTCTTCGAAGTTGAACTGGCATAAACTGAAATGTACTCATTTCCCTTTATTTAACTGACATATCAACTCTGGAAGAAGTAGCGTTGTCACTTCTTTGGCTGTGCTTTTAACACATGTAAAAATCTCAGCTGGGGGCAGCACCTGGTCGACCCTGTTGGACTCAGAAGCTAATCAGGGTCAGGCCTGGTTATAACTTGAATGGGACTTCACCAGGAATATTGGGGTGGCAAGCTAAGCAAAACACACCCAAAACAAGGCAGAGGCAAACTGCTTCTGTACTGCTGCCAAGAAAACTGCAGAGTTATATCAGTGTAAGATCAAGAGTCAAGTTTGCATTCAAGATTTCTTTTAACAGACATCAACACGATTCAAATTAAATACAGCAAAACATTACTTTTGTTTGCCATAAATACTGGGCCAGTTCATAAAATTACATGAACCCAGATATACACATTATTACAAGTCTATAAAACTCTTTCTAACTATACACTCCATCTATCTCAACCCCCCCCCTTTACTTTTTAGTGCATTAAGGCAGCAAGTCTTCAAACAATGGTAACTCCCATCTTGTCTGACCCAGAAATCCATGCTCTTGGGTTTAGATTAAGCTGGCATCTTAAAGCATAGTAATCATAATTTTGAATGAAAAAATAAACTACAGAAACTGAACTCTTCTGTGTTAACATTTTTGTCTGCTGAGAAGGATCACAAGACTTGTTAGCAATGCAACTCAGTATGCAGAAATACAATTGTTTTTCATTCAAATTCAATGGCAGGTCCCTAAATGGCAGTACATACTTCTTTAAAAAAAAAGAAGAAAAATTGCTGCCCTTATTTCTGGTCTTCCACTATGATATTACTGTACTAATGTCCCAAATGTTCAAAATACTGATTTGCTACCACACCAGTTTGAAAAAAATCCTGTAGGGTTTTCCATTCTACTTAATTTTTTTTAACTAATGTCAATCTCTGGCTCATTTTTATGCAGATGTAATCAGGAGAATGAATGGGTGGCTTACACCCAAAAAAGAGGCAGATAAAACAATGGCATTGTTCCAGAGTTTATTCCTTATCTTTTTAGCGATTGCAGTACAGTATTCAATTTACTTTTCCCTATCAGCTTTCTGCTATCATCAAGAGTGTCCACAGAGTGTAGTCCAAAAAGTCAAGATGTTGCCCATGGTGGTATGATCAAAGCTCTGCCTTTTTATGTGCATTACATATCCTTATCAGTTTTGTACAGATACAAAACCCTTAAGAACAATAGATTAAGCCACTTTATTGTGAAACCATGTAATAAATAGCCAACACATTTTGTTTTGTTTGTCATTCATTCTTAATGTATACTTAATTTTTAATAAAAATAAAGGAAAGGATTTCGGAGCAATTTCCAGTATGAACAAGCTTTAAGAAAATCAAAATATTATTAAGTGTATATTACACTTAAACGGACATGGCTGTCAGTTTTTGAAACTGCACAACTGACTACAGTATTTCCATCATAAATATTGTGACATAAAATTTAGGAATGTTATTCCTAAAATAGTGTGCTCTAGTATTATACAAGCAAAAAGCTGAACTTGTGTTGTCAAATAAGTTTGTTAAATAGCAATCAATTTAAGCTTTCGATTTAATAACAATCTTATCATTAAATATCTGGGGAAAAAAACAACTACAATAAATAAGTTCAATTTGTTCCCTACTCAAAACATAGATTAGAGCAGTGTTTTTCAATCCTGGCAACTTTAAGATGTGTCGACTTCAACTCCCAGAATTCCCTAGCCAGCAATTCTGGGAGTTGAAGTCCACCCATCTCAAAGTTGCCAAGGTGGACAAACACTGAGTTATAGTATCTCAGTCTGTTTATGTTCATCACATTACTGCTAAGCTTTGAATCATGTAGCCAGAGAAAGCTGTTTGAGCCCTCTAGCTCGTTAAGAAAATATCCTTCCCAAGATGCCAAACAGTATTTGTGCTGGTCCCGGAAAAATATGAACAGTCATTTCGAGCTGTTCAAAAGTATCCTAACATTGGAGCTGCTGAGAAGAATGTCAGTTTGAAAGCATGTAGCCTGATGAACTGTAACTATCCTGAGCTGCTTTTTGTGAGTGTATGTTTCAGGTACATAAGATCTGCATCAGAAATAGCCTTTCCTCAAGGAAATCCTGACACTGTGTGTAGAGAGTAGTTATTTTATTATTTTTTTTTAAAAAGGACCTTTTCGATGGTGGTATATAACTTCCTCATACTTCTCCGAAGTTCTAATCATGATTCCATTTTTATTTTAGAATAACATCTGTTTATATTCTTCCCTACCTTAGAAGGAGGCATTATTTGATTAAAAGGGTTCATTTATTTCCATTAAATTTAGGACCAAAATACTTATTACATTAATTATGTAATATGCAACTGATTCTCTTTGTTATTTATTTGACAATAACCATGATTCACAATTTGGATCAGGATCACCATATACAGGAGAGGTTTTTAATTTTTCCTCTCTCCCACCTTCCTGTTTTCTTCCTGAAATTAGTCCCCCCAATGTAGAGGGGATTAATAAAATTTCCACTGGCGCCTTCTTAAAAAAAAAAAATGACATAAGGTTAATAATATCCTTCTGTTCTTCCCTAGAAGTCCCTTTTCAAAGCCTGCTGCCTCTGTCCTAGAATTGCCAGTGACTAGTAGCTACTGAAGTTATAAATATTTATAACACATAGAAGAACACATGAATTAAGAGAATATAGACTTCTTACCAAGTAGAAAATGTCTTAGCTACACCTCAAAGTAAATGAACACAGAAGCCAGTTTTAAAGCAAGTACTATTGCCCTGAAAAGTTGAGTGACCTCCTAGATACCTCCATTTTCTGCAACCTGGGGAATTCAACTTGCCTGTATTTATATGACTTATAGAAGACTACGGCTACAGCCGTCTGAACGGATGTTGCCCCATTCTGACTATGTCAGAATTTATAATATACAGTGACCTAATCAGGTCTGCCTTCTTTTATCAAGAAATAAAAAGAAAAGCACTAAAGTCACTGTGTAGCTCTAAAGACCAAAGTAAACACATGGAATCAATTAGATATTACTTTTATTCTGCCTTTATGAAGCAGTAGAAAAGTGTGACCTAAAAGGATTTTTAAAGGCAACAACTCACACAATTTGTATTTGGTCTAATCCAGACATAATGAAGTTACAGTGCTGAAATACTCATCAATGCTCCTGCATGTGTATAGCTTATGATCTATAAAACCTTAGAAAAGTGATTTCACAATCTATCTATCTGAAAGCTTAAAAAAAGTGCTGCGCAATGGTCTATTGCAGAAATCATTTTTCTCTTCTCTACACACACACAAAAAATATATTTCTCTCCAAAGTGGAAAGCAATGGCATTTCATTTGGCATAGAATTACAAAAGACTGTTGGCTACATGTTATAGTTTAGCAACATATGATCCTGGTTTAAGCATAACATTTTAACTTATGATGTTAGAAGAAAGCAACGCTTAATTTGAATGATGGTTATCTTGAAAAAAATCAATTCTAGAGAAGAATTAATATTGTTATGAGTTTTAAAAAATTATAGGTCATATACATAAGCATATTTCCCAAGGCATCTACCCCAAAAGTACATTTATCTATCAATCTAACATTGCAAAATACACATTTTATATACAGAATGCAAGTATTTCAGTAGAGTCCATGTTAACTTTTTCATCTACTTTTACAAAAGACTTTCTAGAAATCTGAAGTCTTCTTTTTCCTAATGGCATCACTTTTTACTCCAAAACTATGGGCAAAAAACTATTAGTGCACAGATATACATTATAGACAATATTTCATAATTGTGCTTAAAATCACAAAATTATATTGGTTTACTTTTTAATATGAATTGACTTAATGTGCATTTCCCAAACTTATACACAAAACAGAATCAATTTTCTATTTCTACAAACACTGCAAAGCGTTTCTTAGATAAAAGAGAAAAGCATGTTGAAATGAAATTTGTATTAAAAACATGTATTAGAATTTCCTATCCCATATACCATTTAACTGTATTAGTTTCTTTCAATTAACAATACAAATTAAATGTGAACCTGTCATACTGCAAAGCAAAGTATCAGCCTTCCAGCAACTTCTATTTTAGAGAATAGAGAATAGACATTTCTTAAGAATGTCTCTAAGCCCCCTCCTAAACCCCACAAACACTCTTCAAAAATAAAAATGGTGGATCACTGCACCCCAATGATATGTTCTGTAATATGCCTCTCTGACCCCAACATACACTTGGGGCACCAAACAGAATCATATGGGGCTGTGTTAGTAGAAATCAATCCCACCATTTGGGAACACCAGTACTCAATATTTTATTGAGTACAGATATGCACAATTTTCTGTACAGACTTTAAGGAAAAGTATTTGTATCAGATGCATTAACGTATGCTTGAAAAATGCAAAACTTACAGAAAGAGAAATTGGACATCTTTAACCCTGGCAAACTTTTCATTTAATTCTAGTTTCTACTGGCTGACATGAGTCGATAAGGTACCTGGAAACCATTCATTCATGAGTAGACCAAAATCCATCTATCCAACCAACCCAAAAGCACTTACAAAGAAACAGCCCCACTGAAATCTTGGGACAGAAGGTCCATATAATGAGACTGTTATGCTTTTTGTGGGAAAGGACTTTTTAAAAACAGTTTCTTGAACAAGGAAAGATATAGCTTTGAGAAAATTAGATCTGCCAAATGCATGGTTCCACTCAACAATTAAAAATGTTTCCATCTGGTAATCTGATTTGAAACCAACTGGAGAAACTTTTCAGTGAAATTTGATTGGGTTTGTGTCATGAAATACATCTTCAGCATGGGGACTATGATCAGACAGTGAAATATAGTAGGCTAAATCTAAAGGACTATCAACAGAAGAAAAATAGCTACAAGCAGTATTTCAAAATTACTTGAGAATTATAGAACGTAGTTCCTATAATAATTCCTGTGATTATCATTCTATAAGAGACTGTATATAAAGGATGTTAGAATTTAGTTCCATTTTTCCTCCCACAATACCCAGGTATCGAGTGAAATATTTCTGTAAGCATACAGCCTCAGCATGTATGGCAGCACCCTGAATCCAGCTCAATGCCTCTGTGCAAATTAAAAGGTGATTTCCTATAAAAATGAATGCCAGGGGACAGTTTCCCATCAGAAAAATATAATAGCTGAGAACAGAGAAAAGCATTCACATATTTCTTTCATTACTTTTGAGTTCATGGCTGTGTAAAATTCTCACAGTTACTGCACAGTTACTATACAAAACAGAAGTAGATTCAGCCGTAACACAATTAACTGTTCTGTTCAAAGGACTGCTAATGAGATGCTAATGAAGTTGGCCAGCTCAGCCAGTTACTAATTAGCTACTGTTTCTGCTATGGTCATAAACTTACACACAGTTCTAAACTCCCTCTTTCTTTCCAAAATAATATTAAGATTTTTTTAAAAGATTAATAACTATTTTCCTCTATATTTAAATTTAAAATATATTTAAATGCTCAAATTTACTGCACTCATAAACATCAGATTCTTCCGGTAAAATGCTACCTGTTATCATGAAATATATCTCTACTCTCAAAACGATTTCTTAAACTTCAGCTAGAATGTTAAGGCAATATTAGGAAATATTAATATATTGCTTTGATTATTCAGGATGTTCTAGTACAGCAAACTCTCAATTTAACAGACCTTGGCTTAATGGATTTCCAGATTTAATAGACAATATCTGCTGGATCAATGTTTTCCCTGGATTATCATTATTGTACTGGGATTTCCTACTGCAATAACAATTATTCAGACAACATTATTTGTACGGAATTGTATTTGTACTGGCCACAAATTTGTACAGAATTGTACAGAACTGGCCACAAAGCAGAGAGCAATTAAATGATGAGGTTCATATGACATGTTTACCAAGTCACCGTTTACTCATTTAATCGAATTTTCTGGTATTAGCACTTCCCTACTAGAAGTACCTAACAAAATGCTTGGATGGCAGACTTGCTCTCAGGCACCTGCACCTCCCTTCCAGGTCCTCCTTAACTCAGAGTTGGGAGTCGCTGTCCATTTCTACAATCCATACTTGTGGGGGGAAGCCTGCGATACTCCTTTCTCCCATTTCACCATGATCACCTCTGTGGCTTATGCCTATTACAGCAATCAACTATGATGAAAGTCCTCTGCTTCCAAAAGCAAAAAACAGCAGCAGGTCTTCTTCTATGACTTGGGGAAGATTGTGAGTCCAGTAATGAAAGGAATATAACAATAAAAAGCTGGAAACGGTATGACAAGGAGATACATTTATGCCGTATAAGAGCATTGTGGGAGTTAAAGAAATCCCATTAATTATTTAGCAGGTATTCAGCTTTAACAGATACCCATCCTTCCCAATTAGTCCATTACATCAAGGTTATTTGACTACTTTTAAAGTTAAAGATGCCCACTGAAAGGGACACTTGCTATCAGCTATTCGAATTGCACAAATATGGTATTATATTCCTTTTCTAACATATGCTATTTGAGAAAAATATAGCAAGTGGCAATTTTCAGAAAGGCTCCCTTTCTTTAAACCTATATCCCAGCCCATAACTACCTGCCCAAGGTTGAAATAAAATTGTAAAAGAATGTGTTAATTAATGTTAATGATAACTACATTGTACTTTTTTTTAAATTGAAGAGAATATTACATTGAATATTTGAAGTGAATGCTGCATATTAGTTGAACAATTTTCTACAAAATTTATGAAAGTGTTTTAAAAATTGGAAAAAACCACCCCCATATGTCCAAGGCAAAGAAAACAGTACATTTTATGTTATCCTTTTAAGTTACTGGATTTCATGCTTGGCGAACATACTTCTTGAATAAGTCCTCCCAGGTCATCTTTTGAAGTTATCAAATCCATGATCTGTATCTAAATTAGTTTAATTATGAATCAGCACAGCAAACAATGACTGATTTATTCATATGGGAGATCTTTTTATCCTCTGCTAATTGGCAGGAATGTGTCACATCTGAGTGCCCATATTACTGTCATTTGTACACTGGTTGGGAAGAACAATGAGGCCTCTTCTGCTTGGCTATGAACATTCACAGGGCTGGCCTTCATTTGGAATTCTCCTATTGTAGTCAGTTCTGCCTTCCTCTATCCCTCAATAGGAACATTGTTAGAAGTATTTTCTTCAGGTATCATTAAATAACTAAAGATGCTTGCTTATAAGTTAATGGATTCCCCAGCCATACACAGGAAAGAAAAAGGAAAAATAAATGGACAGTTTGAGTTTAACCAGTAAAGGAGGAATAAGTTTCTGACAAGAATTAACTATACAGTACTTTGGAAGGGAAACCAATGTTGTTTTAAAAATTAATACTGTCTATCCCTGCTTTGTCTTTACTCCTTAATTTATTCTTTTAAAAGGACACTGAATGCTATAATCCCCAATTTTTGCTCTGTAAAAGAAAGCTGAAAAAAAGCCCATTGCAATACTTCCTAGCATAAGGAAATAATGAGTGCAGAACATTAGTAGACATTATCCTCTTCAAGTGTAAAATATGAAATTGTGACCTACTTTCAAACCAAAATTATTCCTACTAAGGCTGGATTCAGGAATACATTCAAATACCACGTCATTTAACTTTGGCATAGCTAAATACATTAATGTCTGATCCACTGGTCATGAAAATCAAGTGGATGAATAGGATGGAAGAGAAAAAATGGTACTGTGACACAGAAAGACAAACCCAGGACTCACTGATGAGAACAAGAATGGCACTATATCTAAGGCAATACATATAATTATAGGTGAAAGTGTCATATATTGATTTTGAATATCCATGACAAAGCATCAATTTGTTAGGACAATGATAAGATGCTTATCCCAAGCATGTGAGATGTAAGTTACTTAAGATAATGGTTTTCATTATCTCTGCTTCTGCTGGCAAATGCAGATTAATTATTTGAACCAAGAGAACTTTTTACTGGTCTGTACAAAATACTGCTAATGGCAGTACTATAGGCAGTTTACATAATATCATCTACTTATATGTGCTAATTGGCATTATGTTTCTGGGGCAATAAAAAGGAAGACAAAATATTTAATGCCACTGCGGCCCTATAAAACAAGTCAACTTCATTTCTTTAAAACAGGAACTTACTTATGCTGTGCATCACAATGAGCTCTCAAAGAAGCTTGTATACATTAACTCCAGAATGAAACTATAAAAAAAAAGGAAATCACACAAAGTACAACAAAAATAAAATTAAGATTAAGCAGCAAATGCATGTCTAAACTAGTTAAGTCTTGACCTGGTTATTGCTAAGGCCTCGTTAGGAAACATGGTCGACAATAAAGGGACAAGGACAAATGTAGTTATGTGTCTTGTATTCTCTTGTCCCACTTTAGGAAAATTAGCATTTTGAGCAGAAGTCCCAAGAATTACCTTCCTGGGATCCCAGGTTGAAGGAGGCTGACCCAGAAGCATCTGATGACATTCCCTAGGAATGAATGAACAATGAAACATCAAAAAGAAAAAAATATGCAATTTCTTCTCTGGCTTTTGCAAGAAGCTACAACTGATTGTTGCCCTTTCATCTAACCTCTTGGTGTTCTACAACTGGCCATGGGAACTAAGATATCAGTTAAAAGCAGACTGCAATTTTAGGTGGTGGATAAGGAAAATGTTTAAAAAATGATATGAAGTACATACCAATCAAGCTATTCTTTTTCAGGGTAAGCAATGTTGTATAGAAAACAGAGAAAGGATTAAAAATAGACAAATCTATTTCACACCTATTCATTATACTTCTCCATGACTTTGTATCAATGCAAACCATCCTTGGTTCTATCATATCCATGTACTGCCTTTTGTTCTCTAAACTTACTTCTTTTTGCTGATCTCATCAACTCCATCCAATATGACTTTCCCAGTCTTATCCTTCTCCCTTATCCCATTCACTTTTCCTTTATATATTTGTTTTGCAACTCAATCCTCATGCATTATATAACCAAGCCGCTTCAACATACGGCTTTCATTGTAGTCCCTCACTTTTGTGTTCAATCTACCCTCATTCAGCCTCCATTTATTCTTGATCCCATCTCTTGTTTTACCACACACACCTTCTACCATATTCCCACAGCATGCCACTCTTTTCTATGCTTCCCCTGACCAATGATATGTTCATCTGAAGCAGAAAAGGTGCTTTGGAGGGGGTGTGAGTACCCTCTTACATCTATCAATGCCTTCTTAAAAAGTTGTATTTTTTTCTTGAGTCCCACAAAAGCTACAATGGTGTGCATACCTGCTGCCAGCTGCTCAACGCTTCCCACATTTTCCTGGGACAGTATAGACAGTGCTATCCCAAGAAAAAGCATGGCCTCTTTAAGGATCCAATTACAGGTGCAGTGAGCATGCCATATCAGACCCTTCCCTGCTTTAGAAATGAATACCGCACACTCATAACAATAATAAGCTAAAGAGTCAACTTCTGGCTTGAAACTGCATTGCACTTTCCTAATTCTGCTAACCGTTACTCCTCCATCCTTTCAACAAAAATCAGCCAAACACCTTTCAAGATCACATAACAAATGTGATATTATGTGGTTTTTGCATTTAGTCTTACTACCTTCCTCTTTGTATAGAGGAACAGTAATGGCATTCTTCTAATTCACAGATGCAGTGTTCACACTCATTAAAGAAGGTGAACAGGCATTTCACATCCCTAATTTAACAGTTCCCCAGATATATCATTTTATACGTGCAGCTTTACCATTCACTTTTGAATACTGACATAACATATATAGCTCCAATTTCCTCGCCTCAGATTTATGGACCATGAGGGATAGCAAAAAGGATTATTTTGCTACAATGGAAAGACTTTGCCACCCAGATTTGCTATCTTGATCGTAAATGTTGGTGCTCTGCTTATGAATAGCTATCAATGTAATGGAATACCTGACCAAAATTACCCAGTATGGTCAAGGTTTAATGCCATCTTTAAAAAATAGTTGTCTTCTATATATTTGATCATTTATTTATTTATTTAAAAACATTTGTATAGCTGCCCATCTTAAAACCAAACTCTGGGCAGCTTACAACCCCAAAATAAAACAACACATGTAACAATAAAAACAAAAGAAACTGTAAAACCAGTACGTTTTAGAGGGTTTTTCCCCCTTTTTCTTGTGTGTGGGGTTTTTTCTCATTTCAATTCCATTCTCCAACAAATCACCATAATTTCTGTAGAAGTCTCTAAAATACACCTTCCAGCATTCTCTCAGTTCAGCTTCATTATCATGTCATCACTGTTATTTTTCATTCCGTTCAATCTGCTGCAGGATCAGTGTATAGCCTTCTTCAAACTGTATTTCCTCTGCTTTTAACCTGGATTGTTCTTTGCTCTCTTTGACTATTCTTTGCAGCTATCTTTTTCTAGTTATACATATCATACAGGATATTCTTCCCACCCCAAAATTTGCAGCAATCATTCTCTAGTTCAGGTGGATGTTATTAATTGCATGAGTTGCACTCCAGCATGCAACTGCAGAGAACAAAACTGTGGATAACCAAACATTGAGTCCATGGAGATCTGTGGAGGGGTGGGTGAGTATTAGATTCTAGAGCACTGGAAAATGTCTGAGAATACAGACATATAAGGAAAAAGCAAGGACAGGTACTGTATACATTTACTGCACCTTGACCAACCACTATACATTCTACTTTGAAATAAATAATTTTTAAAAAATGTTGAATACTGTCTTTTATACAAAGCAAAGAATACATAATACAGTTCAGAATAATAATTTCCAGTTTTTGGCCTGCGACAAAATCACAATCAGGAGGGAATGGAACGCTCCTCCTCCTCCACAAAGCCACTGAAAATGTTTCTAGAACAGGCTAGCCAATTAATCAACACTGAAGTCTTGCTCTGGCCTGCACCTTCCAAAATCAGTTAGCTACAGGAACTCTGCTGAGTATCTTTGCGCTGCCTCGCGGTCCACTGGTGTAAATTCTCTTGCCATTCTAAGCACTGGGGACTACAGAAGTGCAGTGCTCTTTGAAACCTACCCCTGCTTGCTATCAAGCCCTACACAGCTAAATAAGATTATGGAAGCAAAAGTTTCACAAATTTCAGCAAGCATTTTCAAAGCCTTTCTTTTTTTTTTTTTTTTGTGGTGCCTTTGAGTCAGCCTTGATTCCTGGCAACTGCCTGGACTAGTCCCTGGAGTTTTCTTGGCAAGGTTTTTCAGAAGTGGTTGGCCATTGCCTCCTTCCTGGGGTTGAGAGAGAGGGACTGACCCAAGGTCACCCAACTGGCTTTGTGCCAAAGATGGGACTGGAACTCAACATCTCTCAGTTTCTAGCCTGACGCCTTAACCACTACACCAAACTGGCTCATATCTTTAATGCTAGTCTGAGATGAACTGGAATTCTGAAAACTGTAAGAGGAATTTCCTGCCTCACTCACAGTGAGTTAATTCAAATGGAATCTCTTTAAAATAATTTGAAATGCTTCTTCCCAGTTTTTCTGCCATCTGGACTAAGTTGCCATTTATAAGAAAGCTGCTGATTCTCTCTCCCACTCTCACTTCCATTCCTTTCTCAGCCTCCCCACAATCTCTCACACTTGCCCTGAAACCTCATTCAGTACCTAAGGATTAGAGCAAGATTGTACTTTCATGGTTTCTAAAAGTTCCTAGTAAAGGTCTATCTATATATTAGGGAAACTGCTCACTGTACACATTGCCTCAGCATATCAAAAACTGGATAATTAGCATCTCTTCTTTTTTACTGGAAATTTTATAATACCTTTTTTTCTGTGATCTACAAACCTCAGAGTTTATTAGTGTTTCTCAACCTTAGCAACTTTAAGATGTCTGGACTTCCAACTCCCAGAATTCCCCAGCCAGCACACTGGCTGGGGAATTCTGGGAGTTGAAGCCCAGACATCTTAAAGTTGCTAAGGTTGAGAAACACTGCATTATACAATTCTACTGACAGTGATTTTCTGCTTTTATAATTGATTTTTACTATGTGACTGTATCTTCCTCTATTTTTGTTCATGTTACTTAAATTTAAGTCTATCAGTAATTACCTACATGTAAAGGGGTGGGGGGATTTTTCTGCTGCTACTTGTGCTCCAAGAATTACAAGAGGTCTCAAGGAAACCCAATCAGCCTTTCAAAAGAATGTGGACACCGAAATGCAACAACAACAAAATCTTTCTACAGCAGAAACAGGAAACTTTTTGAATGATGGATAGCTTATCATGTCCATGGAATACCTGCCTCCACTTAACCCTCTAGGGCTTTCTGCTTCAGCTGGCCCTTTCAAATAGGTTTGCAGAGCAACAAGAGCTCTTTAAGATTATAAGAAGCAAATGTTCTTTCTCTTCCCACTAAATAATCTCTTAGCTATCAATTTAGCTATCAACAGAGCTTCCATCCACAGGGCTTTTCCAGAAAATTCAAAATGAAGAATCACAAGAAAGTTGGAACCAGGCAGTTTTGTTTCTGCCACCTCAAATGTTCTCCTGTTGATTAAAAGAGCATCTGCAATAGGCCAAGAATTACTCAGATGGTCTAACCATAATATACTTTTAATGTTATGAATAAAGGAACTATACATCCTATGTTATAGAGAGCAGAGCTCTACTTGGAGAGTTAAAGATAGCCAAACCTAAGACAAGAGAGAAGATGAAGTTACCACACTAGAAGAACAATGAGTTGTACTGAGGTCACAGCCTTTTCCACAATAATGATATGTATGGTATATTTCCATTTAATATTGTAGTTCTTTTTAAATTTGCATTAAGACCTAAATTAACAAGTACCAGAATTTCATGCAAATCAATGTTCTTTCTCTTTGGGCAATTTGATTCCCCTTGGTCAATTTCTGCATAAATGCCTGCCAAGTTAGGGATCACTGTGATCATGTGTCTTATGCTCCTTTAGTTCAGTTGGATAAAACCCTTACGGAACATGCCTGCTTTGGTTCACATATCAATTTCATGCTACAGCATTCACGGTTCCTATAACAGTTCCTAAAACATATGCTGAAGAACACTGCTTTCTTTTCAAAATCATAAAATCTTCCTCAATTACATCTATGATTAACTGCAGTCCTCAAATCACTCCATCCAAACCCCACCAGCCCCATTTATCTCAGGCTGTGTTTTCAGCCTTTATCTAAACCTTATTTGGGAAAGAGGACACCCAGAACTGTGCAAGCACAAAAACATAACTCTGCCATCCAAAGCAGACACCAACACAAATATTTGGATGAGATACAAATGCAGCAACAAAAATCTGCCTTTTTACATGGCGGCTGATGCAGCTGCCAGCCACTGACCAGAATTTATTTTCTCAGCATGCAACAAGATTATTTTAAAAGGCAGCTGCATGTAATTCTTTCTATCTGTGCCATTGCTGTGCTGTATATGTTAGTTAATACCTTCAGAATTCCACCACTACAGCTAAAAAAGGAGCCTATGGAAGGATGGTAAAGGGTGGTGCAACTGTTGAGCTCAACTTGCATAGTTATTGCATGTTTGAGTCGGTTTTGCTCTTCTCAGAGAAGTCAGTGTTGCTGGATTTAAAAGTACAAAAGGTAACAGAGCTCTGTGGGAGCTAAGATGCTTGACTAGCCTGTTTAGAGTGAGGCAGAAAAGCTCTATTAGCACCCTGCTGTTTCTGCCAGGCTAGGCCAACTCCCTGCGGAGAGACTTTTTATGTGTTATCATTGTTAAACTTCTTTGTGATGCGTAACATTCAGCTGAAAGAATGTACTAAGGGCAGAGATTTAATTGTTGTGTTAACCATTTCAGGCAAACAACAAATTGAATAGTATGATTTCTGCACTAACAGTACGACTTTTTCTAAGCAGCTAAAAAACTAAAGATGCTAAGCTAGGGCACTGCAAATTTTTCCAGTGGGAAAAAGACCAATAAAATTCAGTGGATTGACCTTGGAGAAGATTGTTGGAATGCACATTAAGATCATGGAGTTAAGTACAGTATCTATTTTTTTTATTTTACAGCCCAGGATATACATAAGATAAATTATTCTGTTCAATAACACACCTTTAATTGTACTGTATTCAGTACTGATATGCAAATATGTTGTCCCAAAGCTCATGTTTCAATATAATAGCTAGGAATAATCACCAATTTTCAAAAATACAAGGACTGTTCCCAGCTTTTGTAACACAGTCCATGAGGATTATCTTATCATTTCCATTCATGTATAGAAAGCAGAAAGGATGGTAGACTAAAATTATCCTTGCCATGTGAGGTCTAGGTACTATTATATGATTGAATGGCAGGGTTCAGGCTTTGTTTTAATCAGTTTGTTAACTAAGCTACAATTGCTGGCTTCACACATTGCATTAAGCCATGAGTTACAAATCTCAATGAATGGATTCATCTAACACACTTAGCCTGATGTGTGAATCAATCACAGATTGCAGCATTCAGGTAGAGAAATTGAGCACTGAATGCCTAAATTTAACACAGTAAGTGTTTTTCTTATTTTATAGAAGAAAATATGTAAAATACGTGTGTTCGAGAACTGTATTAATAACTGTGCAGGCACAAGCAAAGGATATACCCAAGTATAAAACCACTATTTCTGGGCTTCCAAGCATTTGCATTATTATAGGCATACATTTGTAAACAAATATTCCAATATTTCTGTTACAGCTATAAATAAATATTTCAGCACACTGGCAAGGAACCATTTAAAATATCATAGTCTGCTCCAAACATTTATGTATGTTTTTAAAATGGCCTTATTTTGTAGAACAGTGGTGAGAAAGACTGCAGTTTCAGTTAGTGTCAACACGTTAATGTTAACATAGGCTTTATATTTTATAGATAACAACCAACTAATCTTTTCCCCTCCAATTAGCACTAATCACTTCTTCACAGGCGCAATAATTTATTTTTTTCCTCCTGCAGAATGTAGAGATTGCCCTCCCTTTAACTCCAGGAAGCTCCAGTTCATGGCTTCTTTTAATGTCAAATCTAAAATGTCAAAATTAGGACTGGCTGCATAAATTGATTTTAAAAATAATGAGATACCATCAGCTAAAAACAAAACATTCAAGGGTTAACCACCAAATAGTTGCCCATTTGCACCTGCAAGTAAAAAAACCAGTCACAGTTCTAGCCAATAACATTAGTAACCCAGAACATTAACATTCTTTTCACTAGACCAGGCTTCCTAAAACCGGTATTGACGGTATTGATAGGAGTAGTAGTCCAATATAAATAATGAAACCAGGTTTGGAAAGGCTGGCCTAGATACTTTATAACTCATAAATTTATCTTCTACTAACATATGCGTAACAAAGTTTACATAGGCCAAACAGAATTACTTTATGTATGAAAATGAACACAGTCCAGATAACACAGTTCCACACATATGTCGTGTTTACTTTCATACATATCTGTATCGTACATGGGATATCCTACACATTAAATTTAAACCTAATGTTTCTTCTCCAATTTCTACCATGAACTCCAAATCTCCTATTTGTAAAACCTGCACAAAAAACTTCATTAGATTTTTGTTTTGTTTACATGTTAATGTCTTCTGTATTCATCCTCAACCCAGTAATGTGCAATATTCATATTTTGACATGAATGTCTCCGATTTACGTATGGCTTTTATTAAGATAGTGAATCTGGACAAGGGATTTACCACTGGAGAACTGTGGATCTTATAAACAAACATTCCTTTGCCTCCAAAAACTTATTTCCATACAAAAATCCCAAAATGTCAAACGGAGGGAGGCAGACTGTAAAGGTTGTTTTTTAATTTCATGTTGCCAATAGGGTATTTCATACAGG